>NC_054385.1:40555187-40873402 GCF_017654675.1 Xenopus laevis | reverse complement strand
ATGCTTACCCTTATGCATTCCCAACCTCCATACCTGGCAGCCAATAGGATCAGCACAGAAAAAGTGAATGAATGCGGTATTTGGGAATGTCCTTCTTTTGCAAAGTCCTACTGCAAAGGTAGAACTTTAACTATTAAAGGGGTTATTCATTTTTTGCATAGACAGACTCAACTGACAAAATGCCTGCTGGAATCCAAGCTTCCTCAAAAATGTTATATAAGAATGACCCCACACTTTTTCAAAGAAAAATTGATAAACTGTATAAATCAGACAAAGAAGCAATTCTTTGAATCCAGTGAAAAACACTTTACACGCTTAGATAGGAAAAAAGATTCATACATTTCAGCCACACAACAAATAGATCAGTTCTAGAACATGTAGTCTGCTCTACATTTACTCTATAATCATGAGCAAAGACTGGTAAGTTTGATCATTTAACATAATTTCCTATTTGTGCATGTTAGTCCAGATAAAAATAAAGGTGTAGGATGGCATCAGATTGACAGAATGCATCCTAAAAGTTTCATTGGTCAAAATATAATGGGAACTGATACAAAAATCTGATGTGTAAACTACATGGAAGATTTGATCTAAATATTCTTATGGACCCCAGTATATCATGTCATATCACAGAGGCAGTGCAATATTTGCAGTAGAGCATTTCAAGGTTGGCTTTTTGCTAACATTGGAGTGAGAGAAATGCGCAATACATTTTAGAACTGGGCAGGCAGGGCATCAGAACTCAAATTCAAATCCGTGTTCTACCGCTTATATCCTCCTTATATCCAGTTTAAGATACATAGGGGACTGGGTATTGGCAGGGTGTCAGAACTCAAAGCAAAATTGGCAGATTATGGCTACTCTCACCATCATCCAAAGATGCTTTGAGGGCTGGGCATGTGAGGGGCTCATGGCAGCTTGCTTTACTTCACAACTTTATAGAAGGTTAGTGGAAGAAAGGTAGATACTAGCTTTTCTTGTAACGCTGCAACAATCTACCTCATCATACCCTATGAAACCGTGTCTAGTATCACATCCCGACCCATAATTGATAGATTAATAGCTACTTAGTATGCCTTATAGGACTGCTGCCTAACTTTTTAATGTTTTTATTCAAGCTATAACCCCTAGACATAATTTCTCTTTTTATATGATGTATATAATAAAGCCTAAGTTTTATATTCAAGATATTTACTGGGTTGTCAGCAAATTGAATGGGGAGGTCCAATTATCAGAGGTCATGATTTTTATGTTGATTTAGTGACCATGCACACCATTTCATCTTGTTTATAGTGGAAGGTGCTCCCACTCCTCCCTAAAGTATTTGTTACAGTATCGCTAACCAGAATGTCAGCATTGCCCCTTAGGGCAGAGACACGCCTAGAGATTCGGGGAGATTAGTTGTCCGGCAACAAATCGCCTCTTCTTTGGGTGAATCATCTCCCCCAATTGCCTTTCAACCGGCTAGAGTGTGAATCGCCGGCATGATGGCACTCGGAGCACTCTCCCAAAGTTGCCTCACGAGGAATCTTCGGGCTACTTTGGAAAACTAAACGATCCGAGTGTCATCCTGCCAATTTATAGCAATAATTAACAACATGTGAAGAAGCTAACCATGGCATGTTAACAATATCTAATTAGTCACACACAGAAAATTAAATGGAAATATTAAAAATGAAAAGCCAGTGGATCATAAAATCAAGTATAACTAAGCTAAAGTGTTAAGCACCTAGGATTGTAGTAAAATTATAAAGTTTTGATGGCCAATACTGTTTAACTTCTATTAAAATTTTGGCAATGCCCATTGTTCAAAGAGACATGGTAATATGCAAGCCCATATGTGGGCTATTTCCCTACACAGGTATCCAATTTTTTCATTTTCTGACACTTCATACAGTAACTGGCCAGAGTTTCTGATCTTAGGACATTGTTGTTCTCTACCAAATGATGGATGAACAATTGTTTGTTTAAGACGCCTCTTAGCTAAAGAGTCTTTCGTTATATAAGGATTAGCCTATTGACAATGACATGCTAAATCGAACTTTTTCTGAATAACAAGTAAGAGGCATATTTACCTTCTTAATGCACCCACAATTCACAGTTAAGCAGGCTTTCATAATAGACGATGAATTGAATGTAAATGAAGTGTATATAGCTGCCAGTATGAAGTACCTGCAAAACAGAGAAGAGTATCTGATAATTTTTTTTCATTCAGATTATTCCAGATTTTTTCTACAATAACACACCAATGCAATTGCTAAATATTTGGTTTTTGATCTGGCCCTTGGTGTGCTAAATCTTAATGGAAACAATGCACTTCCCAATGCACAAACCCAGAAAAAGACACTAAATTCAACCCTTAAAAGTTCTAATTAAACAGAATATCAAATGTGTGCATGATTATGATACTAGCAATACAAAAATTAATTGTAAAAAAACGTGAAAAAACTTCAATGCAGTGAATTCATATTACAGTCATCATTTTAATGGGTTTTACCAAAAGTGATTTTTCACCCAGTTTTGCCATGATAATAGACCCCCATGAGTGAAAAGAAATTGTCGCTCATTCAAAAAATTTGTTGCGCTTCAAAAAGATTGTGCCATTTTTGACGTTTCACAAATTTTCGGCAAAGTGAAGCAGGTCAGATTCACCCATCACTATTTACCAACTCTCAATAGCTCCAGAACGCAGTGCAGGACCTCTGCACATATCCATTGATGGCAGAGCAGGGTAAATGAAGTGACAACTTCCACCAATCTTTTTCACCCTGCCTTGATGTTTTGTAAATGAGATCATAGCACAACATCTTAAACAAATAATGACAAATAAAAATGATGCATTATAAAATGTTGACGAAACACAGAAAGAAATTATAAAATGTTGTATTTCAAAATCTCTTACAGCTACTAAACATTTCTCTACAGAGTTCAACTGATCTTTTTCCAATCAAAAGCCAGTTCTGGGCTCTAACAACTTAAGACTAATTATCTAACAATATATTAGTGGTGGAACTACCGGGGGAGCAGGGGGTGCAATTGTGCCAGGGACCACACCCCCTGTGAGCCCACCGGCAGTTTGCATGAGCGTCGTAAAGCTAAAAAAATCCAGCTTCCGGAGAGGGATAGATGGGCCCGGCCATCCCGGCTGCATGGTCTGCATCCGGGCCCGTCTCCCCATAGTTATGTTACTTAATATAATTATGAGCTAAGCTCTCAAAGCATTTTAGAGGTTGTAGGTCTAGGGATATTATCAATGTTAAGGCTATATATCCACTCAGACCTATTCTTTGTAAGATTGAGTAATCATCAGAATCCCATGATAACCTTACAGGACACAATAGGAATGACTAGGAGGCCTATTTATCAAAGGTCAGATTTTAGTGGTTTTGAAACCATGACCAAACTCCACTAAGACTGTTGTGAGTTTTAATAAAAAATCTGAATAAAAAAGTTCGAACTGAAAATGATGCTGAATGATTTGTTAAAAACACAAATACAATTCCTAGAGGAAAAAAACTTCAAAAACCTCTAAAAGTCAAATTGATTAAAAGCAGTCCAAAAGAATCAGATAAGCTTCCATTGATTTCTATTGGACCTCGTCATCTTTTACCTGGCAAAGCTTTGTATTAGAGGTTTTCGTGGTTTTTACACTTTATAAATATCAAATTTTTAGAGCTTTTTTTTTTTTTAAAACGAAAAATAGAAAACTACAAATTTTTAGAGATTTGTGGGGAAAAAACCAAAATGTGATTGTTTGTAAATAGGGCTCTGAGCATTATTGCTCAGTGAACCCCTGCCTTACTTTCATTTCTATCATTCTCAAGTATCTTATGTATCTTAATTTATCTAAGGGGCACATTTACTTAGCTCAAGTGAAAGAATAGAAGAAAAAATACTTCGAATTTTGAACGTTTTTTTTGGCTACTTCGACCTTCGACTCGAACGATTCGAACTAAACATCGTTCGACTATTCGATAGTCGAAGTACTGTCTTTTTAAAAAAGACTTCGCCAACTAAAACCTACCGAATATCAATGTTAGCTTTCTAACAAATTTCTGATCGAAGGAAAATCGTTCGATCGATGGATTAAAATATCGAACGATTATTCCTTTGATCGAACAAATTGCGCTATATCCTTTGACTTCGATATTCGAAGTCGAAGGATTTAACTTCGACAGTCGAATATCGAGGGTTAATTAACCCTCGATATTCGACCCTAAGTAAATGTGCCCCTACATGTCTGTATTTATGAAACATTGATAATTAAAACTAATTATTTGTGAATATATATTGAATCGAAAAATTATCTCAGAGAGCAATTTAAACTCTAAAGCATAAGTATTAGGATCCTAAAAATACATGGTTTATTAGTTTTGTATCTTGCCAATATGTTTTGCTCACAGTGTCCTGTAGAACACACAATGTTCTATCGCACAAATGATTAAAAACTCCTTCTCAGAGGTGACAAACCTTTGAAACAGCTGTGATAGCATAAGATTTCATATTCATATTTTTTCCTCCGATGCTTGATAAATCTCACACAGAGTTTGCTAAATTGATCCTTTGTGATTGATTTACTTTGTTTCTTTGATTATGTTTTAGTTTAATTAATACAATAAACATTATTGCTCAAATTACAATAAAATTGGTCACAGAAGCTGATTATAATTGCACCATTTTTCATGTGCATCTCTATTTATGCTACACTAATAAAATAATTATTTTAATTAACACACAAACGAAAATAACAAACTCAAGGCAAAAAGACAAGGAAAATGCAATTTGATTCCCCAACACCTGTCAGTAGCTGATATCATCTGTTACTTCCATTTGACTAGTCGACTGAAAAAATCATAAGTTTGTCCTTGATGTCCCCTTTCCTTTCCTCCCGCATGATTGCTATAGATCACTCAGTGACTTTTTTAATCTGTAAAATACACAATGCTCCTACAGTATATTAGTATGTGAAAGTATTCTATAATATTCACTGAGATTTATTTAAAGGTTGTCATGCCTTTGCAAAACTTTACATTCATTTGCAATTTAGCAGGTCAACTTGTGAATGTATGATCACAACCATTGAAGAAGACATTCTATTACATACAGTAAGAACTGTATGACCTCTCTTTGCCTTGCATCTCCTGGGCCCTCTTGGTCCTACATTTTGAGAGCTTACTCAAAAAAAAAAAACAACAACATTCAAACTACAAAATAAATATGGACTAATACGGCATTACTAATTCACAGTCCACCAAAACTGATAAGACAACAGGAAAATGCTTCATCTAAATGGTAAGCAATGAACACTTAGGAATACAACTACCTGCAGTGCTATGCCTACAACTACAACACCTATTATAATATTTTATGCGCTAGAACAAGAAGAATTTCTGTTAAACACTATACATCAAGCAAAAAAATAAACAGAAAAGGATAAAATATTAGTATCCTACTTAAAATACCATACCTCTTCCAACCCTCCCTAAAAGACATCCCAAAAATATATCTGTACATTAAGGGACCTATTAATCATGCTGTTTAAGACATTGGCAACAACGTGTATTGATTTTCAGAAAGTGTGTACCTCTGTGTAACAATCCAGTATAAACGGAAGCAGCTGTTTGAAAATGCTATGAGAAATGATGGAGTTCATCCAATGCATTTTTTATGCCTTCTAACTTTTACTGTTCATGCTTTTCTTACTTGCTAGTTGAATTTTTCCCATTGAGTTTAATGGATTATGCAAGGTCTGAAGTGGTGTAAAATATCAGCATCAAATCCTACATTTGGGCAGAGTAAAATAAAACACACCTTGATAAATGCACTATTTATTTTACACACCATTTTTCTGGTTTTCATTATATTACACAGTATGATTATTAGACCCCAATAAAACATGACATGGACTGCATCAAGGCTTGGCTCCTTACCCCCACTTGTGGGACAAGCCTCCCCCAAACTAAAACACTCAACTGGACTCTTCTTTATAGATTGAAAAGGCTGCAGCCAAATTTATTTAAAATAAATTAACCATCATATACATTTACACTTTCTGACATAGTAACAGAGTAACTAAGCAATTGGATCTCCACCCCTAGCTGCTGAAGGTTGGTCTTCTGGAGATCCCCTGTAATACACCATAACACAAAATCCTGAGGCTATCCCCCTTGTCCTTATCCCTTCCCTTTTAACAGTGACCAAAACTCTGCAATCTCTAGCCTGAGACCTGAATAACTTCTGCCTTAGCTGCTGGCTGTATGCCGGTGTCCTCTTCAATCCCTTTACCTAGCTACAACTGCTAACTTACTCTTTTTGTGCTTCCATCAGCCCTACAAAGAGGGTGGGTGGGCAGGGCTAAAAAAGGTAAAACGGTGCCTAACTCCACTTGATCTGATCATTACCACTAACCAATCCTGTGCCGTACTACAATGCCTTGCAACCTATTCCAAAGAACACTTCCTAGCCTTGTCATGGCCTGTCCCTTCAATTTTTTTATGGTCTTTAGGACCCCCTGTACAATTACTGGTAATCAGGATTCTCTTTGATGAACATCTGTGATTACATTTGGGCCACTTACTTTAGAGAGCTAGCAGGAATAGATGAGCAATTTTATAATAATTGTTTATTTCTCTTTAGTCTATTTTCAACCACTTGTTGTTTCATTGGGTTTGTTTTTCCACACCTGTAAACAACCCCTCTTCAACTGCAGCGAAACTCCTTGAAAACACCTGGATATTTCCAAGAACAGTAGCAGGTAAATGCAGGCCAACCAATAAAATGCATTCAGTTGTTTCATTCAGCTTTGTTGCTCTGGGAATCAAAATGAATTCTTAACAATCCTACTTTAGAATGAAAACATACCTCTATTGTTAAATTAGATATAGCCATGAACATTTATAATACATCTGGGACCTCTTCAACTACAAAGAACAAGTTCAAATTAAAGTGTAAATCATATGCTTGTTGTTGGATTGCTTTGTCAATTTCATACATATATTAGCTTCATTGTAAAATAAGGATGTGATTTCTTTTCACAATTCTAACTAAATCTTCACATTATGCAAATACACATCTGTTCCTTAAAACAAATCTAATGAAACAGTTCAGATCTTCTAAAGTAACAACAACACATTAAAGGTTTTGAGGGATAAATTAAGTCTGATTTCTGGAAAGCACTCATTCACTGTCTGTATAAAAACCTTAAGGAAATGATGGTTATTTTCGTGAGATTTTCAACACTTTAAAACACAAATGTGAAAATATATTGTTTACACTAAAGATGATATCATACTGCCCAAGCCAAACATTTCCAGTGGTTAGACACAATCCCTGTGAACCATAATACAAAGCTCAGTTTTCTGTATAATAGTTTTTGCACATCAGCATAAGCAATTAATATGACATTCACGGTCCCATAAGAATATAAATTAGCATAACATATGAAAAAACGTAGGAGAAAAGCTACTTACTTAAACTGAGTGGGTTTTACAGCAATGTCATGCCCTTTTATTATATCCCACTTCAATTTATCCCCTGCTTTATTATATTTATTTCTTAATTACTTTCAGGTTCTACTCAAATTTCTTTATCACACGGTTTAGTGTGAATGCAACAGATTATTTTTACAACTGTGTGAACTTTAGCAGATCAATGTTCTAACAAACAAGCGGCTGCCCTCTATGTAGACAATTTACATATTTAGTAATCCTTATTCCATGGACATCAAGATCTTGAGCTCATCAACAAAATAATTTGATGGGGTATTAAGATTAAAATATGTTCATCTTCTTCTAAATCTGTTATGCTCCAGTTCCAGTATTTTGTGCTGTGGAGATTCTAAATTTCTTAGTGCTCTAGACATTGCCTATTTACTATAATGCATTAAAACTTCCAAAGCCCAGTGTTACCAGAAATTACAGCTCTGGCTCTATAACCCCCTGCTTGGCTCATTGCCTTCCCCATGTTATCCTGAATTCAGTTGCAGAATACATAGATACAGTGTAAACCATGGAGAAAATCAGATGCCATTTGTAGAATTGTATTTATCAATGGGTGAAGGTTAGAGTTCATCATTTGATAAATACACTTCCAAACATCCCATAGGAGTGAATAGAATGTAGTCGTTTTAATAAAGAAACAGTAGTCAGTTTTATTAAAGAAAAACTAGCAAAGACTTTCTGATATAACTTTGTTTCATGTCAATAACTCTGCACCTTGCATTGGATAAAAATGAGGTGCAGACTGTGGCACCATTGGGCATCAGGCATTGCTGTCCTTCCATCTTCCAATAGGACAGGCCTATATACTTTCCAATACTCTTCATAAATACAGCACTGTGAAACAGAAGCAGCACTATATTCATGGGGAAGCTCTAGAATGCAGTGCAGGGCTTGCACACAGTAGCACTGATGGCAACTTCCACTTGTCCTTTACACCCTACCCTGATGTCTGAGATCATAGTACAAAAACAAAATTAAGAGGCATTATAAAATATATTTTTTTCTCAAGTTTAGATGAGAAACTTGAGATGATGATGATCTGTGCATTGGACAGCTCATAAAGTGAGACTTGATTAATGTTGCCACTACTATTGGCACATGCAGTGGAGATGTGCTGAGGTCCTTTTTTGCACCTATTGATAAAGTAACTGCATAGCAATTGTTTATATAGCAGCTTGAATTCATTAAATGTATAGCATAACATTATCTGGTATATAAGGAATGAATGAAATCTGTTCCAATTTATGACTTGGTGTGTTAACACAAACCATATATCATCAGATGTTATTGCCTAAAGAAAAGCTTTAGTTTTCTGACATTACACACATTACATAGTTGAACTAGTGAAGGGCGCATTTGTCACATTTCGATTCGCCATGAATTTCCCGTGAAATTTGTGAAACGGGCGAAAAATTCATGAAACACCAATTTTGACACCGGCGACAATTTGCCGGCATTAAAATGGGTGCCGGTGGCAACTTTAAAGTCAATGGGCGTCAGTTAATCGTTGCCAGCATCTAAATTGTTTGCCAGTGTCAATTCCGACGCCGATGTCAAACAAAACTTTGCGGCAAATTTATTCACCTGCGGTGAAATGCAAATTCGCCCTAAATTCGCGCCTAGCAAATAAATTTGCCCATTACTAATTTGAACCCTTATTAATGTGATGATAAAATACTGCATATTTCAAAATTTTTTATGTAATTTTACTTTTTCTTCAGAAACAGTTACTGTCAGGGTCAGCCTGGACTCGAACTCTGGTTTACACTGGGACCAGGTCTCTTGCACTTACCGAGTGAGCCACTCGAGGCTCTTGGGGCTGGTCCTAGCCTGGTTATTGTTGTTCCTGTATATCTGCCTGTTCCCAGTATTTCTCCTCCCTGTTATTCACCCACCTCATTTACCCTCATGTGTTTCCTATTCCCAATCACCTTCCCTTTATAAACCCCGCCCTGAGCTTTTCTCAGTGCTGAGTCATAGAATGTATTTTGTTTGTTCCTGGATAACCTTCTTTCCTTGTTCCTGTATTCCTGAAATCCTAGTTCCAGTGTTCTTGTTCCTTTGATCTTGTTCCAGCATTCCATGCCCTCCTGATTTCCTGGTAATGACTTTGTCTTGAACTTGTATTTGATTTTTAGCCTGTTCCTGTTTTCTTCTGTTGCCATTAAACCTGCAATTTACTATGTCATCTTGAATTGTTTATGACTATCCCCCTGGGCTTCCAGCATACCCACTTCCAAGTGTGAGACTAACTCCAGTTACTCCAGTGAACATTACAGTTACCTTTTAACAATAAGTGTCTGAAATATAAACATGGAACAAGGGCTGATTTTGAGCATTTTGCCTACAACACCATTTCCAGCACAATGCTTGCATTTGCCCCCTCCATTCACCTAAATGGAAAGTGCCACCACCCTGCTGGTGTACAAAATAGGGGTGTGGAAGCACTCTAAAGGCTAAGTAATAGTATATTTAAGTATAATGGAAGTGCTAGTTTTAATGCACATTCCCTGGGCCCCTGTCTCAAAAGTAAGTTTACAAAACAGGGGTTTTTAGTTACAATGTTATGATCATAAAGTTGAAAAGCCACCATACCACGTCAAGGTAAACCCCACATGGCGGTCCCTAACTTGTTTGCCTTTCGGCCATAGTATAAAAAGTCTTACTGCATAGTAGCATTCAGTGTAATCAGTGTCTGTTGAACCTTGGTTTCAGTGAAAAGGATCTATCCTCCCCCGCCAGTATGCGGCTTTTAAGGGAGAGGAATTGTCCAACCAACGCCCATTTTTAAAAGTATAGGGCACCATTAGTTTAAGGGGGGGTATGGGGTGCTATTAAAAACCACATGAAGCTCAGCCACAGCTTCTGGCAACAATACAATTTACAAAATAGGGGTGTGGAAGCACTCTAAAGGCTAAGTAATAGTATATTTAAGTATAAAGGAAGTGCTAGTTTTAATGCACATTCCCTGGGCCCCTGTCTCAAAAGTAAGTTTACAAAACAGGGGTTTTTAGTTACAAAGTTATGATCATAAAGTTGAAAAGCCACCATACCACGTCAAGGTAAACCCCACATGGCGGTCCCTAATTTGTTTGCCTTTCGGCCATAGTATAAAAAGTCTTACTGGCGGGGGAGGATAGATCCTTTTCACTGAAACCAAGGTTCAACAGACACTGATTACACTGAATGCTACTATGCAGTAAGACTTTTTATACTATGGCCGAAAGGCAAACAAGTTAGGGACCGCCATGTGGGGTTTACCTTGCTTAGCCTTTAGAGTGCTTCCACACCCCTATTTTTATACATTGTATTGTTGCCAGAAGCTGTGGCTGAGCTTCATGTGGTTTTTAATAGCACCCCATACCCCCCTTAAACGAATGGGGCCCTATACTTTTAAAAATGGGCGTTGGTTGGACAATGCCTCTCCCTTAAAAGCCGCATACTGGCGGGGGAGGATAGATCCTTTTCACTGAAACCAAGGTTCAACAGACACTGATTACACTGAATGCTACTATGCAGTAAGACTTTTTATACTATGGCCGAAAGGCAAACAAGTTAGGGACCGCCATGTGGGGTTTACCTTGACGTGGTATGGTGGCTTTTCAACTTTATGATCATAACTTTGTAACTAAAAACCCCTGTTTTGTAAACTTACTTTTGAGACAGGGGCCCAGGGAATGTGCATTAAAACTAGCACTTCCTTTATACTTAAATATACTATTACTTAGCCTTTAGAGTGCTTCCACACCCCTATTTTTATACATTGTATTGTTGCCAGAAGCTGTGGCTGAGCTTCATGTGGTTTTTAATAGCACCCCATACCCCCCCTTAAACTAATGGGGCCCTATACTTTTAAAAATGGGCATTGGTTGGACAATGCCTCTCCCTTAAAAGCCGCATACTGGCGGGGGAGAATAGATCCTTTTCACTGAAACCAAGGTTCAACAGACACTGATTACACTGAATGCTACTATGCAGTAAGACTTTTTATACTATGGCCGAAAGGCAAACAAGTTAGGGACCGCCATGTGGGGTTTACCTTGACGTGGTATGGTGGCTTTTCAACTTTATGATCATAACTTTGTAACTAAAAACCTCTGTTTTGTAAACTTACTTTTGAGACAGGGGCCCAGGGAATGTGCGTTAAAACTAGCACTTCCTTTATACTTAAATATACTATTACTTAGCCTTTAGAGTGCTTCCACACCCCTATTTTTATACACCCTGCTGGTGTACTTGTGGGTCGGGTGATTAATACTAGGAAATGTGTGCAAGCGCAATATAGAGATTTAGTTCAATTATTAAAACACTAATAGTCACCATATGTCCCATTTTCATCTCTATTGTAACAGGACCACGCCTTCAAGAATGATTTAACCATTGATTAAATATGATGGATAATGCTGGAAACTGTATTTTAACAAAAAAATGGTATATGTAATAAAAGGCAAGTTTTCCCAGGAGCAGTAACCAATCTTAATCAGCAGGTAGAATTTACAGGTCATCTACTTAAAAGCAAACATCTTAGTTGCTATGGGTTATTGCTGCTGGGCAAACTTAGTGCCTTTTATTACATATGAGGTTTTAGTTTTATGTGTTATTGGGAAAGAAAGATTTATATATACACCTTAATATAAAAACCTTTTATATATTGCAGGGTTCTAGCACTTGCAACATTTGTGAAATGCTAGTTTGTGATATCTTGTGATTGAATTCATATCACATTTTGTGTCTTTTTTTGTTTAAAAAAAAAACCCTTTGAACTATCCTATCATTGTTCCAAAATTTTTTCCATCAAATTAGCTATATTAGCAAACACCGAATACACATTTAATATGGTGCTACAATTAACATTATTATGAGAAACAATGTAATTATGTTTACCAGACTCCGACCCTTTTCATAACTGTACATATAATAGTTTTGAATTGACAGTCTAATTTGGCATAGTCCCAACTTCTCGTAAACTAATTGAATTCAGCAATTTCATTGAGAAAGGGACAACAATAAAGCAAACCCAATTTATCAGCTAAGTAAACATTTTTTATTTCCTAAGCTCGAGACCTTAAAATGTATAATTTGGCATGAATAATTAAACAGCATGATCCACTTAATATATGTTAAACTTGTAAAACTTAATTGTGGTGCTAGGTGAGGAACAATATTTTTGAAAAGGAAAGGAAACAAATATTAAAGGGCATACATGAAGAAGGATGGCAAACAAGTTTCCTAGTAAATACTCTAAAATCTGCTCAAGTGATCTGAGCATTGGAATAGCATTAGCATTTGTATATAAAAATATTTTAATGTCATATTTTAGCTTAATTGTAAGAAAGACAAAGGACTTGCTGGCATGTAAGCCTTAGATTATATGTTGTCAATAAACATTGTTTTTAATCAGTAGATAAAATGTCCAGCCTCAATGGTGGATCAAAAGCAAACAATCATCCTAAACAAATGATCATCCTACATGTTGGGATGCTCAGTTAACTCGATATATGCCCTCTCCAAAATACAACCAGTTACATTGTACCAGCATCAACACATATATCACAAATCATATGTAAGGAAACAGAGAACCCTTCCTGTGTTCTGTTCTGCCTGTGCCATCATCAAGCCTGGGTACAGGAAGAGAAATTGGCTAGGAGGTGGAAGAAAGGCCTGATGCTTGCTGAGAACACCAGAAGAAATCTGGGAAAAACAGGAGGGCCCAAGGAGAAGCTTGCTTTGGCACCCAATCTGCAGGGAGGGCCAGGAGAGGTTATAAAGCATCCTCCAACTTCCAGCAGCAAACAGAGAGGTAGCAGAGAGAGTAACAGAGCTGCCTGGCAAGACCGAATCTCTTTGGAAAGGGCTGCAGTGTGACCAGCTTGGGAGACGCTTATATGCTATAAATAGAGAGAGGGTCCTGTTTACTTCTCATCTGTCTGTGGATGCCTTTTGTAGTGCAGATCAGAGTGCCTTGTTTTACCTTTATATAAAGTTATTATTTTTATTTTTTTTTTACTGCAAACTTTGTGTGTTTTATTTTTCCTAGTGCACCTAGTTTCCTAGGTGCTGCACTCTAAATCCTAGTTCCCATTTTCAATGAGCAAAGAGTTTTTAGGTCTACTGGGTTTCCCTAGAAAAGGTTACAGGGTAAGTGATGGTGATCCCATTCTATGGAAGTGTGCCAAGAAAGGGTTATACATACAATATATAACCTTGGAGTTGATGGTAATTAGAGAAGGGCAAGGTAATGTATTACCTTCTGACAGAATGTTGAGTTAACAAAGTTAATAAGCATGCCATCGGTAGTAATAGTAACGAGAATAATAGGACCCACAATTGTTGATGGTTCCAACTGAGATGGCAGTATTTAGGATCATTGTTACAACGCGATTATGGAAGCCAAGGGAATTTGCTTTAGAAGAGATTAGCTAAAGGTATTAAAATTAAGAATTAACCTTTGACTGTGAACCTGGAGATTATTTTTAACTCTGTAACTGCAAAAGGCTCAGCTGAGTGGGCATGTCAAAAGCCAGACTACATAGGCTACAAAAGATCATAAGTATGGAGAAGGTTAAGTCAACACAATTGAGGTGTGACAGCATACATTAGTGGAGGAAGTCAGTATGTGTAAGGGATGTTATACATATACTCTGCAGATCATGGATAATAACCGAAAAATATTGTAAATTCACTGGTTCACTAGTGCAAAGATGAATTTAGACAGTAAGGTAATGCTACCTAGTTGTTTTCTAAGGAGCACTGGGGACGCACAGCTCATCGAAAACCGGCCCTGTGTGTAGTATTTGGCAATAATGTCTTCCAGGACAAAGATTTTTTTTTCTGATCTGAACCTTTAGGGGCAAATTCACTAACCTCGCAAAATTCGCCAGCAACAGCTTCGCTCACAGCGCAAAACTTCGCCAGGCATAGATTCACCAGGACCACGCTTATTCACTAAAATCCGAAGTTGCATCCAGGGCGCGGAACGATGGCGAAGTTGCGCTAGTGTTACTGCGCCAAACAAAGGAAAGTTGCACTTGCGCTGGCTGATTTGCATACGACGGGAAGTTAAAGTTCAATGGGCGTATATGTTGCAGCAAATACATTACACTAGACAGTAAGGACTTCTATGTAAGTGAAGAAAGAGACCAAAAAAAGAACAAGGTGAAGTAGAGCAGGGTCCCAGTAAACCTGAAAAAATTTAATTTTGACCAAAAAAAAATAAACCTAGAAAACTCAAATTTTTGTGGAAAACACAACTCTAACCTTAATATATCTGTCCTTTAATGTGTAAAATAGAAATGAATTTAATGCAGTTTGGAATGGCCCACATGTTGTAAGGGAATGGCTAAAATCATTTATAGATCTCAGAGAATTTGCACATTTCTCTATCAACAATTCATGTAGCTCAAATTTAAATTTCTCTCTCTGGGTTTCCACACAGTTACTAATGAAGTCTTGTCTTTTTAATGAATATTTTTTCAGTGTGAATATTTCTTATTGGCTGCATTTGCAGAGTCTATAGTAGATTAAGCGACACATAGCACATCTGACATTTAAATTTAGCTTAGATAGTGTCATTGGCTTGTACATGAACTTGGTAGTGTAGACTGACCCCATTACCACTCAGGTGGCTACAGAAAGTACAGACAAAAGGTGAACTCATTTCATGCTATGTCCATAAGCTAGCTATGTAGTGGCAGCGCTAATAAAAAAAATCTTTATTGGGAGCTATATTAAGTCAACCAATTATGCTTGTTTGTAGCAATGAAATGTACAGTTTCTTTTTCTATGAAACATCATTAATGTTTGCTGGAAGACATCATTGCCAAATACTACACACAGGGCTGGATTTAGAGGAGCTGCGCATCCCCAGTGCTCCTTAGAAAGCAACTGGGTGGCATGCCGCCCCTAATATTTTGCCACCCTAACCTCGGGCCTTTGTGGCCTCACCACAAATCCAAGCCTGACTACACAATTTTATAGTCTTCATTGCACAGGACAAAGATTTTTTTCTGATCTGAACCTTTAGGGGCAAATTCACTAACCTCCGAAAATTTGCCAGCGACAGCTTCGCTCACACTGACACTTCGCCAGGCGTAGATTCACCAGGACAATGCAAATTCACAAAAATCCGAAGTTGCGTCCAGAGCCGCCGAACACTGGCGAAGTTGCACTAGTGTTACTGCTCCAGACGAAGCGAAGTTGCACTAGCGCTGGCAAATTTGCATAAGGTGGGAAGTTAAAGTTGAATGGACGTATATGTTGCAACAAATACATTACACTACACAAGCCCAGGGAAACCTTAATAAAATAAAGTTGTTATATTGCCCTACACATGAGCCCAGTGTATAGTTTATGTGCCATATGTTAGGAAATGTAGAGGGGAAGCCAGGTACCCCAAAATATGTACACTATTTTTCAGCCTATCACCCTGAAAAAGGAAAAGACACAAGTGTTTTTTGGGACTCTTATCTACTCTATTGCACTTCGCCTGGTCTGAGGTGGCGAAGGCAAGTCTGGCACAAGAGGTTACGTTGAGTAAAATCTGCATCTTAATGAATTTGCATAGTTACGTCCATTTGCCAGAGTGCAAATTTGCCAGGTGTAAAGGGAGCAAAGTAACTTCGCTAGTGAAGTTACGCTCACGTTAGTCACTTAGTTAGTTAATTTGCCCCTTAGAATCTGGCACTGAGAAATTCTGTAATTAGTGATGAGCAGATTTATTCGCGAAATGCGGGAAATCCCTAGATTCGCCAGCGGCGAATAAATTAGTGAAACCTCCGCGAAAATTCGCCGGAGTAAAAAAACCAATGCCGGCATAAAAAAAGGACACTGGCTTCAAAAACGATTTCAAATTTTTCGCTGTTTCGCTAATTTCACTGGAAATTCACAAATTTTCTGGCAAAACGCCCATCACTATCTGTAATTCATATCAATTGTTTATCTGAACTTTGACCCCTGCCTGGACTTTGTTTCTGTTATATTTCTGCCTGCCTTTGAACTCCTGCCTGGACTTGGACTGAGATTCTACCTGAACCCTTTTGTACCTCAATCTCAGACTTTTAACCCTAAAGCTCCTCCTTAGTCCCTACTACTCCCTGGTGGGAGACAATAGGCGCCTTGACACATAGTGAGAATGTGCCTAGGAAGATGCAGCTCAGTTTCACTGTTGTATGGTACTAAAAAAGCATAGAATTGTAAATGATCTCTTTCTGCTGGACACATCTTGCACTTTTATTCGCATTTTCCCATATATCTATCCATTCCTCCATAGAAAGGGTTGTAGAGGTAATCTCCTCCCATTTTAACATGTAGGAATGCTTGGGGAAAGAGTTCTCAGGTAGGGCAATGATGGTTCTATACAGTGTGGAGCTCAAGGCTCTTTGGGGAAGTCCTGAAGCACAGAGTCTCTTGAAGGATGTGACAGGTTTGGATCTTTGGGAGAGCGAGTTTGAATAAAATGGAAGATTTACAAAAAATTCAAAAAACCGTGGGGGAGTAATATGAAACTTGTTTTGGATGTCTTCGAATTTCCACTGCTTATGCTTCAGTGGGTTTAGAAATCATATATTCCAAAGAATCCCTGAGAGCCCAAGTAAACTGTTCTGACATACCTGGAGGAAAGGAGTGGTTGGCCTAGAGAGGTGTTAATAATGGATATGGGTTAGCTTGTCTATATTTTGCTTTACATTGTTTCCAAATCTTTAAAGTAAAATTAATTGAGCATAGAATTTTTGGAGTTCCCCCTTCCCTGGTACCCCATAGAAATGAGCTAGGGTGTACAGGAGTGGTCCAGAGTGGCTCTATAAGTGCCCATTTCCTGGTGGGTATATATGTGGAACCAATGCTGGGGTCTAGGTTATCTCTCCCCTTTGAAAGCTAATGGCGGGGGAGGACTAAGCCCTATGATGAAAACCAATGCCCAGGTCGGGAGACCTTATTTTTCAGGTAATGCTCTTATGCCGGGAGGCTTTAGCATTTGAAATTATGACCAGAGGTAAATAGTTAGGGACCGCCATATGGGTTTTACCTTGACGTGGTATGGTGGCTTATCAATCTTATGATCATAATTTTGTAACTAAAAAACCCCCTGTCTTTGTAAATACATGCATCTGCATAGATTAACTATGTCTGTAGTTAATTTGGCCAGATCAGTAGCACTTCCAATGTATTTTAGTACATTTTTATTTAGCCATGGAGTGCTCTCACAATTTTTCCTTTTTGTATTTTATATATGTGGTCCAGCCTGGAATCTGACGCAACTGAGCTGCCTCATAGTACTTTTCCTTTAATAATCTAGCAGTCTATCACCCTGTTGAACCACTGAAGACCTTTTTCTTCCTCCACTCTTCCTCACAGGTTCACCTCCAAACTCATTAATGCCAGGTGGCAGAGACTTAGCTATCAATTACCTATAAAAGCCTCCTATTGCTACCACTGGTGCTTGCTTATTAAGTTTATGAGTTGTGATCCAGCTGGCTGGTTATATCCAGAAGCTTCTGCAGTTATTTCATTATGCAGCAAACAGTTTTTGGATGGAGGACCATTTAATATTTTGAAAATTTCTCATAAGTCTCCAAGTAGAAAACTTGAGCACTGCAAATGAAATCCATAAATGATGTTAATGTTTTGAGCTGGAAAATGTATGTAATCTGATGTGTTTCTATGGTGTTATCAAACCTTTGCAGAGTGAATTGATTAATTGAGCTTATCTTTGGAGATATGTAAAATCAGCAGGTATTAATTTTTTGCACTTTTGACATTTGCTATTTGTCAGCATTTATCTGGCAGCTGTTTGGTCAGTAGAGGCAGGTAAATGCAAGAATATAATCCCCTTACCCTGTAAAAGACTTTAACGGAACAGTTCAGTGTAAAAATAAAAACGTGTAAATAGATAACCTGTGCAAAATAAACACTGGTTCTAATATACCGTATACCACACAAAATACATTTAAACCAATGTTTGTTGTCGCTGCATTTTTTCTTGCAAATGCATTATAGTCAATGTTTGGATTTTGGCATATATTTTTTCTTTCTGCATTTTTCTCGTGGTAAAAGTTACGGCAAAACAATTTTGCTAAACATTTTGCAAATGGCAAATACAGGTCTGGCCAAATATGTTGGTTATCACTACTGTTATATTATGATTTGACAATACAAGTAGTAACAGCAAATGGTGTAGAATATCGGAAGAGCAGAAATGTACTGCTTTCATTAGCGATTACATTTAGAGATAACATTTAAATCACAGTCCCAAACTATAATAAAGCTGCCTTAACATTAGATAGTAATTGCATTCGGTGACTCTAGATATATTTTTTTAATCCATTAATAGACCAGTTTGTAATTTTAGGGGGTTATTTACTAAACTCCGAATACCTGAAAATCCATGAAATCTGAAAAATTCGTGATTTTTTGTGTTATAATAGGCTTTTAAAAAAATCACATTTTTCAGAATTTATTAAACCCCGAGGGCTAAAAAGCCAGGATATAAAAACACGGCATCTCAAAACTGTCGAGGTTGCATAAAAGTTAATGGGCAGATTCCCATTGATTTTTGGTTGTGTCAGGGGGTTTCGGGCAATTTCACAATGTTTTTGGAGCTTTCCGGAAAAATTCACCAAAAAATCTTGAAAATCTGAGCTTTTCGCGCAAAGGTAATTTTCTTGAAAATGTAATAATAAATAAGTATTAAAAACACGATCGGAGTTTGTAGCAGCCGATATTGAGATAAATTTGGACTTTGATAATTAACCCCCTTAAAGTCACACCTGTAATTGTAACTTATTAACTGCAGATTGTGATGGCATGAGCACTTACTGCAGAGATATATATATATATATATATATATATATATATATATATATATATATATATATATATATATATATATATATATATATATATATATATATATATATATATATGTATGTATATATGTAACTAAAAAAAAAACACACTCACAGGAATTCTTATAGTGCAAAACAGATTAATGTTTTATTTCAACGTTTCGGCTATTCACTTAAGCCGTCATCAGGAAGCTTGTTGGATACATATATATGTGTATTACAAATTTTCAGTATTCTTTCCTCTCACAAATTGAGATTTAGTTTGGTAGTTGAAACGATAACATTCTGTCAGAGAAAAATGTTAAATGCATTATTTGTGCCACCAGATCTGGTCTTTCACTTCATATGGAGATGGCTGTTGAAAGCAACACTATTACAAACAATAACAATTGCCTGCCTTATTATTTTTCTCTTTTTTTTTTTTACATCCATTCATATCGCAGGTAATGTCACCAGAAGTATTCACTTAGCAGCTTCTGCGGGCAGAGTTAATTGCAGCTGTGAGATCTATACCTCAGGGAATAAAAAGGATGGGTTTTGAGAACTAAAGATGCTTACAGTCTTTATAAAAATAATAATAGCAAACCAGATTTTCTTTCTCTTTAACACTTCTGAAAAGAATTACCGTCGCAATTTTTATACAGGTTGTGACACCTGGTAAAAAGTAATAAATCATGCACTTCATATAAAAGCTAGTTTTGATGGTATGGGTTTTTTATGCTATGTACATAATAAATGTGGGGTCTACACACCCTCCCCACACAATCTACATTCTAACTTCATTTGATGTACTTTGAAGGAATATAGTTGCACTGTCTCTTTTGACTTCTGGAAAGCTGTAATGAACAGGCTTCAGAAATGACCTGAATGGTGCTGATATATTGCTGTTCCCATAATATTTTTTAATCTGGTACCTTTTCTAATTCATGCTACGTGTTGTTGTTGTTGCTGCTGTATATGCTGCCAAGTTCATTTCAACTTCTGGGGTCCATAAGGATAGTGTTTTCCAGAATATGCTAGGGGTCATTTACTATGACACCAAATGCACAAAATGTACCTTCCCTTTGACTGCCCCACTTGAATACTGCACTTTCAAATTCAGTGGAGGCACACAGAGATTTCAGAACTTAAAGAGGAACTATCACAAAAATGAAAATATAATATTAGCTTCAGCATACTGAAATAAGAAACTTTTTAAATACAATCAATTAAAAAGTATGTACCGTTTCTGAAATAATCAAGTTTATCTTCACTATCTCTCAGCATCTGTTTCTCCTCATTCTGTCTTCATTCAGGAGTTGGGTGTCAGATGAATGATCCACTATATCCTATAGGGGGGTTTCTTTTGCCTAAAAGATGTATAAGAGCTCACTCTATTAAAATCATCAGAAATCCTGTCTCTCTACATGCAGAATTTGTGCAAAAGGCAGTTATTTTGTTAGATTTTGTTTGTACTGGAATTGGTTATTTGAGTGAGCTCTAATACCTCTGCTAGGAAAGGGAGCCCCCCTATAAGATATATTGGATCATTCATCTGACACCCAACTGCTGCATGAAAACAGAATGAAGAGAAACAGATGCTGAGAGAGGAATAATGAATATAAACTTGATTATTTCAGAAACAATACAGAATTTTTAATTGGTTGTATTTAGAAAGCTTATTACTTCAGTATATATGCTTATATTACATTTTAATTTTTTGCGAAAGTTCCCCGTTAATTTTGGAGTGCAAGCATTTGTGTCAACTCAGAAATGTATAGGGAAAAGATTTGTGCAAAATGCATTGCAAGTTTGCTTTGAATCAACTTTGGAAATGACCCCTGCTGTTTTATTATGGGTAATTCAGGCTTCGCGATGGTATGGCCATGATTAATGTAATAAAAATTATCATTTTTTTTTTTTTTTGCTTTTTATACTCTTCCCTTATCAATTGTGATTATATTTCCCAGTACGTTGAATGTCAGCTTCAATTTGTGCTTCATTTGCACTTTATGCACTAAGCTCTTTTGTTGTTTCAAAGACAACTATATATACACTGTAAATATGCATTTTTGTTAATATAAGAGCATTGCAGTTTCATCTTTAAATCTTGGAAATAAATATATGTGTTAGAACAATGTGATATACTGTAACTAAGATATGGTAGATATGGGAGAAGATATATACTGTATGTAAAGAGAGCAATATGATTGACTTTTCTAGGTTTTTCTTCTTGTTTTACCAGGTAACCTGTCTGAGTAATAGCTCACTACAAGATCCTTTAATGTTAAAAATAGATCCAAGAAGGCCAAAAATATACATTACGTCTGTGTTTTGGTTTCTCGGTCTACTTCTCTGTGTATTCACCATCAAAGTTGGCTGCCTTTACTGTTGTCATATCTTTTGTTTTATTCATATTTAGCTCTAGTCCCAGGTTCTTTCACCATTGTTGAATACTTGATATTTTTTCTCCATTCTTGCTTCTTTATTTTCATACTCAGTATACAGGTCAAAGAATTATGTTTAAAGTCTTGTCTGGAACCAGTCTGAGTCTAAAATACATCCTTAATAAGACTCACTAGACTTTGACTATTTTGTGATATGTAGACAATCTTTTTTGATTCCTAATTGTAACACAAGAACATCAATATATATCTAATACATTAAAAATTATATAAAGCCAAGTATATAAAACCAATACAGATCAAAAGCTTTATCTGATTTCAATGATTAGATGAATGCATTGGAAAAAGAAAAGCTATTTTTGCATATGTTTATGATTAAGGAAGGGATCTTCAGTATATGAACAGTCATGGTTTAATATAGGAATGTATTAATGTTAATTTATTATTGCTGCCTTTACTCAATATTACACACAAATAAATATTCCTTTTAAAGCAGTAACTACATTTTAAATCCAATTTTGGTAATTTTTGCCACATTATTAATTAGTCAATAAAGCATAAAAGTGTACTCTATAATCATCACAAACCAACAAAGCAATATCTTTAATTATGAAATTAATTAAAAAGTTATGAATGAGCAATCTTGACATTCTATGTGACAGTGACATCAGAGGATTCATTTAGTTTTTTTAATTTTAAATCTTCAGATGATAGACAATTATAGAGGTTGAGTTTGAATCAAAATATCCTTTGCAAATGTTCTGTATACTGAATATTAATTTGACATTTGAAATGTAATATTGCTGGCATTCAAGCTGTGCACTCGCTTTATGATAGTAAGACAAATATTATGTTCACACTAGAGAATTTGAAGTTTTAGCCCCCTTAACAAGACATCTAACAATGTTTTCACATATGGTCAAGTTTTAGAAAAATGGATCTTTATCAGCAATAAAAAAAGTGTTAAAGTCTATCTTTTAAAGTGTTTTTTCTAGAACCTATATTTTTTGAAGCGATTACACAGGGAGAAGCTCATATAGGAATGGATTTACAATTGCGGTGCAATTTAGGCATGTTTCACATCACATATAAAGGGAGATACATTGATACAAAAATTATATTTCTCCTGAAAACAAAAAATTATAAAATAATATTTTCTTTGCCAACTTGCGTAAGACCTGAGCACCAAATAGAATATTGTTTGTTTTTTTTTATATGAGAAAATGTCAAACGTCTAATTAGAAAAAAAAACAAATTAATTTACCCAGGACTTTATATCTTTGTTTCTATCTCTGTTCTTCTCTCTAGAGCACATCTATAAAATGTTTGACACAACTGGTGGCTTAGCAGGTACGTGAAGCGGGAGTTTTGTTCTGCAAGAGCTGCTGTACAATAAGTTGATAACACATCAGAGGAGACACAGTGACAAGCTAATCTGCTTATGTATTTTTTACCAATGAAACATTCAGATCATTGGTAATCATTTCCTCAGATGGAGAATCAGCAGATCATTGACTGAAAGAACTAGTATAGCAGGAAGAGTTCATCAAGACATTGCTCTAATATAGTTATTTTATAAAAATCTGGTAAAATGATTTAAACATTTTAATTCAAAAACCTCTTAAGCAGTTGTCTTGCAATTGAATCTTTGAAAATGGCTGTATTACAACTTTCACTATAAACTTTTCCCCCTAATGGTAAATAAGAGGCAAAATCTGTCTAGTTTTGCTGATAAATTAGCAAAACAAAAAAAAATTTGCGAAACAGTGAAAAAATTCACGAAACTGCAAAAATGACGCAAAACGCATTGAGGTCAATGGGCATCAAAATTATTTTGACGCCAACAATTTTTACATGACAGATTTTACACGGGTTTTTTGTCCAAATGCATTAAAGTCAATAGGCATCAAAATAATTTTGACGCGCGTCAATTTTTATGCGCTTGACAATTTTTACACGTGTGACTTTTTTGTCCAAATTAAAGTCAATGGGCATCAAAATTATTTTACCTTGCAACAATTTTTATGAGCTCAACAATTTTTACACATGCAACTTTTTTGTCCAAATGCATTAAAGTCAATGGGCATTAACATTATTTTGATGCACGACAATTTTTATACGAGCCATTTTTTTGTCACAAGAGTATTTTTTTGCTGGCGAATATTCACAGCAGTTTCGCGAAGCAATTCGCAGATGCCGAAATGTGGAAATTCGTCGCAAATCCATGCCTGCCGAATAAATTCATCCATCACTAGTGTGTTCTAACTTTCCCCACTGATAAATACAATTGTAAAAATCCCGAACAAATGAATAGAAGGTGGGTGAATTTTTATTTATTAAACTCAAAGCTCACATTTTGATAAATCTGTCCCTTAAATGTATAAACTCCAGAAACAGACACATTAATGGTAATCATTATTTATATCATTATTTATACAGATTCCGTTTTGAGTTAAGGTAAATCTCATTTTGTCTTCCTTGCAGACAAAAATATGTATTTTTGCATAGATGAACTCTTTTATAGTTACATAGTTACATAGTTAAATTGGGTTGAAAAAAGACATCAAGTCCATCAAGTTCAACCCCTCCAAATGAAAACCCAGCATCCATACACACACACCCCTCCATACTTTCACATAAATTATATATACACATACCTATACTAACTATAGAGCTTAGTATCACAATAGCCTTTGATATTATGTCTGTCCAAAAAATCATCCAAGCCATTCTATTCTCTTACATCACACAACACGATTCTGATCTATTTAAATTCCACAGATGTGGATTTCTTAGGTTCATAAGTACAAAATAGTATGAAAACAAAAAGGGTGATATTTTAACCCCTTAATATTTCCTAATTTATATGGAAATGTTTGCAATGACAAAACGAACATACTTTTCTGGCTGTTAAGACCCAACATTATAAGCCAGACAGATATTATTTTGAGGTTAAACGACAGCACTGGTGTGAAAAGCAATTAATTTTAGTAGTGTAAATGGATATTATGCATAGGATCTTCCTTTAAGGTACTGGAAAGACTTTATTTACACTATTTTTCATCTAGATGAAGAACCACAATTCTGGATTATGTCATTGATAGTAAATGGTGGTTTTTCATCACCTGATGAATGGAGGAAGCTAATGACCTCTGACTTGTACATGGTGCATGTGTAAAAGAATAATTGTATCGCTGTGCTCACAGCATACCTGCAAGTGTAATATTCGCTTTCATTGATTGCTTGTACTGCATACATTGGTCTGCTCTGGGGCCAAGTATAGATTGGGCATTGACTCCCAAGCAACTCTGCTAAGACTAAAATGTGTGAATAAAGATCTGTTTCTGCCATGTCTTTTACCTCTCCATACACTCTTAGTAATTGTGTAATTTGGAACTTCCTTGCCTACAAACAGAATGGAAAATAAGTGCTATTGATTTATGCAAGAGTTGAAACATTTTCAGAAGGGAGAAGTGCTATTTCCATAAAATATATAAAAAATATATAAAATGCAGCATATACACATTTAAAGAAGTATTCTGCCCATTAAAGTTTAACAAACTGCCGGTCTAATCTCCTTTGGGGCTTAAAGCTTGAGGGTAAGATTTTGGCTAATGTCTGCTATGCTGCTAGAATTATAATAGGGTGACTATTTTGAAATATTTTTTACATATCTCTATCTTTTTCAAAAGCTAAAAGGGGCCTCACCAAATACTGGATTACAAAGGGCTTGAACTTGTAATGCTTAAAGATTTTGATTGATACTATAAAGTATCAGTTTATTATGTCAAAACGTTTTTATGATGTCTATTTGTACTTTTGTATGTAGCGTTCAGCTAATAGAGGGGTGATTAGTTGTAATTACAGGACAAATGCATTTGTACAGCATGTATATCTTGGATTGACTCATTGACTTAAAAGATAATAACATATTAAGTTATCAGAACCACAGATCATAGCTTAATTTTGCAGCTTGTTGGTGTTTTTTAATATTTTTAAGTGCGCTGTAAGCTTTTACACCCTACAGCTGCTTAGAAATGCTAAAACACAAATACACCAATGTATGTGTAACCAGATAAAATGTCCTATTTGTACATCAACACTATGATTAAAGCATACATATGAAGCTGTTCAGGGGAGAGCTCGCTTACTTATACATGGGTAAAAATGTAATGGTCTTAATAAAATAAAGGATATAACTGCCAACATTTGCTAACGTCAAAATGTTTTATATCTGTAGGCCACATGTAAGGAAGTCTGTATTTTGGAAAGGAAACTATTATGTTTTTAAGAAGATGACAGCAACATGATTGATTAGCTTGTATGCATACCTATAGGTAAATAGGCAATAGTTTGAATATGTAGTAGGTAGGTAGAGTCTTCATAACACAAAAACTAAAACAAATGAAAAATGCAATAGGAAAATTATGCATTGTGAACAATAATGCAAAGTATTGTGTTTTTCATTGATTCAACTTTTATACTTCACATCCTTAACTCACTTTATAAATCTATTGAACTGTTCTCTGCCTATTGATTCTTTCAGTGAGAGAATGGGTTTTGTAATACTCAAATGTAGCTTAGAGCAAAATGTGATTCTTTTCAGTATTCAACTTAAGTGGAAGTCTTGTTGACTTCAGATAAAATCTAACCTGATTTATTAAGGCATACCCCTTGAGTATTATGCAGTTCCTCTGCCTTTTTGGAAAATTAGACATGGTTTCTACTTAAGTAATGAAGCAAACTTGTAATAAATGGTTGTAAATGGAAGAATTGATTACATCACAATACCTTGTTGATTAGACCTACAAGCCACATTGCTGTGATTAAATGAATTAAAACTTTATTGTTCCACACAATATATTTCTTATTTCTACATCTTTTGTAATCAGAGAACTGCTTAATAATTTACAAGATAAATCAGAAATCCTATTTTATAACGTCTAATTTTTGCAGCCCTTGGGGAAATCAGGTAATTTCCGTGAAGCAATATAGAAATCCATCTAATTCACAGTGGACACAGCAGCTGTTATGTTTGCAGGTAAATATTATTAAAACTATTTAACCCATTTCAGTTGTGTCTGTGTTATGGGAATCCATTGAGAAACCACAATCACATATTAGATTACAAGTGGCAAAATAATAGCAAACTTAATTCAAGCCTTAGCTCTTAATCTTAAAACGGTATTCTAAAAGACTGTTTGTAATTATGAAGATAATTCAAATGTAGTCTACTCAAACTGAGCTACAATACTTCCGTAACCACAATACTATGAATGTCCAAATCAATCAGACCTATAATTCTACCAGAAATTAAATATTATACTATTTTAAAGGACTACTAGGAAATATGAATAGGAACACTATCATGTAATTTATTATGGATGATACAACTCATAAAAGCCATCAGTAAATATGACCCTTGTAAAGTCAGTATCCACAAACGTAGAATAACTATACATTTATTCTCTGGAGCATCTTCTAGAATCTAGACTACTGTTCCTAAAAGTGTTAGGGTTCCATTGTATTACTGGTAGGACCTAAGCAGACTTCTTAATCCTTGAACTTTCAAAAGAGGCTACCAACCTACTCTTCTTCTGTACTACAATAGGTTCCTAGTCACTGGAACTGCATTCCATTAGTTGTGTTTGCAAACTCTTTCTAGAAGTAATATGTATTTATTATTAGAGCATTTGTCGGCATTTGTAACCCTTATATTAACATAAGAGTAAAAGGAGTGATTTCTCAAATGTAAGAAGACTGAGTACTATAATAATCATTCAGTATACATACTTGGCTTGGAATGTCATCCTTCTCATAGGTGTGTGAAAATTTCTGTTCTGAACAGCAAATAGAGCTCACATGCATAGAATTATTAGAAAGGTATGGGAGAAGTTAACAGATACAAATGTATGCAGTTAGGGAAAAGTTGAATAGATACAGTATACCCTAAGATAAACTGAATATAATTGTTGTTAAAAGTATTATGCTAAGGGCAATAGACCAGAAATGCTGTTAACTCATCAGATTAAAGTTATCCGGGTTAGGGATCATATTTTAGATTATCAATCAAAAAGGTCAGATAATAGGATTTTTTTTAATACCTGGAATCTCTCTAGTCTAGTGTGTGCCTCTCAAGTGGCGTTCCTGACCCATTGGAATAGAAGAGGTCCTTGTAGCAATAAAGTCTCTTTCATTATAGAAAGCACCAGGGTTTGATAGTCTAATGTCAAAATATTACAAGATGTTTAAATAAATTTTAGCTCCTCATTTGGTAGATTTCTTTAATTTTATGATAAAGGAAAAGCACACTTGTGTTAATGGCAGCAATAACAGTTATTTCAAAGATTGGGAAGGACCTTAATTATTGCACTAATTATAGACCGATTTCTCTATTAAATATAGATATTTAGTAATATACTAGGGTTTTAGCTGAAAGACTTGCCAAATTACTGCCTAAACATGGTTGGATTTGTTAAGGCTTCAGATTCTACTTGAAGATCTTTGGATCTTATTGATATTGCTAACAAGTGTAATCAACCAATGTTAATGATTTCCTTAGATGCCAAAAAGGCATGCAATCACATCTACTGGCCCTATTTGCTGAAAGAGATGGAGAGGTTTGCTTTTCCACCAAAATTTATTGATGCAGTAATGGTTCTGTATTCAGAACCAGCAGCAGTGGTAACTCATCCTGGGTTTCAATCAAAGAAGTTTACTATTTCAAATGCACCCAACAGGGCTGCCCAATATCAACCATTAATATTCAACCTGGTCAAGGAAACCCTAGCTCATAAAATAGGCAGACTTCTGAAGTGAAAGGGATACGATAAAATGATATCCTTTCATTTTTATCAATCATTATAAGAAATATTGGCAGATTTTGGCAAGGTATTTTGTGGTATCTTTGTGAAAAGTGAATGAATTTAAAACACACATTTTATCAGTAGCTTTTAAGATTAGGCAGATACAAAATTGGAAAGGGCAATATAAATACGATTGGCAGGAAATATCTCTAAAATATTTGGGAATTAAACTCCCAAGGCAATATAAAGATGCATTTAAAATTAACTTTCCTCCTTTGTTAAATAAACTGAAGCCAGAGATGTGTAAATGGGGACAAGTTCATATTTCCTGGTTATAAAAAATGGAGGAAATTAAGATGCTTATTTTACCACATATTTATTATTTTTGTATGCTTCCTATTAAGGTTACCTGTGGGTATATAAAAAGTTTACAACAAATTTTGACCACTCATATTTGGTCAAATAAAAAGCCTAGGATAACATTAGGTTTATTACAAACACATACAGTAAGAGTATGGCAGGATTAGTGTTACTTAATATTAGAAATTATCGTTATGCTAACCTAATGGCGCACTCATCAGCAAGGTACAATATGCATGATCCACCTAGTTGTGTGGTATTGGAAAGGAGAATTTTACATTTTCTCTATAAATGCCAAATCAAATTAAAAATACTAAAGTTACTTATTCAAATACTAAAGTCGTTAAACATACCAGATATGGATTTGAAGTCTTGGCATCTGCTACAAATTTATGAACTATTTATTTACTGAAGTTGGTTTAAAGACTTTTCCCCAACTTCAAAGAATATAAATACATATGTATTTTGCATTATCTTAAGAGGTTTCAATAGTTTCTCTCCCCCGTCTAAGTATGATATGGTATGTCGTTTTACAGCGGGGGCTCCAAAATTGATATCTAAATTTTATCATTTACTTACTAATCCAGATGAATTTTAGAAAATTACACAAATGTTAAAATGGGAGGAAGATTCGGGTCAGACTTACAGTATATAGTTTCACAATGGCATAGGGCAGCTTGTGTGACGGATTTTTTTGCAAAATGCGCTAATAATTTAGAAACTGCTAGGAAGCTATTATATTGGTTGTATTTGGTTCTGAATACATTACATACGTTTTACACTTCATCTTCCCCATATGTGGTGGTCATGTTCAGTTATAAAACCATTATGGATTAAGGTGTTTCATTTAATCTTAAAGCTGTCTTGTTAGCTAATCTTACCTAACCCATCTTCGACACTTTTGAATTTGAATCTGGATATTATACCATGTAAAGCACATTGCACAATTATTCACTTATTAATTGCAGTAAGAACTGCCATAGCCCAGAAATTAAAGTGCCATGAGTCTCTCGTATATTAAAAAATAATAGCATCAGTGTCTCAAATTACTTTTATGAGAAAGCGTTGGCATCAGCGAACATGAATATGTCTCTGTTTAATGAACAATGGCTTCCATGAACAGAGCTATTTCCAATGGTTAAGGAATATTGTAGTATACCAAGTACTTCGATTTTTTTGTGTGTATGTTTGTATTATGTCAAACAAGGGAAAGTTGTGCTCACCACTATTTTTTAAAACCATTAGGCGGGGGTGCAATGAGGGTGTGACCACAAAATACATATAGTCAAATACAAGATTCCTCTGCACTCAACCCATTATCAATATATTTAAGACAGAGACATTTTGTGCATACTGCTACTGAAAATGCCTTACCCTTTAAACAAAACAGGGATTGTTTGTCCATATATTGCAATATATTTAAGCTGGCCAACTACGTCAAAGTCATCCCATATCTGGCCAGTCCTATGCTCAATTTTCATCTGATTCATTAAGAATTCTATTGCTTCAATATACATTTTACAAAGGGACTAAGTTTTACCTGCAACTTACTAGCTGCTTTCAAAGTAAAACTCCCAAACTTGGCTGCCCTTTTATTAGACACCAGTGGGATCACCTGACTATAGCTGGGAAGGGTGGGAGCTACAACATGGAGCTGGTCACTGCTCCTGTATAAACTATAACAAATAGTGGTGAGCACAACTTTCCCTTGTTTGTTATAGTTTATACAGGAGCAGTGACCAGCTCCATGTTGTAGCTCCCACCCCCCATATATTGCAATATATGGACAAACAATCCCTGTTTTGTTTAAAGGGTAAGGCATTTTGCAGTAGCAGTATGCACAAAATGTCTCTGTCTTAAATATATTGATAATGGGTTGAGTGCAGAGGACTCTTGTATTTGTCTATATGTTTGTATTATGTGTTTATGTTTTGTAATTTGGATATTGTGGTTAGATGCATGGCCTAACTGTTAGAGCTGAAATCATTGAAATGGGACTGTGCATAAGCGTATGACGATTAAGCATGCGAAAAAGTAATAAAAAAAGTATTAATAAAAAAGTATCACATTTTATCTAGACAATTGACTCATTTAGCTCACCATGTTCCAGGGCCATTTTCCCTTCTCTGGCACAATATGGGGGTTATTTATGAAATGTCGAGTTGTGTTTTCCCCCAAAAAATTAGTTTTTCAAGGGTAGTAGGTAGTCCGGATAAAAAAAATATTTTTTTTTTCTAGATATATTATGCTATATGAAGCTGCTAAAAGTCTGAATCCAAAAATACTCCAGCTAAAAGCTGTCAAGGGGCATGTAGAAGTGAATGGCAGAGGTCCCTATAACTATATGAAGATTTTTTTGGCCTTCATGATTTTTGGTCTTTTTATGATGGTTTTCTCTCCAAAGCTCGATAAATTTGAAGTATTCAAGGTATTTTAGCCTACAACTCAATAAATTCAAGGTATTCGAGTTCTTCCCTTGATTGCATTCAATCAAGGTTTGTACATTTGGGTTTTATCATAAATAAGCAAACATTCGAGTTGTGAGTTTTTTGAGGTAGAAAAACCTCACATGATTACTAGTGAATTGTCCAAGGACCTTGACTACTTTTACTTGCAAAATACATAACATTGAGATGATATTTCATCTCTCAATGGCAACAACTGAAGAACATATATGAATTGATAGGCTTCATATATTTTCCAGGCAATTTACAGCTGGATTTATATCACTGGATCTCAGCAGCAAACTCATCATTTATGAGCTCTGAGGTTATTTTCTGACATATTGTTTATTTTTCATGTTTTATTTAGAAACAAAAATGTGTGTACATGCAAATATATATATATATATATATATAGGCATGTATTTGCATGTACTGTATATACGTGCATTCATATAATGTAGAATGGTAAAAGGTTCTTAAGCTCTTTCTCAGTGGACAACTGCTTGTATCCCTTTGTAAGCAAAAATAGACATGAGCCAGGCATCATGCCTGGATACTAACTAATAACTTATGTACCCCTAACTCTCCAAGGAAAAATAAGTGACAACTAGAAAACAACAAAATAAACCCCACCTAGTTTTTGCAGCTCAATCAGAAATGGTGGAGAGGTAATCCTCTCTATAGCCTAAATATACCATATTCCACCCTTCTCACTCTAACCAAACCCCTTTATTCAAACTATACCACATCCTGCTTTTGATACTGAACCCCCAACCTCCAAGCATACCTGCTATCTGAGGCTCATGTTCTGTGGTGTTCTGCTGAACTATGAGACAATCAAATAATTATTATTAAAATTCAGTTCACATACTGTGCATTTCTATATTGCTTTAGACAAATGTTATATTTTCTTGTAAACCCATTGAATCACTGTGTTTGTAACTGCTATGTATTTTTTCATGTAAAAGGAAAATTGCTGACAGTTGTATCCTCATGTGGCTTCTTCTAAACAGGCCATCTTTATCACTGTCAACTAGAAACATTAGTCATGCTTGGGTCAGCTACGTGATATTTGAGTGACATTTATCAAAACTAGATCAAAAATCTGTAGGTCTTATTGTAACTTTTTAATAAACTACAAGTGGACATGTTTTTTCCAGGGACAATCTTTGTCTCTTTGGAAACAGAGTTTTCCATTTGATTTGGCATGCATAGGCCAGTGCTGAAGATGGAAAACATGTGGTATAGTTAATGCCACTATATGTGTTGCTTTACACTGAAAATAAGATGTAATTTGACTCGCATTACTCCTTCCTATAGCAATCTACATTTGGATGGATAAGCTCTTGAAATGGCAACCTTTAGCCAAAATTTAGTCAATGGGCATTTTTTCCATGTTTTTTCTTGCACAAAATGGATTGGAGGGAATAGCTGTTTTTTCTCTTTACACTTTCTCGTATGTTATTCCTGCATGTAATTTTTTTTTCCCAGTAGAACAAAATACATGGCACAATTCTAGCAAAAATTTGCAAACATATTTACCATTTGTGAAAATGGGAATTTTGCCACAGATCATGTGAAAGATCATTTGAAATGTGCCCATCTCATTCCACTACTTTGCCTAGAGGTAAAACAAAAAGGGTCAGTTTCACACCAATTATATTCCTGTATCCTTTTATTTTAAATTTGGGCCAAGTTGGGTCCTGGACCTCACACAGGGTGATTATCATTATTATTGATTAGATGGGAATTAGATGGAACTGTTATTTCATTATTTAGAAGGTGATGCGTCATCATAGAGCTTTACAGTTATAGTAAATATAGTTAAGACACCATGGGAAAACAATCTTCATAAATTGTTCATGTGCAAAACAGATCAACCCATGTTGAATTTTGTCCCTTTGGAAAACTCATCTTTTTCAACCTGAAGCTGCTGTTCATGTGCAACACAGAGTTTGGGATGAATCCATGTGTGGGGCTTAAAAAAAGGGATGTTTTATGTTCCATTCTTGGTCAGGAACTTGTAGGTTTCCTAGGTTATTTTTGAATCTAATATAATAAATATGATATATTTAGTTTTTGCTATTAATCTTATTTATGTCCCTTTTAGGCTGTTAGCTTTCATAGGGATATTAGCTGGCTACCAGTAACAATTTTTATATCAATCCTTGAATTAGAAGGTTTAAATAACGTACACAGTTTGTGGTGTATGTTATCAGCATCGGACTCTAGCCTCAGCCCCCCCCCACCATTCCCCAGGCCGACCAGCAACACAGTCTTATTTGCACTAACCCCTTCCCACACCGTGCGTACCTCTTTAAATGCGTAAGTGCGTCAGCATGAATGGGTTCAGGGAGGGAAGGAGAGGGAGTGCAAGGAGTGGATCTTGGCCTGCAGGGCCCAAAAGAACCATGGCCAGCCTAGTCCGACCCTGTATGTTATTTTGCAATTACCTTTGACTTATGCAGCTATATGAGCATTTTTTTGGCAGCAGTCATGTGTCAGTCCAATGAGTGTGTTTAGGCACAAGTACCATTAATGAAAAGCATCAACCAGTGCACAGTCCTATATCTATTTTATCATACCATACTTGCAATTGCATTCTTAAGTCAGCCTTTGTATCTTCGGATCAAGAGAGTAGTCTTATTTTAGTCCACAAGAAACACCAGTCACAAATATTTGCTTCCAATATTCATTATATAATTGGTAATTTATGATTCTAAGTACAGGCAGCTAAGTGCAGTTTTCAGTAACAAGTTCCTATGGCCGCTGAAACCACAGACGTCTTTATTCTTTAGCTCTCATTAATGTATTCTGCAGTACACAGAGTTTACATGCAAAGAGAGGAAAATTGAGACTGAAACGTGCAACATGTAAGTCAATTGAGCAATCGTAGGCTTGGTGTGGAGCTAAAAACATTAAAAGGCATGGTAAACCAGAAGTAACAGATCTTGTTCTTTCTTAGAGGCAAAGGATAAGGTCTTGGAAGGAACTTTTGGAAGCAGATGAAGAAGAAGTAAAGGTTTAAGTACTAGAGACTAGTCTGCAGCCGTTGCATACATTGCAGAAATAGCTTCTGATTAGTGCTGGGCACATTTTTCTCCAGCCATGAATTTGTGGCAAAATTCCGTATTTCGCCATTTTAATTTTTTCTTGATACTGCAGCAAAAATTCACCTCAGAAAATTCGCTGTAAAAAAAAAAAAGTTGCTGTGACAAAAAACAAAATGCCCATTGACTTTAATGCATTTGGACAAAAAAGTCACCTTAAGAAAAAGCTCCCATTGACTTTAATGCATTTGGAGTCAAAAAAATTGTCGCACACGTTTAAAATTGTTGTGCTGACATTTTTTTTTGACAGCCATTGACTTCAATGAGTTTCACAACATTTTTTGCTGTTTCCACGATTTTTCATAGTTTCGCAGAACAAATTTGCTCATCATACTTCTGATCACTGGAAAATGTATCTGGTAAAGCAACCTTGGGTGGAGAAAGATGAAGGATTGCCTCTCTGAAGATGGTAGCCACCATTGCAGTTGATGGTTTTAGTTCAAACTAGACAGGACTAAATGTTCTGTTGACTCTAAGGCAGAAGGGTCTGCAGCAGGTTCCATTTTACTAGGCTTGGGCATGCAATCATACTTACCCCAAACCAGAAACTGGGTTTTCTTGAAATGAGGGAGGGGCACTGGTGATGGAAGGGTACTAGAGCCAAAATAGAAGTGGACAAAATACGCTTAGTGTTCTAAGATGTAAACAAGCAGAGTCAAACAGGCCAAAAGACTGGGGCAGGCTGCAATGGGTCATAAACAGGAACAGGCATAGGTCAAACCAGGAAGACAAGCTGAAATCCAACAAAGGCACAAAATGGGTGATCCAAAGGCAATGTCAATTAGCAATCCAAATTCTGCAACAGATGTTCAACATGACCAATAGGTCCTTTTTATTGTATATTAATACTTTGAAGAGCAGTAGCGTCAGTATCACTTTAAAGACTACGTAACGGATTGCCAAGAAATCCTGTATTTAAGAAGCTTATTTATTCAGCTTATAGAATACCAGTTAGCAGTTAGCCCCTGTGTTTTCAATATCTCTCTTGACTTTTTTCTACTATATTCATCATGGGCAAACAGCTTGTCTAAATGTTTAACTGTTTATATAAGTGGTGTTGCTGAATGGTCACTGTCAGTCACTGACTGTGAAAGAAATTACTTTGCCCAAGCTGTCTATTTCCATTTTATTTTTACATATGAAATAAATTGATAATCACAAAACTGCTGCACTTTAGTCTATGCAGGGGGTATAGCTTCCCAGCTGTAAACTGGATTTGACAGTAGGTACCTGTGATAGACTATTTGCTGTGGAGGATATCACAAGGTAATAGAGCAGCAGTCAAGACAACACTTTCTATAACACAGTGCACCAGCTTCATTTATCTGTTCAATGAATAGGAAATCTACTTAAGTCATAGTGTCAAGATATGCTATTTCTTTTGCCTCCAAAGCATTTTTCACTTTGCCAAGATACTAATGGAAAAATGTTATAAACAAAACAAATGTCCTTTAAAGTCATATAGTACTTAATACACGCATCAAAGCTTTTAGCTAAGAGATCTTTTGGACACCTCTGCTTAGACATTCACCTTGATTTTCTATTTTTGGCTTTGTTGTAGTGAGCAGTTGTGTGTGTTTTGGATATAGCCCAGTTTGTTCTGTGAATCCCATTTTTTTTCAATTCAATGTTTCTTTTAGCCTTCAATTTTCAAAAAGAAGGGGATTGGGAGGATACAGAATGAAGAAGGGGGTAAATTAAATAATGTTAATGTCACGGCCGGCACCTAATACCAGAACAAATGCCAAGGACCCTGGTCTCTGCTCGGCTTCACCAGTAGTGTGACCACCTTTGGGCTTCGGGAGGAGCCCTCAGCTTAATTGGGTGCCACCTGGACTTAACGAGGGGTACAAGGCGAGGTGTTCTGGCTGGCAAAGGGGCATGACCGGATAGCAAGAGTCTTTGGGCAGAAGGTCAAGGACAAGGTGTCTGGTGGAAACGGAACAGACCGAAATAATGACAGGCAGATAACAAAATCGTCAGGCAGGCAAGGGGTCAAAACCAGATAATCAGACAGACTGGATAAGGCAGAAGGATGGTCAGACAGGCTGGGTCGAGGCAGGCGGATATCAGAATCGTCAGGCAGGCAAGGGTCGAACCGGTTTGTCAATCAAGGGGTTAAGCAGGAAGAGTTGTCGTAGGCAGGCAAGAGTCAGGATACAGATTGGAGAGTAGTCAGGAACAGGCAGGGTCAAACACGGATAAACAGTCAGGATAGCAAATTCAGGAACAGGTAGCACAAAGCTCAGGAAACCACAGGATAAGATCCTATAACGGGAACTGGCTACAGGTCTGAATGGGCCTTAAATAGGGTCCCAATTCGTGCCAATGCGTGCTTGCGCAATCACGCCAGCGCGCATGCGCCTTTAAGAGACGCGCAGGCTCACCGCACGTGCCCGAGGAAACCAAAATGGCGCCTGCAAAGGAAGGATAGGAGCGGCGCAGCGGGCGTCCACGCCAAGGATGTGGCGTGGACCCCGCTGCCCACTAGACCACCAGGGTAGGTTCCTTACAGTTAACATAGACATAAGAATGTGTTGCATATTACACATCAAAGACAAAAAAGATTTTACAATGGTACTTTTTTGTTACTCCAAAGCAATATGATTCTATTTATCTTATAGATAGAGGCTATCATAAATTGTAAGAACAAAACCCTATAAAGGCAAAACATTATTGGTTAGGAGTTGTTTTATCATATTCTTATTTTTGTGTTGTTTAATATAATCAGACCAAAGCCTCCAAGTGTGTTTGAGTGAAGTTCTCATTTTAAAGCTATTATTTCTTTGTTGTACTTGGTTTCCTCTATTAAATTAACCCATTCAGATATATCTGGAGATTCGTTCTTTTTCCATGTATCATTGCCCTTGCAATGGGTATAATATATTTGATCAGTGGTTCATAGTGTTGAGCGAATTTGCGCCGTTTCGCTTCGCCGAAAAATGTGCGAATTTCGAGCGAAATTTGCAAAACGCTGAAAAATTTGCAAAATGGCGCCGGTGTCCCGTTTTTCGGGCGAATTCTCGTGGGCGTTTTGCAAATTTATTCGCCGCAAATTCGCGCCTGGCGAATAAATTCGTGGTTCATTAATAATTGTTTTTTTTTATTGTTGTCATACAACAATAAAATTGCAGTTGAGTGTAAATTAAATTTTTGTGGAACGATAGTTTCAATGACCTTTTGAATAGAGTCCCAGTAAGATTTAAGCTTAATACATGGATACCAAATATGTTCATACTTCCAATTTCTGTTTTACATCTCCAAAAAGTGTTGGAGAAGCCATAAATGCTTTTAAGTGTAGTTGGGGTGAACTACCTTGCTATGATCTTATCAGGGGCAGAACTAGGAGTAGGCACGTGCCTAGGGCGCAAAACTGAAGGTGCGCCAGGCACGTACCTTCTCTGGCTCCTATCCTTAGTCCGGTCACCGATCTTCTCTCTGGACTGTCTGCATCAATGCTCTTGCGCTTCCATGTAGATTCCATGAGATCTATTCGCGCATGCGCGCCAACGTCTATTTGTACATGCACACTAGCGTCCATGTGCACTAGCGTTGATGTGCGCATTCATTCATTTTAACTCATGCGCGCACCCAGTCGGCGCCGTACCGGCCAGGTTGCCTAGGGCATCTGGCTGGCCTGGCCCGGCTCTGGATCTTATAGCTGTTTTCTTGTAGGCTAGTTATAGCAAAGAATTTTGAATTATTGCAACATATTTTTTCCCACTCTTTTACTTCAAGATTTATATTTAGTTATTTTTCCCATTTATCAGCAAATGATGGTTTGCTACTATTTTGATTTATTAGATTCCTACAATATACATGAATGAGTGTTTTTTAATTTTGGTATTTCTTTTTGTGTTCTCAAACCATGTATTCTGTGAATCCCATTTTTGTTTCACAGCAGTCAAAAAAACACATTCCTAATGTTATACTTCAGACATCCCAGCTTGTGTTGAAACATAAGCTTACACAGCATCTGAATTTTTATAGGAAATTAAGTATTTCAGCTTACATGACTTTAAAGAAGCTTTCTTCAATGGAAAACAATTATTTGACTTTGGAAATGCTCTAAAAACGAAGCATGTGCAAATCTGACCTTATGTTGTTCTTGTATATCTAATGTTTATCTAATAGGCACTAAACCTCCATTTACCAGTCATTATCTAGCTCTCCTGGTGCTTATACCATACATTGACAAAACAATTTGACTGCTGTGAGGCAGAAGAAAGTCACATCAAACCTCTTTCATCTTTTGAAGTGATTTCTGATGCCTTTTCACAAAATGTTAAAAAAAAAAAGTATACTTTTTTTTTATTCTACTGACGGAGTGGATTTGATAGCAGCAGTGGGTAAGTAACTGGTTTCAAAGACTTGCATAAAACATAGCAATAGATTGATACAATTATATAACTACTGTACTGAAAGATGTTTCTAATTCCAGGATTCCACACTCAGGAGTAGATGTACCATGCTCTAATATTTTATAAAGTAGCGATAACAGTTTCTCCTAGGTTAAAAAATATTGGGCCTTTCATATTTAGCAATATGATTCAGTTAGCACTCACCAACTCCACAATTCTTTTCACAATCTGGTGCATGTGATCGTGGTCCACTCTGGACTATAGAATTCTATTGTACGACATAGCACTGTTCAAGAAGGACTTTTAAAAAGCCTTTATTTACTGCGTATGATTTTGATCTATGACAACTGCAACATTTCTGGTCTGCACCAAGCCCTTTATTGAGCTTTTATCTTGATTAAGGGCCAGGATAAGGCCAGAAACATTACAATTGTCACAAATCAAAGCCATAGGTTATAAACAAAAGGCTTTATAAACTATCTTCTTGAATGGTGCTGTGTCATACATTCATATTTAACCATCTTTTTTTATATTAGTTCCAGTGTGCTAACAACATTACTATAATTTTGAATCCATGATTCTAATTTGCAACAGGGTTTAAGCATTCTGGGGATTGTTAGAGCTCAGCACTGATGGTGAGTTCTAACTCCCTATTAGAGCATCATAGTGTTCATCTGCTCAATGCAGCTGAACACATTCTGGCAAATTGATATCTAGTGGATAAATGTGTCAAATAGCTAGTAATTGCCAGGGAAAGTCAAGAAAGCATTGAGCTGAATTTTCTTTTTCGAAATGTTACTGTATATATATATCTGCCTCTCAGACTCTTTTACTTTACACAGTTGTATTATAATGTACTCTAACAGATTTCAGATATTAGCATCTGAAAGTATTTTGCCATTGTTCAAATTAGAGTCTTCAAATGTTTATGCAAATCCTAGAATTTTAATTATTCATATGACTGACCATAATAACCTTATAATATGTATTTGCAGAAGCATTATGCAATGGAATTTTACAAACTGGGGCAGTGCTTCTCAAACTTTCTTTTGTGAGATTAGTTTACTGTCAGTTACAACTCCTGCTGCACTGAAATATATCCTGACACACAAGTTTGTAATTGAATGGGGTGCCCAATAAGATTCTGTTATTATTGCATTACAATTGTCGAGGTTAAACATTTTTCTGTGAATGGAGGATAGAATATTGATATACAGGTATGGAATCTGTTATCCAGCAACCAGTTATCCAGAAAGCTCTGAATTATGGAAAGGATGTCTCCCATAGACTTCATTGTAATCATATAATCCAGATTTTTAAAAAAATATTTCTTTTTTCTCTGTAATAATAAAACAGTACCTTGTACTTGATCCCAACTAAGATATAATTAATCCTTATTGGAAACAAAACAGCCTATTGGGTTTATATAATTAGTATATAATTTTCTAGTAGACTTAGGGGCACATTTACTAAGGGTAGAATATCGAGGGTTAATACAGTGTCTGGGATGTCACTTCACAGATACTTTAAATAGTTTCTTTCCTGGATGGTATTGGCCACAAGCAGAATATTAGTAACAACCTGGGGTAGTTGTCACTTATAGGTGAACTAGTCCCCAGTGCTAGATGGTAGCTCTATCCCTGGGCACAACAGCAGGGTAGTAACCCTTAGGACAAGGGTCCCCAACCTTTTTTACCTTTTGAGCCACATTCAAATGTAAAAAGATTTGGGAAGCAACACAAACATGAAAAGGGTTCCTGTGTGGTGCAAAGTAAGTGCTTTGATTGACTATTTGGTAGCTTGTATATGGACTAGAAGCCTTCATTAGGCTCTCTTTGGCAGCACACCTGTTTTTTAGGCAACCAAAACTGGCCTCCAAAGCAGGAATTGAAAAATACATACCTGCTTTGAGGTTACTAGGAGCAACATCCAAGGGAGTGGTCAGCAGCATGTTGCTTATGAGCCACTGGTTGGGGATCACTGCCTTAGGGCCTCTGACTGCTCTACTAACTTCCCTAAGCCCAACTCTCACTCCTAGAGTCAGCTATTATACTATGTACCCCTATTAAGCCCTCCTACCTTAGGGCTTGCAAGCACAAACCATCCCTTTCAGCAAGTGGGATACAAAGAAACAGAGCCCTATGGCGATTCTCCTTTTAAAGACTCCGGACATCTGACAACACAGGCAATTACAGAAATTGTAGGGATCTTAACCTGGAAAGGGATGTAACTCTCCCTCCTAACTGTGAAACAAGCCCAGTCCTTGGTTTATAAACTAAAAGAGAGATAAGAAAAACCCCTCTCTCTCTCTTACACCACCTACCCCCATTTAATAAAATGGTGGCTTTTGCAGGATTGTAATAAACAAGAAAGGTTCAACTTAAAAAATAAATATTAATAAAAAATAATGTCTAAAAATGGCAATAGCATTACATGGTTGTATGTTCTAAGGTGCAAAATACATACATCACAAAGTTTTATCACAAAGGCACAAATTTCAATAAATTCTCTGTCTCTTTCTCATTTGCCATTATTGGCTAGTGAGAGTCACAGAAAGTTCAGCGCCAGTACTAGTGACAATGGAAGAGCATTAGAAGATCTAATTTGACTGCTGTCCTAACATTTCACCTGCAGATAACGATTTCAGGACTGGTGACCTATAAGAAAGATAGAACACATACAGTATTCTAATAAAGGAGAATCCTGAATTTATGTGGTGAGTTTCTGGGCAACTCAATGTTCTTTTGAGCTAAGAAAGAATTATAAAGACTCATCCTGGCAGTGAAAAAGGCATCTTGAATATTTTGCTAGTGTTACAGCCATTTTAAAAGGTTATAACGGTGAACCAGGCATTTCCAGTACAGTAGGTTCCATGGAAAATTACAATGGGACAGAAATATATTGAAAATAAACTGAATGTATCGGGGAAAATAAACTAAGCAGTTTTCTCAAACTATTTTTCAACAGAACAAACATGAAACCTGGCTGAATGTCTTTAGTAATAAGACATATATTCACCTAAATTTAATTATCTAAATAAAAGTTTTTCAGTACAGTACAGTACAAACTGTTTGTTTCCCTTTGTTCTGAGAGGTCACTGGCTGTGACCAAAATGTTTGGCTACTAGGTAAATAAAAATAATCAAGCTCAGCTCTCTTGATGTTTTACTGTAAATTAGCAATGAATGCAATGGCCCCACATATTCCATATAAAGCAATAAATCCAGCAGCACTCCAATATGTGATTCAATTATTTATTCATGCCATTAGCAAGGCGACGTTTCGGGCTATTCCAGCCCTTTATCAAGCTGCACATATTCCATATATGTACTACTGTAGAACTGCACTTAACACAATTTTGTCAATTCTGAACTGACACGGTGGGCATTTGTCTACCACAGAGCCCTCAAGTTATTTCATATATTTATTTATTACATGTATTACATCTATATAGCACTGACACATGTATGCCAAGAAGATACATCATTCACATCAGTCCCTACCTAGTGGAGTGTACAATCTAAGGTCCCTATCACCTACACACACAGTAAGGTCAATTTTATTAGGCGTCAATTAACCCACATATATATTAGGTTTTGTTTGTTTTTTGGCATGTAGGAGAAAGCCAGAATACCTAAAGGAAACCCATATAGACACCGTGAAAACATACAATCTTGCATATAGTGTTCAAGTTGGAATCAAACCCATAACCCCAATTAAACAACAGATTTTTTTTTCAATACATCCAATTTTGTTATATTTTTGATACCACAACCTAATATTAATTTTGATGATCAACAAAATATAACTTGTAAAAGTCTTGTGGTTAGACACCTATTTAGGGCAAAAGGAAAAATGGAAAAAAATAAATAACCTTAATAACTTGACTGATGCCAAGTTAGTCTGCTGGTATAGCATAATAGATAACATACCCATAGAAAATATACCAATATAGTCTTATGCCAATATAGTTAAAGCACCTGAATAATATGGATTGATTATTCTCAGTTCTACACCTTACAGAAGCAGCTAATACAATCATAACAGGAGCAGAACTATGAAGAGCATCTCCAGAAGGACATATCATACTACTCCACAAAAGACTTTCGTAACCCAAGGAGTTAGTGACGTATTTCATAGTTATATAATTATTTAGGATGAAAATAGAAACACATGCATTAAGTTTCAATCTGGCAGATTTATGACTGCTAGAGCACTCATTAAGGAAACCTGTGTGAGTTAAGGAAGTCACGTGAGGTTTTGAGGGTGAACTAAAAACTGCTGAACTTCTTATTAAAGAAAGTCCACTAATGGAAAAACATTTAAGGGTTTCCATAATGACTTATTCAGTCAAAAGGGCTTGAGCATAGGGAAGGCGAATCTGACCTGTTTCGCTATGCCCAAAATTCGCAAACGGCGAAAATTCACCAAAATACTTTAAAGGGGATGTAAAGGCAAAAAAAATAACTTTCTTTACTTTCTTAAATGAAAAAGAAATCTATCTCCAATAAGCTTTAATAAAAAAATGTTTACAGCTTTTATAAGAAACCTGACTGTATGCAGTAAAATTCCTCCTTTGTTTTACTTGCTTTGACTGCTGAGGATAACTGCTCTGCAGGGAAACAATCATACTTTCAAATGGCAGCGGGAAGCCCTCCCCCACCTTATTTCCCAGAACTGGATCAGCTTTGTTTGTTTCCCTGTAGAGCAGCCAGCGACTGTGTAGAGATTCGTATCCGCAGACCCAGTGCAGTCTGCATTTTCTGATTATTAATCAGTCTTGCTGTGTAAGCTTCCATGGCAGATATTATTTGACTTGTGCTATTTTGATAGCGTCCATTTTTTTTGATGCTGGCGAATTTCCGCCAGCAAATTTTCACGCCAGTTTCGCGAATTTATTCAGCGGCGAATTGCGTAAATTTGTCGCAAATTTGCGCCTGCCGAATAAATTCGCCCATCACTAATCCCTAATCTTAGCCTTCACACTGAAGCCCAGACCACACTGAGCATGTGCATGGTCATGTATAAGAAAGTTACAAGATGGTGAGCCCATGTGGCCAACTTTGGAGGCATACATCACCATTTATAGGTGTTGTGGTGCAATAAGTTCATGGTTATGTTTAGTATACAAAATACAGCATTTCTAACATTCTAGTTTAGACTTTAGTTCCCCTTTAATCTCTATGGGTGTCACATTTTTTTTGTTGCTTCTTTTTTCACCCATTGAAGTCTGGGTGTCAGTTTTGTGGTGAATCTCAGCGAAAAATTTCTTCAGCAGTCATGAATCAGTCCCTCATTGTTGATGCAGAGGAAAGGGGAAAACTCCCATCGAAAGTATTTGCCTCAGAAGGGGAAAAAAAATCTGACTTCCTGAACCAAGTTTTATTTAACCCTGTTTTTTTTCTTCCTTGCAAAAAATAAAACGCGACTGGGGAAATCCACAGTAAAATGTCTTCATGCCTTTTGTTTTAGTGTGTGAAAAAAACACAGGAAACTATGCAAGGAAAAATGCTGATGACAGTTAGGGATGTCGCGGACTGTTCGCCGGCGAACTTGTTCGCGTGAACATCGACTGTTCGCGCTCGCCGAATGTTCGCGAATGTCGCGCGACGTTCGCCATTTTGGGTTCGCCTTAGCTGGCGCTTTTTTTTGCCCTCTCACCCCAGACCAGCAGATACATGGCAGCCAATCAGGAAACTCTCCCTCCTGGACCACCCCCACACCCCCTGGACCACTCCCCTTCCATATATAAACTGAAGCCCTGCAGCGTTTTTTCATTCTGCCTGTGTGTGCTTGGAAGAGCTAGTGTAGGGAGAGAGCTGTTAGTGATTTGAGGGACAGTTGATAGTAAGTTTGCTGGCTAGTAATCTACTTGATACTGCTCTGTATTGGAGGGACAGAACTCTGCAGGGATTTGAGGGACATTTTAGGTTAGGTAGCTTTGCTGGCTAGTAATCTACCTTCTACTGCAGTGCTCTGTATGTAGCTGCTGTGGGCACTGATCTCTTCTGATCTCATCTGCTGAGCTGACTGCTGTAATAACCCAATAGTCCTTGTAAGGACTGCTTTTATTTTCTTTTTTGTTTTTTTACTTTGCTACTATAAGAGCCCAGTGCTATTAGTCTAGCTGTGTTGGGGAGTGGGACTGGTGTGCTACTGTGCTGCTCCTAGTAGTTCAGCAGCACCAACCCGAGTAATTTTTTTTTTTTAATATACATATATTTTTTTTTTATTTTACTTATCTTACTGTTCTTTAACGTGTCCAGTGCTGTTTGCTGTTCTTCATAGTAGTGCACCAATAGTAGTGCACTTGCAGGCATTATTTGCCCAGTGTGTTCTTCAAACAACTGCCATCTAGCTGTGTGAGCTTTTTCACATTCTGTCTAAATATCAATAATAATACCGTCTCCAGAAACACCACCCGAGTGACGTTTTTCAAGCAGCAATAATATATTCCGTATCCACTGCTGTAGTAGTGTATACATTGACCTTGTAGCCATTGTTTGCCCAGTGTGTGTCTTCAAACAACTGCCATCTAGCTGTGTGAGCTTTTTCACATTCTGTCTAAATATCAATAATAATACCGTCTCCAGAAACACCACCTGAGTGACGTTTTTCAAGCAGCAATAATATATTCCGTATCCACTACTGTAGTAGTGTATACGTTGACCTTGTAGGCATTGTTTGCCCAGTGTGTTCTTCAAACAACTGCCATCTAGCTGTGTGAGCTTTTTCACATTCTGTCTAAATATCAATAATAATACCGTCTCCAGAAACACCACCTGAGTGACGTTTTTCAAGCAGCAATAATATATTCCGTATCCACTGCTGTAGTAGTGTATACGTTGACCTTGCAGGCATTGTTTCAATTTGTTTGCCCAGTGTGTTCTTCATTTTCAAACAACTGCCACCGAGCTGTGTGAGCTTTTTCACATTCTGTCTAAATATCAATAATAATACCGTCTCCAGAACCACCACCGGAGTGACGTTTTTCAAGCAGCAATAATATATTCCGTATCCACTGCTGTAGTAGTGTATACGTTGACCTTGTAGGCATTGTTTCAATTTGTTTGCCCAGTGTGTTCTTCATTTTCAAACAACTGCCATCTAGCTGTGTGAGCTTTTTCACATTCTGTCTAAATATCAATAATAATACCGTCTCCAGAAACACCACCTGAGTGACGTTTTTCAAGCAGCAATAATATATTCCGTATCCACTGCTGTAGTGTATACGTTGACCTTGCAGGCATTGTTTCAATTTGTTTGCCCAGTGTGTTCTTCATTTTCAAACAACTGCCACCGAGCTGTGTGAGCTTGTTCACATTCTGTCTAAATATCAATAATAATACCGTCTCCAGAACCACCACCTGAGTGACGTTTTTCAAGCAGCAATAATTTATTCCGTATCCACTGCTGTAGTAGTGTATACGTTGACCTTGTAGGCATTGTTTCAATTTGTTTGCCCAGTGTGTTCTTCATTTTCAAACAACTGCCATCTAGCTGTGTGAGCTTTTTCACATTCTGTCTAAATATCAATAATAATACCGTCTCCAGAAACACCACCTGAGTGACGTTTTTCAAGCAGCAATAATATATTCCGTATCCACTGCTGTAGTGTATACGTTGACCTTGCAGGCATTGTTTCAATTTGTTTGCCCAGTGTGTTCTTCATTTTCAAACAACTGCCACCGAGCTGTGTGAGCTTGTTCACATTCTGTCTAAATATCAATAAATAATACCGTCTCCAGAACCACCACCTGAGTGACGTTTTTCAAAGCAGCAATAATATATTCCGTATCCACTGCTGTAGTAGTGTATACGTTGACCTTGCAGGCATTGTTTCAATTTGTTTGCCCAGTGTGTTCTTCATTTTCAAACAACTGCCATCTAGCTGTGTGAGCTTTTTCACAATCTGTCTAAATATCAATAATAATACCGTCTCCAGAAACACCACCTGAGTTGTTGTTGTTGTTGTTGTTTTAAAAATAATGCCAGGCAAAGGCAGGCCGCCACGCAGAGGCACTAGGGGCCGTGCTGCTATGCTATCCTGTGGCCCTAGGAAATTGCCCAGTTTTAAAAAGGCAATGACCCTGAACTCCCAAAATGCTGAAGAGGTAGTTGACTGGCTTACACAGCACACCCCATCCTCTACCGTTTCTAACTTTACCAGAACATCCTCATCCTCCACTGCTATGGGCACCCCACGTAACACTTCCTCCACCACCGGCGCCCCTTCTTCACTGGAGTCAGAGGAGTTATTTACACATGAGTTTTTTGAACTGAGTGATGCGCAACCATTATTGGCAGAAGAAGATGAAGGAGATGAGGACGTTACACACCAGATTTAATTCTGGCAGAGAACACAACAGAGATGGACATAATGAGTGATGAGGAGGTCCCCGCTGCTGCTTCCTTCTGTGAGCTGTTAGAAGAAATTGATGCATCTGAGAAGAATGATGATGAGGAGATTGATGTTTTGTGGGTGCCCAGTAGAAGAGAGCAAGAGGAGGATAGTTCAGATGGAGAGACGGAGAGTCAGAGAGGCAGGAGGAGAATAAGACTTAGAAGAAGCAGGGAGGACAGCTCGCAGGGAACAGTAGGGCAACAACATGTATCGGCACCTGTGGTCAGCCGGCCAACGCACCCGCCATTGCCGCCAACGCTGCCAACTTCTACTGTTACCGCCAGATTGCCAGCCACAAAAAGGTCAGCAGTGTGGGATTTTTTTAATGTGTGTGCCTCTGACAAAAGCGTTGTAATTTGCAATGAGTGCAGTCAGAAACTGAGTCTTGGGAAGCCCAACAGCCACATAGGTACAACTTCTATGCGAAGGCACATGAACGGCAAGCACAAAGCACTTTGGGAGCAACACCTCAAAGGCAACAGACAAACTAAAAGCCACCCTCCTTCTGGTCCAGCATCTTACTGCTCTACCTCTGCTGTCCTTGACCCGTCTGAACCACCCTCCACTCCGCCTTCCACCTTGACCACCAGTTCCCATTCCCAGTCATCTGCCCCCAGCCAAGTTTCTGTGAGGGCCATGTTTGAGCGTAAGAAGCCAATGTCTGCGAGTCACCCCCTTGCCCGGCGTCTGACAGCTGGCTTGTCTGCACTCTTAGCCCGCCAGCTTTTACCATACCAGCTGGTGGACTCTGAGGCCTTCCGCAAATTTGTAGCAATTGGGACACCACAGTGGAAGGTACCCAGCCGCAATTTTTTTTCAAAAAAGGGAATACCACACCTGTACCACCATGTGCAGAGCCAAGTCACCGCATCTCTGTCACTTAGTGTTGGGCCAAAGGTCCATATGACTACTGACGCATGGTCCTCCAAGCATGGTCAGGGCAGGTATGTCACCTACACTGCCCACTGGGTGAACTTGGTAATGGCTGGGAAGCAGGGAATGTGTGGCTCAACAACAACAGTGGAGTTGGTGTCACCGCCACGGATTGCACGCGGTTCTGCCACCACCTCTACTCCTCCTTCGCTCTCTACCTCGTCTTCTTCCTCCTCTGCTGCTGGGTCCTCCTCCTCCACACCTGTGCACCCCCAGCTCCCCCTAGGCTATTCGACGTGCCAGGTACGCCGTTGTCATGCTGTCTTGGGATGACGTGCCTGGAAAGCAGAAACCATACCGGATCTGTACTCCTGTCATCTCTGCAGTCACAGGCCGATTGGTGGCTGACCCCACACCAACTGAAGATCGGAAAAGTGGTGTGTGACAACGGAAGCAATCTGTTGGCAGCACTGAGACTGGGCAATTTAACACATGTGCCCTGCATGGCACATGTTCTGAAGTTAATAGTCCAACGTTTTGTCTCGAAGTACCCAGGATTCCAGGACGTTCTCAGGCAGTCCAGGAAGGTGTCGGCCCATTTCAGACGTTCCTACACAGCCATGGCACGCCTTGCTGATATTCAGCAGCGGTACAACATGCCAGTCAGGCGTTTAATTTGCGACAGCCAGACTCGCTGGAATTCAACGCTCCTCATGTTGGAACGTCTGCTGCAACAACAAAGAGCCGTCAATGAATACCTGTTTGAACTGGGTGGTAGGACTGGATCTGCAGAGCTGGGGATTTTTTTCCCACGTTACTGGGTGCTTATGCGCGATGCCTGCAGGCTCATGCGCCCTTTTGAAGAGTTTACAAACATGGTCAGTCGCACCGAAGGCACCATCAGCGACCTAATACCCTTTGCTTTCTTCCTGGAGCGTGCCGTGCGACGAGTGACAGATGAGGCTCTAGACCAGCGTGACGAGGAGCAGGAAGCGCACGATTTCTGGTCGGAATCACCAGAACGAGCCCAGGCACCTGCTGCAACGCAGGGAGAGGTGTCAGAAGTGGAGTCAGAGGAGGAAGGTGGCTTTGTGGAGGAGGAGGACCAACAGGAGCAGGCTTCCCAGGGGGCTTGTGGTGACCTTTTGGGGACCCCTGGTCTTGTACGTGGCTGGGGGGAGGAGACCGTGGATGATGTAGTCCTTGATAACGAGGAAGCGGAGATGGATACCTCTGCATCCAACCTTGTGAGAATGGGGTCTTTCATGCTGTCATGCCTGTTGAAGGACCCCCGTATCAAGAGGCTTAAGGAGAAGGACCTGTACTGGGTCGCAACGCTACTAGACCCTCGGTACAAGCATAAAGTGGCAGAAATGTTACCAATGTACCACAAGTCCGAAAGGATGCTGCATTTACAAACCAGCCTGCAAAACATGTTGTACAATGCTTTTAAGGGTGATGTCACTTCAGGAACTCATCAACATTCCAGGGGCAGAGGTGCCAGTAATCCTGCCACGAGCGCACCTGCAAGGACAAAGCACTTTGGCCACTCTGTAACGTCAGACATGCAAATGTTTTTCAGTCCAAGGCAGCACCAGAACCCTTCTGGATCCACCCTCGAACGCCTCGACCGGCAGGTAGCGGACTACCTGGCATTAACTGCAGATATCGACACTCTGAGGAGCGATGAACCCCTGGACTACTGGGTGCGCAGGCTTGATCTGTGGCCAGAGCTGTCACAATTTGCCATGAACCTCTTGTCTTGCCCCGCCTCAAGTGTCCTCTCAGAAAGGACCTTCAGTGCAGCAGGAGGGATTGTAACTGAGAAGAGAACTCGCCTAGGTCACAAAAGTGTGGATTACCTGACCTTTATTAAAATGAATGAGGGGTGGATCTCGGAGGGTTACTGCACGCCGGAAGACTTGTTCTGAGTTTCTGACTCCCCATGCAGCTGTCCTTCTCTGCACGCCTCATGACTCCACACACAGCTGTCCTTTAGCGTCCTCCTCCCTCCGCCACCGTTACAAACTAGGGTGCAAACCCTACTGGTTTCATTTGAATCCAGGTAAATCCTGAGTTTTTCTGGCCTCTGTGCTTCAGTGGCTGCAACCAAAAAAATGAATATTTTCAGCATTTATATGGCATATTTTTTCTGGCCTCTGTGCTTCAGTGGCTGCGACAAATTTTTTTATATTTTCAGCATTTATATGGCATATTTTTTCTGGCCTCTGTGCTGCAGTGGCTGCGACAAAAAAAATGAATATTTTCAGCATTTATATGGCATATTTTTTCTGGCCTCTGTGCTGCAGTGGCTGCGACAAACAAAAAAGACTATTTTCAGCATTTATATGGCATATTTTTTCTGGCCTCTGTGCTTCAGTGGCTGCGTCAAAAAAAATGACTATTTTTAGCATTTATATGGCATATTTTTTCTGGCCTCTGTGCTTCAGTGGCTGCGACAAAAAAAACAATTTTTCAGGAAAGTACACATGCCTAATTTTTCAGGGTTCTGCAACAGTGGCAAAATCGCATCTTTTATGGTCACCGCAGGTGATCAATAAAGTAGACCAAAACTGGGCCCACACTGCAGAATCAGTGTTTTTTGGTTCACTTCACTGTACATTGAATTACCTCTGCCTGACCGTGCACGTGCGCACAAGCACGGTGACTGCTAAACACACCACTACAGAAATATTGCCACCAACAGGACGAACATCCTGGAGGTGACAAGCTCAACTAGTAATTAACAACTATTATTTTCTCACTTGACGGTATCATTCATGAAAGCTCTTTGCGTTTTTTTGCGTTGCAGTAAGCGCCGCGTTTCGTCTTTGCGTGTGAACAGGCTGTAACCTTTACACGACTTGATTGGCATGTAGACGCCGGACGTTTTAAAGCAGTTTATTACACAGGTTTAGAAATGTAGTGTGATTTCTGCCCTTTACAGCACAAAACGCAGCGCTGTGTCAACAATGTATTTTTCAGATACATTTTTGCCCTTGATCCCCCTCTGGTATGCCACTGTCCAGGTCGTTGCACCCTTTAAACAACTTTAAAATCATTTTTCTGGCCAGAAATGTCTTTTTTAGCTTTTAAAATTCGCCTTCCCATTGAAGTCTATGGGGTTCGCGACGTTCGCGAACCGTTCGCATTTTTGACGCAAGTTCGCGAATTTGTTCGCGAACTTTTTTTCCGACGTTCGCTACATCCCTAATGACAGTATTACAGAATGTTTCACCAGAAAAAAAATGCCAACAACATTATACAAAAGATTCTTCATACATAGTTTTGGTAGAAAAAATTCATTAGCATTAAAAAACCCTTATGCAGGTTGAGATGGAGCCTCCTTTCATCTAATCTCAATGCTTGGCCTCATGTGTGCTAGAAAGATTGTTCGTTAAATGTACATGGGTCCAAACATGCTCCGTGCACTTCCAATGAACATACTGATAAAGGTATTGGATTCATTATCCGGATACCATTATCCCAAAAGCTCCAAATGACATAGACTCCATTTTATCCAAATAATTAAAACATTTTAAATAATTTCCTTTTTCTCTGTAATAATAAAACAGTACATTGTACTTGGTCCAACTAAGATCTAATTAATCCTTATTGGTGGCAAATTCATCTTATTTAATGTTTGCATGATTTTCTACTAGACTTAAGGTGTGAAAATCCAAATTACATAAAAGATCTGTTATGCAGAAAACCCCAGGTCCCGTGCATTCTGGATAACCGGTCCCATACCCGTATAGCATACATGGGGTAGCACTTGATGTCCACCCCTGGTAAAAGGATAAATTGAAAAAGTTAATGCAATACTAATAATAAGCCACACCACATGCAACAAACAACTAGATTCAGAAAGAATCTTGCAGGCAAAAAAACAGCTTTCCAGGCCCCTATATACTACCTCTAGATATTATCAAATTGTATTTCCTATTTACATAGAAAGGGAAGATCCCTTTGAATAGTAGGATGTTAGCTTCCCGGATCAAATTGTTTAAGCTAATATGCATTGGATATACATAGATTTGCTTAGAATTAAAGACCCATCTGCCAATTGAAAACCCAGTATGTACCGTACTCACTTCTCCATTTCAATGTACTGTATGTTGTACACAAAAATGTTGGCATGGGCAACCCAAGGAAATATTGCTAATACCTAGTGCATGTTTTTATTTTTGAACACTACTGTATGTATTGTAGTAGTCTGGGTGTCAACACATGAGCATTTAGAATTAGACAAATAAACGACTGCCGAGTAGTGAGTAACAATAAAGAGGCATGAAAGCAGTAAATGCAATGTATGTAAAGGTTCGTTTGAAATTTAAATTTCAAGCAACTGCATTATCATTTTCGAAACAAAAGAATACTGTAGATGCTGTTTTTTTTGTTTAATATTCCATAAATAGCTTTAGGCACAGGCTTTTCATAGTACACTTGAATATTGATGAATAATTTGCCTATTATGAGTGTTCTTAAGATCATACAACCATTTGCTGTTTACATTTTTTATAAAAACAAAAAAAATATAAATGAATAGCCTTCCTGGCATTTGAGTTTTTTTCAGAGAAATGAATGTAAGGGGAAAAATTACAAACACTTAGGGGCAGATTTATAAAAGTTCGAGTGAAAATTATAATTTAAAAATGCATATTTGAAGTTCATTTTTGTGTACTTTGACTAGGGAATAGTCCAAATTCAATTCAAAAACTGTCTATTTAAAAATTTGACTACTACCATTCGCCATCTAAAACCTGCCGAATTGCTGTTTTAGCCTATGGGGGACCTCCTAGAACCTACTTGGAGTCAATTGGTTTGTTTAGAAAAATTGAATTCGATCAAATGTGATGTTACTTCGATGAGTACGATTCAAATTCGAACGAAACCGGACCTATTCGGCCAAAAAAAGACAAAAGTAGTATAAAATTTGGGGGGGGGGAAGATTTATCTTAACAGCAGCTATCCTGCCAAGCCAGGATAAGTTATAAGTATTCCAATTTGGTGGTCCTATCTCAAAGTGGTTATGAGGGGGTTAGTTCTGTGTGTATAGAGTAGCATAATCCGCTGTGAGTTTGATGCCAAAGTAGATCTGCAACAGTTTTAAAGTAGGTCCTAAAATAACAAGTAAAAAAACAAACAAATACAAAAAGTATTGTAGAAGTGATACCTATATGGTTAACAATAAAAAAAATACATTGCAAGCTTTCAGAGCACCAAGGCCCCTTCGTCAGGCAAAATACAAATGAAAGCTAGAAAGGCAAAGTATATATACTGTTATATCAGTGAAAGGTATTCATGGGCAATAAATTAGGACGTTACAGATAGATAGAGATCAAAGTAGGCCCTGTAACATTTTATAGAAGTGCCTCAGATTTATCATGTTTGATTTTATAAAAAATATTTCAAAAATTCCCCCAGAAGCTGATGGAGGTTTGGCAGGGATGTTTGTGTTTTGTAGAGATCCACATTAGGCCTTTATATGCTTTACGTATTTTAATCAACTGTGTTTACCATATACTTACTTATTAATAAATTAGCTTTAAAATGACCCCATTGGTGGTACAACCTATAGCGCAGTCTCAAGTACATATTTCTTGTATCGTGTAAACTCAATAAAGACGTATTGTCTCCTTGACACTAAGGGACAGATTTATTAAGGTTCTAGTTGTGTTCTATTTTTGAGTCAAAAATCAATTTTACGGGTTAAAAATATCCTATCTTTCTAGCTTTTTTTTAAAAAAAGAAAGTCAAATTTTTAAAGATTTATTATACCCTGACCATTAAAATAGCTTGAATCTGAATGACACCATCTAAAAACCTGTCAATGTCATGTAGGAGTCAATGGCAGACGTCCCTTGAACCATTACAAGATTTTAATAGCCTGCTTGATGTTCGAGTCTTATTCGGAGGGTTTTGCTCAAAAACTTGATCAATTCCAGCAATTCAAGTTTTTTTTCACAGAAAACTTGATCAATTTGAGTTTTTGATCAAGAACTAGCTGATTCAAGTTTTTTCCATTCGAGTTTTTTCTTAAATAAGAAACCATTTGATTTGTGAGTTCATTCGAGGTTTTAAAAAGCTCACATAGCTCTAAAATTCAAATCATACCTTAAATCTACTAGAAAATCATGTAAATATTATATAAACCCAATAGGCTGGTTTTGCTTTCAACAAAGGTTAATTATATCTTAGTTTGGCTCAAGTACAAGCTACTGTTTTATTATTACAGAGAAAAGGGAAATAATTCTAAGCATTTGGAATATTTGGATAAAATGGAGTCTATGGGAAATGTCATTTGCATAATTTAGAACTTTCTGGATAACGTTTTTCTGAATAACTGATCCTATACCTGTATTTACTTATTTTTAATAAAATAGCTTTAAAGGACAAGGAAAGTCTAAAATAGAATAAGGCTAGAAATGCTGTATTTTGTATACTAAATATAAACATGAACTTACTGCACCACAAAGCCTAATCAAACAAATGATTTATGCTTTCAAAGTTGGCCACTGGGGGCTGTCATCTTGTAACTTTGTTAAACATCTTGGCCTGACCCTGACCCTGCACATGCTCAGTGTGGTCTGGGCTGCGTAGGGATCGTCATAAACAAAGCTGCTTGATTTCTGCATGGCTGGTAAGTAAGGCGGGAGCTCCCCCTGCTGTTCATAAGTATGATTGTTTCCCTGCTCAGCAGCTAGGGACCATATAACAATTCCTATCCACAGCAGTAAATGAAGGGAGAATTTCACTGCATACAGTCAGGTTTCTTATAAAAACTGTACACATTTTTTAATTAAAGTATATTGGAGAAAAGTTTATTTTTCATTAAAGAATGTAAAAATGGGATTTTATTGTTTTGCCTTTCCTTGTCCTTTAAAATAATCCCATTGGTGGTACAGCCTATAGCACAGTCTTAAGTACATATTTCTTGTTTGTCTGCAGAGTGTCAAGTTTCGTGATCTATTTGATTTTGTGTTAATATTATTCTGTTCATGTGATTTTTACGGAGGTGAGCACTAATTTCACACTTTGATAAATCTGCCCCTCAGAGGGATATTCTTTGAGTGATTGCTGTATTATTCCTTTAAAGGTGTACAAAACATTTCCAGACAATGCTAATCTAAATATGGATTCATAATTGGAAAAGGAAAATGTTTTCATTTCATAAGAGTTGAATTAAGAATACTTAAGTCTCTTTTAGAATGTACTTCTTAAACATATTCTATTTTAACCTCCCCATTCTACTGATATTTACTTTTATATCATCAGGCATTGTAATATATCTATTAATTTGTGCATTCTTTTTCAGCTCACCTATAGCAAATGTGTGCCCCGTTGCTTCTAGCATATATCACACAATGGTAATATGTTTACCAAAAATAATTCTTGCAATGCTCTTCCAGACTGAAGGTGCAACTGGGAATTAAATACTGTTGATTGAAATGAAAAGGTGGGAGGCCGAAATATATATTTCATGCATACACTATCTGACCTATGACATTTGCAGCATTGTTTCTGTATTTTCAATATGTTGTACTGTACCAAGTTATCAGATTTTTATATATAATTTGTAATAGAATAACCAAACAGAAAAAAATACCTTTGCTTGAAACCCAACAGTATTAGCTTGAAGGTTACATATCAAGCACTGACTATATGATGGCAGTTATATGAAATATTTATCCAGTTTTGAGATTTTATAAGTTTTACAAGTTTTATACAACAACAACTTAACCCTTTAAATAAAATTGTGTCTTTCTGTCTTATCAGGCTCGGAGTTAATAAAAACAGAACAGGACTTCAGAATGTGCCACATATCCACATAAGGTGTCAATTGCTTTACTAATTTACTGTTGCTGTTATATTTTATGACACAGTTTGTCGCAAACTATCTGAATTTAGATTCACTTAGCAGGAAGGCATGAGGGAGAAAGCAGAGGAAGGAATGAGAACGGTACAATGAACAAAATAGGATCTCCACTGTTGGCTCAATGTGTAATTTTTGCATTAAGCACACACTGAATAATGCAGATATAACACCAGTAAACTTGTATGAGGTTTAGAATAAGGTATTTACATATGTATTCAACACTATCAGGTTAAGTGTTGCTACACTTGTCCATTCATTGGCAAAGTCTGTAAGGAGCAGTTTCATTTAGAAACTTTAAAAAAAAAAAAAGACATTGGACAATATTCCCATGAACTTCTATAAAACCTTGTCAGCTTTTATTTACCAACTTTTTTGATGCATTTTTGCAGTTTGTCTCTTAAATAAATAATGACTAGTTGAGGTTTCAAAAAATATTCACACATAGCGGCACATTTATCAAGGTTCGAATATCGAGGGTTAATAAACTCTAATTTAAATCCTTCAAATATCGAATTCGAAGGATTCAGCACAAATCCTACAATTGTTCAAAGTAAAAATCTTTCGTTCGAACAATAAAATTGTTCGACTCGAACGATTCGAACGATTTTAAGCGATCAATCAAAGGATTTTTTTTCGATCAAAAAAAGCTTAGAAAAGTGATGGGGAAGGTCCCCATAGGCTAACATTGTACCTCGGTAGGTTTAAACTGCCAAAGTAAGTAGTCGAAGTTTTTTTCAAAGAGACAGTACTTCGACTATCGAATGGTCGAATAGTCAAACAAAATGTTTTTCATTCGAATCCTTCATCGAGCTTCGTAAATGTGCCCCACAGTTTTTGTTTTTCTCAAATCAAGGAAAAACTTCATTGTCACTCTGTATACTTGGGCCCTACATGGAAACACAGACAGAAAAAAAGGACAGCTGCAGAAAGAAAGTGGATTTTGGGGCGAAAAAGCATTATTTAGCATTTTTGCCATCTTAGACAATAGGTATACATTTTCATGCTCCTAAATCTGCATAAACATCATCTGCAATCATTTGATTTTAAGTACTTGTTTTTATGAACAACTTTTATAATAGATCAACCCTCATTGGTGCTTCACAGTTAAAAACACAGATAAAGAAAACTATTATTACTATTAAAATTGACAACACGCACAGCATTTTTTACTTTAATATGTGTATTAAATGATGTTTTAATTTGCTGGCTGTGGGCACGGCCAGAGGTATCCACAGTCTCCATCCTGTTTCTATTGCTGATGTAAAGTATTATGTTTTAGGAAAATTAACAAGCCATGAAACAGTCTGTTTGAATGAAAACTACAGCTAAAGGCTGCTCCCACGCAAAACAACATTTTGTAGTGCTCATAAAAACTATTTAAAAGTTTTCATGGCTTTGCAGAACTTGAAAATATCAGTTTGCATATTTTAACATTAATATTTCCATGACAAAGTTATGATCATTCTATATCATGTCCTGCAGTGTTTTTATATATGGAATAATATACCCATACTACAAAGTATAAAGATGGCATGGCTGAGAAGTGTCCTGACCATATAATGGCAAGAAGTTACTTAAAGTGATACATGAGGAGATTAGTCGCCAGCATTAAAAATCTTCTCTTCTGCTGGCGACTAAATGTTTGCAATAAAATAATCACCAGTAGATAAGATACTTTGTTTTTCCAAATACTTCTCCCGAGTATGGAAAGACAAAGCGCCATACAGTATATGTTTTACTATTATTGATTCCCTTTACCATAATCATCATTTATTTATAGAGCGCCAACAACTTACACAGTGCTTTACATAGTACTTTGAATTTGATTCTAGAGGAGATTGGGAGCCATTGAAGGGCTATGGATAAGGGAGCACAGCATTTGGAGGAGATTTGTTACCCGCAGAAGAGAAGATTTATCGCTAATCTCCTCATGTGTCATTGACAAACTTCAATTTAAATGCACTCCACTTCCACCATAGGGAAGCTTATCACACTACTTCTGCAGCATTATCTGTGATTAAAATTTGGAGCACTAAATAATGTACATGGCAATATTTATGGTGTATATTCAAAACTTTTAACGTTTGCTTTATTTTGACAGACACCAATACTCAAGTGTACAATATGTGCTATAGTAGTATTATATGACAATAACATGGTTTCTCATGAACTCATGCATTCTCAAAGTATCTGAGCTAATGTCTTATATCAGGTCCAGCTTTTGATCTACCAAGTTAACATCAACATCCTTCAAACTTTGGCTGCTGGGAGATTGTTACAGTTACATTTTACCTTCGACTGATCGGATGTGCATTTCTTCCTTCATTATAAATAAGGAGCTGTCTGAAGATAATTATAAAAGGAATAATACTTCCTTTTGCAAAATATATGCTAATGGAAGCAGTTATGCAATGATATTGATTGTTATCAAAAATGTTATATACATGTCAAGACCATTCTAATTTTAAGGATATATGGGTGTACATATTTCAAACAGAAATTGGTTGCATCACTGTCACTTATGACATCTCTAAGCTCTGTTTGTTTAATTAATACCCAATAGTTACATTTTCCCTGCTGTAATTTATAACAAAAATAGAAAATACCACTTCATTGACCTTATAAAAGCATACATAAACTAGCCTTGTATGGTTGAAAAACAAATGTCTTCTCTGATTTCTGAAATTCCTCAGTGTTAAAAATCCTTTCCTTGCCAAATACCATCAGTTATACATCACACAATTATTCAGAAATGTTGTGGCTTTCAAAACAAACATGTAATAAGACTGAAATGCAGCATAAACTCTTTGCCAACAATAGACCTACAATGGAACCGAGCAATGTAAATACCATGTATACCTTGATGCACGCATGTTGTTTATCCATCAAAGTAGCAGAAAATTCTGAATGATGATGGTCACAATTTTTGATTGTTAATAACAGAGGCCCATAAAATACTGATTAAATTGACCTTGATGTAAAATCAAATATCTAGCACTATTAGGAAGGTAGTTTAAAGGTCAGAACTTCAAGGACATAAACAACAGCTTTTCGTAATGACAATGTAACGAGAAGACTAGTTAGAGTAATTAATTACAATAATTTTAAGTGTGTTGAAATAATTAATATGAAGGAATAGAAACAGTACATTGGTCCCCAACCCCCTTTGTGCTTACAAGAAGAATAAGCACTTCTTTCACTGGCATATTTAAATTAGACAAATGGGAGCAATTAGTTTCGGTGTAAAGTATCTCAAGAACTCAATATTCTCCAGTCAGGTTGTCAATAAAAATGCAGAAATCTGTTCAATATCTAGCTATAAAATGTTTTGAAGTTTTAAAACCACAAAGGGAAAATAATCTTTATTTTCTTGCAGAAACAGTGTTGTAAATATGAGCAAATATGATCAAACCCAGTATTAATCATTTTCTATTATGATTTATATTGTAGGTGAAATGAAACCTTGAAATTGATTGTATACTTTTATGTGGCGTGTTTATTGGAATCTGTTCCTTTCTTTGAACTATTCTGGCAGAGAACATAATGGTTTTCGAGTATTAGTGCAGTTGACATTATGAGCAGAGCTGGGCAATCAGTAGTATGCCACTGACTTTAGGGATGCTAGGAGCTTCAATTCAGTGACATCTACAGAGGTTATTCAGTTTCTGTTCTTTTCATTAAGCTGAACAAACTGCCACTAAAGGGTCTAATTATTACAATTTAAGATCATTTTTCTAACCTGAAAATCACTGAAAAAAATCTTGAAGATTTAGTAATCAAAGAGAATCTTGAAAATTTGATTTAACAAATGTGGCTGCTAAAACCTGCCAAACTTCTATACAAGTTAACATGAGTCAATAATAAGACCCAGTAATCAAATGCATTAATTCATATAGTGCTGTCCAATTCATCTAAAATATTCTGTGAATTATATGTAATATGTTTATGTCATAAAAACTGAGAGTCATACGTTTCTCCTGAAGGACTTCAGCTAGCTGACATTGCTTCTTCTTGAAAAGTGAATTATTGTTCATTGAAATTAAGAAAACTCTACATATTAAACAGTTTTTTTAAATCAGTAATATCTTCAGTGTGGGTAATGACTATTCAAATGTGTGTGCTCTCTGTAAATTGTTTGGTGCTGTCTTAAAACAAGCAACTAAGCAGAAAAGTGACAACTTTTACATAAACTATTTTTTCTTAAACTGTCAGCATTGCTACTTTGATTTTAAAATGTTAAAGTTTTTATTTTTGCACTGTTTTTTTTAATATTACTTGCATTATGACTTTCAATAAGAAATAACAGTGCTTGGATCTCAGGAACATTGCTTCAACTAAATAAATTATTTTCATTAAAAACCTTTTCTAGTAGTATGTGCCATTGGAGAATCTGCCATTGGATAACTGCTACTTAGTAGTTGGTAAGGTTCTTTAACAGGCCACTTATTATTAATTCAATTATCTGTTAGTTAAGTATTCATTCTGAATGTATACGTTTCCTTAAATAATGTATTCAGCACAATTTGGGGAAACATGAACATTTTTGTCCTGACTAGTAAACGTGTTGATTGGTTTCTATGGATTACTAAACCTGTGCAAATATTACAGCTTTTTTTATCATGATCATGTATAATTACATTTTTTTTTCCAATTGAGCTTTGAGAAAACTTGAATTACATGTAGAAAAATGTATGAATTTGTCCCTCTGGTGATAATCAAACACGGCTAACAAAGTGGTTAAGGACATGACCAAGGAATTAAATAAGTATAACTGGTGTAATGAACATGCAATTGCAACTCTTCATTATATCTGTGGTGTAAAGAGGGTGGTCTCTCCACTTCTGGTATAACTGATTATTATGCCCTGATGTCCCCCCATGAGTACTTTAAGATACAGAAGCATTCATTATAATCTGCACCTACATATCTCTTAAGGGTGTATTAAATTATAAAAACTTAGCAAAACTTCAGACATTATTGAATAGGGCAAACCTACAAAACATGGTTTGCCTGCCTTTCTCCTATAATTTTGTTTTTCCAAATCCATATCTCTGATCAAATTCCTTCATCACTCCCAATTCAACTGTGAATTTTTAAAATATGCTCCCTTTTGATAGAGACACATTGGTAAAAATATAGACATTTACATTTGAAACAAACATAATGGAGATGTCTACCATCTTTAAATTGTTGGAATAAAGAAGGGTATGAGTACAAATTTTATGGAAAAGGTCTGAGCGAAGAATACATTTAGGAGGAGTGTTTGAAAGACAGAGTAATGCTGTTTTTTAGAAAGGAATATAGGTGCCAATTATATGGGAATACACATCGACAGAAAATATAGCACAGGCATGTCATGAAGAAGTTTTAAAACTAAAGCAGTAATGATAGTGAGTTTGGTGTGGGGATGGTGATTATTAAGTATAAAGGATGACAAATCTCAGGGAGGGAGGAACTTTGAGAACAAGGTAAAGGTTATAGAATACCTTAATGGACATTACTGGAGAAGAAATTAAGCATTTCTCAAACTGATGAGTGGAAAAGAGTCCCAACAATTAGATATAGTTACCCTGTCACCTTCTTTTATAACTATAACACTCAGAGGATTATATTTTTATTATATTATATTTTTTTATTTAATGCACATTTATTCTTGTGGGATATGTCAGGTCCACTATCCAAAAAGTGTCAATAGTTAACCCTCTTCTGACAGAACTGTTTTCTACTTTCTAGAAGTGTATTGTTTGGTAAATAACCTTTTCAATTCATCTAATGAAGAAACATAGAGGCATTGTTCTCACTTTTTTAATTTGCTTCTAAGTGCTAGTGATTACAACAGCTGACTTAACAACCACTGGAATTCTGCACCAAGCTTAGATTAAAAATCCAGGGCTTTGTACAGAAACAGGACCAGGGGAGACAGGCCAATACTGTCCTTACCATCTGCCATAGGACCAGTGCTAAATATACGGCCCCATTGTGGCCTCTACCTTCTGCCACTCCTTAACTTGCGCAAGGAAGTGGGTAGGGGGACAATAAGTGCTGTATTAAAATCTGTTTGTACACTAAATTCTGCTTTATAAATCACCACTTTTTTTTATCTCTTGACTCTATGCCTTTAGGGCTAAATTACGAATTATATTTCGTATGGTACTTTTGCTGTCAATGGAGAACATTCATAGTGTAGTTTAGCTCTAATCTTGACATTTTAATAGTCTATAAGGGTAACATATACCAACTACGGACACCACTGAAAAAACTGTGGAAGGTTTTGTAGGAATGTAAAAGGTAATTTGTAACTTGCAAATTGTTCCTTCATAGGTTCTCTCATTCATATTATAATTCCATTCATGTTGCAGCAAGTTATCTTTGCACAATGTGACCAAATATTCTGGAACTGAATGTTTTACCAGTTTAATTAATGCTTAAACAAATGGTGTTGTCTTCAAATAAATCTGTCTTGTTAATGAACAAGGTATAGTAGGTTTGGCATAAACTCAGTAACCTTTCCTGAATCAGACTTGCAGTATGATTATATTGCTAAATACTGCATCACAAACTGCCTTTTCTTTTGACATGAGAATTATTTTCTCATTGTTTTTGTAATATAAAATGTCACTAACTGTTACAAGGTTAAATGTTATAACTTTGTTAAATATTTCTATTGATTATATTGAAATATGTCTTGTATTTAATTTAATATCAAACACCTAAGGGCTAATAAAATAGATTTTTGGCATTTATTTAGTTTGCGCTAGAGAATGATTTAAGGAGCAAATGTAGACGAAACATTTTTGTTTTAAAGCTCTAGTAAGAAAAGAGAATAATCGCATGCATCCACATAACTGATTTTCAATTAATCATAGATTCATCCATGAATAATATTGACAATAGGGAATTTCCCCAAATAAATCAGTTTTTTTTAAAGTTATCAATTAATTATTTACTATTCATAGCTCATAATTATGGATTTCATTAAACCCTTTTAGATTGTATTACGTATAATACAAAGACATAGGAGGTGAAGAATTATTATGGAATAAAAGTAAATTCTGTAGGGAACTAGTAGGGGACTAGAAGTGGGACGTCTATGTGCCTTTGCAGTGCATTAACAGCACTACTGAAACAGAATGCAAAGACCTGTGGCAATTAATTTAGGCAAGAAGATAGGGCACCTGTTTCTTGCACTTTGCACACTGCTGTCCAGCTCATAAATTATCCCTTTGGTCTCAGTAAAAAGCACAATAAAATACAAGGATTTGCAATGAATCAGATGAAAGTGAGTGTAGGGCTAGTCAAACCAGGGATGAATTTCACATAGTGGTCTGACTTGGACAAAAAAACTCCTGTTTTGGGGGCATACGTTAGTAGCTTTTTGAGCAAAATCTCCCTATGTCCTTTATATACTGAAAAAAAGTGCAGAGGATCTCTTTTTCTCTCTATACAAATTGTGTGTTAAAAATGAGGCTTGCATTTGGGGAAACTGATTGGCTGTGAAAAGATCTCACATTCAGGAGCATGTGAACTTCTCAAACATTTGAATTATCCACCTACAGCAGTACCATGAAGTGATTATTTTAAAACATATTGTTTTTAAATGTTGGGACATTTTGTATTATATATAGAATAACAAATATATAAAGGTCACTGTGTGAATTTTCCCCCAGTTTCATATATATCAGGAAATGTACATGCTTTTCAATTGCAGTATAATTATTACAACACAAAAAATGGAACCAGCAGAAATTAAAATTAATTAATCCGTATTGGAAGCAAAACCAGCCTATTGAGTTAACATGATTTTCTAGTAGATTTAAGGTCTGAAGATCAAAATTATGGAAAAATACATTATACAGGAAAATCCCAGGTCCCAAGCATTCTGGATAACCGGTCCCATATTATAATAATAATAATATGACAATAAATATAAAAATACATCAATATATCAGACCTTAGATCATTTTAGGGTCTTTTTCTTTCAATTTCTTCCCATAAACTGTTTTTCACAGAATATTCTGAACCATAATACAAAATGTACTTTTTGTCTGATCTTTTGGATATTTGCCAAGCTGCTCATAGTTTTCCCTTTAGTGCCAAGTTATTGCAGCTGCCACACAATTATACATACTTTCCCTTGTAATTACAACTTGATAGGAGTAGAGCGTGAAATAATTTTTTCACTTTTTGAGTTGGAATGTATTTTATTCATGCAAACTGACATTTTAAAAAGTGCAAAAGTGGAGCACAGTGACATAGCATATAGATTAAGATAGACTGAAAAGGAATGCTCTGCTAAATAAAATTATTTGCTTGATACTCTCTTTTTTTTGCAGCTGGAAAAAGAAACAGACCTTTGATCCAAGAATTAACATAATAATAATAATAATAATAATAATAATAATAATAATAAGACCATATCAGCTGTAAAATATAGATGTAGTACATGTAACCCTTCAGCTTTTGGTGAACAGTGAATAGAAACGTGAGACTCCTTGTCTATGTTCAAAGTATTTTCTCCTTCAGACAATTTACAACTACATGATCTGGCAACAGAAGATCTTTTACAGTTCCCAATATTCCGCAGCAGCTCAACATCTGTGAGTTAAACAACCCTGGAAGAATGTAACGCCTGCCTCAGATTATCAAGACCTGTGTAAGATTTCAGTTTTACAGACAAAAGATTTAGGGTGTGAGCTTTGAGAGATACATCAGCTTACATATGTATAACTGTCCCGTGCATCTTTTTTGCCTGCGGTCAATAGAAGGCAAACCATTCTTATTCTTAGTACTAAGTTGTTACCTGTGGGGAATAGTATAAAATTTTTTACTAACGTTTTGTTTTCTGCCAAGTCACTAGTATTCAGTGTTATGTATCATAACTAGCAACATTTCCCATAGTTTTCCAATAAAGAGTTGTAACAAAAATTGTGTGATACAACTCAAAGTTTCAATAGGGTGAGCATTTATTAAAAGCCAGAAAGTCAAGCTTGCCTTATTTTTTACTCCAGAAATCAGGTTTTTGAATCAATGACTGTGGTCATTAATTGCTGAGCCTCAGGTGAAAAGTGATTATAAATTAAATGAATATATAACATATGCCCAGGAACGCAACCCTGATGAATGACCAACCCAAGGAGTAGAGAAAGTCAGGTCAGCAGTAAGATGCAAGAAAGCAAGTTTACCCACCAGACTCTAGATACTTTTTTTGTTTCATATAAATGAACATATAAAAGGGACACATTGGAGGCAGATAAGCATAAACATAATAACTTAAAAAAATGAGTAACTGAAAATAGGTCTGGACTCACTTAGATTTATTGTTATGATATCAGACATATAGAGACCTATTTACTAGAATTTGACAAAAACACTATTTCTTTAAAACCACAAATGCCATGAAAGTTATTTAAAAAAAATATAAAAGGAAAAATCCAAAAACCAAAATTTTTCGTGAATGAATGAAAATTAGTACGACAATGACCGTTTTGATCTCTGAAACCCTCTAAAACCATGAATAAAAGGCTGATCTTTTCAAGATAAGAAAGGGAACTTCCCTTAACTTCTACAGTACATGACCTCAAGAGCTTTTACTTGACTTTCTTTGTATTTGTAGATTTTATGGCTTTACACGTGTTCATTTGTGCCAAGCAAATCGGAGATATGTTCTACAAACTATGATGAATTGGCCCCCTGGTGTTAATATTTCTAGTAGTATTAGTAAAAGTGGTGGTACAAGTAGTAGTAGTTATAGTAGTTGTAGTAGTATAGATGATCCACATAACCAAACTTTTTTTTCCAGCTAAAATAAATAGTGTGCACCAAATGTACCAGTCTGTAACAATGATTTACAAAGAATGGCTAACAGTCCTACAATATCTCCACAACTTCAACACACAACTGTGTTTCCTATGTGGAAGCACCACCAGGTGAAACCCAAATACACAAGGGAAGAGCAAACCCAAGAACCCAGCATTTTGAAGCAGAAATAAAATGCTTGTCCACCATGCCACCCATGAATTACAATTATTTCACAGTTATTCTCTAGTAGCAGCTTCACTGTAATCAAATCCTATTTTCTTGAAATAGAAATGCAGGCAGGTAAACTACACCATGCAGTAAAATCAGAATTGGTCCATAACTCCCTGCAAAGATGCACAATGTATTCATGATTTCATTTCTACATATTTATAGACTCGTGATGTGCCGTTTGTGGGCTTTGATTCAAAACGAACATGAATGTGAGAAGAAATTGCGTTGAATTAGAAATGATTATAAATTGAACTTACACCTTGGAATGTATACAAAAGTCATATCATCTACAAATATGGAAAAAAATCCCCACAAGATACAGTCTATTTACTGCTTTACAGAAAACAAATAACCATGCAATAAAAGCACCATGATTTGCTTTTCTTTATAAATTACGGTTTAAACTAAATAGAAAGGGCATTTAGATTATATTTGCATAACTCAAAGTTCTGCAAAAAAGGCAAAACAAAATTCTAGTTTTCAGTATAAAATTATAAATAAATGTAGGAATTTGTATTAATAACAAAATGTACAGTTAGAAACATAACATGCTGCTCACAAACGAATGCACGTGATTTTTTGCTGTATGCTTATTGTTTTATGCTATTAACTGATGTAATTACCAAAGCATGCTCTCATGTCCCCTAGAAGGGTCTTTTGGTAAATAAGGAAACATGGCCCCTTTTCTATGTGTGTACACATAGGACAAAATGACAATTTTTTCTTCCGCTAAACTTTTATCTTTCTTTTGTGTAGAAAAATAAAGAGGTGCTCAAATGTTAGCTCTGCTGCAATTAAAGAGCTTTTATCACATATCCACAAAAATAGTAACAAATGGCACACTCACTTCAATGCTTCTGCTTCAATTCAAATCGTGTTCTTTTTATTTCGGTGAGATCAATAAGCAAACGTTTCGGGGTCAAGCCCCTTCATCAAGTGCTACTTACAAACAGTGTGATTGAAAACATTTATAGGGTAAGGTCTTGTATGACCACACCCCTTCGTGATTAAATAACATTGGTTACACCTTTGATGTCCATTAACATTGTGCTTGTGTATTCTTTGTTACATTTTCCACCATCAAAAGGATACAAAGTGCCTCTGCAATAAATAAATCCATAAATAGTGTAAAAAACTTCATACCGCAATCCTTCTTGTAGTGTACATTATATCGATATTTCTCTAGACTGTGGGATAAAATTTATAATATAAAATAAAACTTTCATATTATAAAAACATAAAATCACGTATTCTTAGTTACAATCAAAGGCTGGACATATATCAATAAAAACAAGAGTAGCTCAGTTCCTCATTTAATCCCATGGGTGTAAGGGTATTTAATCTTTCAATCCACAGGACCTCCTGTTGTAAAAGCAATCTATCCTTATTTCCACCCCGTCTCGGGAACTTCACAACCTGTAATACCTGCCATCTTAGTTGTTTACTGTTATGGCCAAAAGTTTTAAAGTGTCTGCTCACTGGAGTGACATATTTCATCTTATCTAAATCACAATTATCAATTGCCCTCCTATGTTCCCCAATCCTCAGTACAGCATTAATTCAGTACTGCAACCATTAAGCATTTATTTAGACAAACAATTGCAACCTTTGGTGCAAGAGATAAAATCCTGCTTAAAAGACACAACCGATTTTTTAAATAAAATCTCGACAATATCTGATTTTGAGACATGTACTTACCTGTGCACAGTGGATATTCAGTCCCTATACACGAGTATTCCACACGCCGAAGGAATTATGTATATTGAGGAAGCTTTGTATCAATATGGTTATGACACACAGTTGGTAATTTTTCTGATAGAACTTTTACGATTTGTATTGAGTAAAAATTACTTTCGTTTCGATAAGACCTATTTTTTACAAAAACAAGGCACGAGTATGGGCAGTAATGTAGCCCCGAGTTATGCCAACATATTTGTCTCATTTATTGAGATAATGGTATTTTTTGAACAAGCCTATAGTGTGAATATAAAGAATTACTATAGATATGTGGATGACATATTTTTTACGTGGCATGGAAGCAAAGAAGAGTTGATTGAAATGGGTCAGAAAATCAACTTATTACATCCAACAATTAAATTTACATTAACTTATGATGAAGAGAGTATAAGTTTTTTGGATGTATTGGTTATGAAACAGTCTAATGGTTTAAGCACAGATTTATTCCGTAAAGAAACGGATAGGAATAATTTGTTAATGAGAAGTTTTCACCCAAGGAATGTCAGTAAAGGGCTCCCATATAGTCAGTTTCTTAGGATAAGACGAATTGTCTCAGATAATCAGGTGTGTCAGAAAAGAATGTTGGAAATGGAAAAAAGGTTTATTGAGAGAGGTTATCCGCAAAAGGATTTGAGACAGAATATGGAGAGAGCTATGAGTATAGATAGATCTAACCTTCTTTTGGTTGCCCCAAAAGAGAATAAAACACGTAAATTTCAAAAAATACCGTTGGTCTCAAATTATAATTTACATTCCCAAAAAATTAAAACAATTGTCCATAGGCATTGGGAGATTTTGAGGAAAGATAAACTATATGGGAATTTATTCACGGAGAAACCCTTATTTTCATATAAACGGGCTAGAAATTTGGGTGACCAATTGACTAAGACGGATATGATAGAAAATGACGACCGCCAACCAACATTTTTTGGCGCACCGCAGAAAGGTACATACCCATGTTTGTCTTGCCAGTGTTGCAATAGCATAATAAAGGGTAATAAAATAAACCATCCCTCTAAAGGATAAACTATCCCTCTAAAGGATTTGAAATTAAGTTAAAAGATTTTGCTACATGCAACACAACAGGGGTGATTTATATGCTTAAATGCCCCTGTGGTAAGGCATATGTGGGGAAAACAAAAAGACAAATCAAGTTAAGGATTGGGGAACATAGGAGGGCAATTGATAATTGTGATTTAGATAAGATGAAATATGTCACTCCAGTGAGCAGACACTTTAAAACTTTTGGCCATAACAGTAAACAACTAAGATGGCAGGTATTACAGGTTGTGAAGTTCCCGAGACGGGGTGGAAATAAGGATAGATTGCTTTTACAACAGGAGGTCCTGTGGATTGAAAGATTAAATACCCTTACACCCATGGGATTAAATGAGGAACTGAGCTACTCTTGTTTTTATTGATATATGTCCAGCCTTTGATTGTAACTAAGAATACGTGATTTTATGTTTTTATAATATGAAAGTTTTATTTTATATTATAAATTTTATCCCACAGTCTAGAGAAATATCGATATAATGTACACTACAAGAAGGATTGCGGTATGAAGTTTTTTACACTATTTATGGATTTATTTATTGCAGAGGCACTTTGTATCCTTTTGATGGTGGAAAATGTAACAAAGAATACACAAGCACAATGTTAATGGACATCAAAGGTGTAACCAATGTTATTTAATCACGAAGGGGTGTGGTCATACAAGACCTTACCCTATAAATGTTTTCAATCACACTGTTTGTAAGTAGCACTTGATGAAGGGGCTTGACCCCGAAACGTTTGCTTATTGATCTCACCGAAATAAAAAGAACACGATTTGAATTGAAGCAGAAGCATTGAAGTGAGTGTGCCATTTGTTACTATTTTTGTGGATATGTGTACACATAGGAGCAGATTCGCTAAAGGGCGAATTGTCACCATAGATCACTTCGCACACTTCGCCTGTCGCAAAGACGTTATCACTATGCTAATTCGCAAAAATGCGAAGTTGTGTCCTGGGTGCAGAACGCTGGTGACTTTTTGCTAATGATACTTCTTCCATGCTAGTATTTTATAGTGAAGATTCGCTAGTGTTCGTTTGTGCCTAGCGAAAATTTGTTAGTAATCTTACACTTAGGTCAATTTGAATAGGGGAGGCACATAAAAATCTTATACACGTCTTTTTTTTTAGAGATGTTGGTGTAAATTCTTGAAGTGGCCACTTTTTATTACAAATGTCCAAGGGAGCTTAATAAAGACATAAAAGCTCCTCTAATGCATTAGACCTGAGGCCACCCTTAAATATATGTGGCAGGCTTATCAAATGTATTAAAACAATGTTCACACAAAAATCTTTCACATTTCGGACTTTTGAATGCAATCCCGCTTTAAAAATAGAAAAGTCGCCTGCGTTTTTCACACTTTTTATGACTTTCCGCAATTTAGTGAATTTGTGGAGCAAAGACCATTTGTCAGAGCGAAAAGTCACCTGGCGATAGAGTGTGAATGAACTCTACCGACCGTCTCTTTCGCTAACAAATTTTTCTTCTGCCCCTGTTAGTGAATTGGCGATGTCCCTGCGGATGGGACCGTTGGCGAAAAGTCGCTAGCATTAGCCACTTCGCCCTTTAGTAAATCTGTCCCATAGTCAAATTCCCTCTTAAGTACTCAACCTTGGCCAATCTTTCCTCTCAATCCTTTCATATCATTTATCAACTATCAACTTAGTTGTTTTTCTATCAGCCTTCTCTATTTCAAAAGTGGCCCTTTTCAGTGCTGGAGGTTAAAATTACATTGTAGCTATATATATATATATATATATATATATATATATATATATATATATATATAGTACCTCTGCTGTAGGTCATTCTTGATCAAGGATTTGTATAAAATAGTGCCATTTATGGTACAGGTAGCCTGAATATTCTTTAAATCACAGATGAATAACCTTACATTAATCAGCATTAAATATCATCTGCTACTAGATTGCAGAGTGTCAAGATTGCCCTGCAAGGATCACACACATCAGTGGTATTAAATTGCTCTGCTAAATTTTATGTCAATGGCAAAAACAGATACAGTGTTTTCAGTGTATTAATGAACAGAATAAAGAAAAGTGGATCCAATGCAGAACTTAACCCTAGTCCAATCAGAAAATGTAACCTTGATATATATTCTTCAGATAAATCCATGTTCCAGCAGTATCACCTTAGTCTGGTGAATAGTGATGGGCGAAAAATTCGCAAAACTGCGTTGGCGTCTCGTTTTTGATGCTGGCATCCGTTTTTTGACGCTGAAGCCCATTTTTGACGCTGACGCCTGGGGTTTTTTTCTAATGCCGGCTTCTGTTCTTTTGGACGCTGGCGACAATTTTTTTTTGACGCCGGCGAACTTTCGTCAGCTAATTTTCGCGGTCGTTTCGCTAATTTATTCGCATGTGGCAAATCACGCAAATTTGCCGTGAATTCGCGCCTGGCGAATAAATTCGCCCATCACTACTGGTGAACAGGGTCAGGAAAATTTTACACTTTTTGTTTCAACAAAAAATCGCTGCTTATGAAATGTCGCCAACGCCCATTAAAGTCCATGGGGCAAATTCACTAAGCGCACGAACGCTAGCGTTACTACGCTAGTGTTACTTCGCACCCTTACGCCTGGCGAAGTTTCGCTAGCGACGTAACTACGCAAATTCACTAACGCGTGCAGTGTACTGAATGCTACCTTTTACGCTAGACTTCCTTCGCCACCTCAGACCAGGCGAAGCGCAATAGAGTAGATAGGGATTGCTTCAAAAAAAGTCAAAATTTTTTCTAAGTCCCAAAAAAACGCTGGCGTGTTTTCTACATTATGGGTGATAGGCTGAAAAAGATTGAAAAATTTTTTTTGGGCTTCCCACCTTCCCCCCTACATTTCCTGACAGTGGGCACATGTGTAGGGCAAAATAAAAATTTTATTTGATGTTTTGAAGCTTTTCTAGCCATTTGTAGTGCTGATACGTATTCCTCCATTGAAATTTGAATTTGGCGCCGTATGCAAATTAGCCTTCGCTAGCGTAACTTCGCTTTACTTAGCGAAGCAACGCTAGCGCAACTTCGCAACCTTACGCTACCCCTGAGCGCAACTTCGGGTTTTAGTGAATTTGCGAAGCGCTGGCGAAACTACGCCTGGCGAAGTGCGGCGAAGTGCGGCGAAGTTATGCCTGGCGCAACTACGAATCTTAGTGAATTTGCCCCCATGGGTGTCAAAACATTTATGATGTGCAACAAAATTTTTTAGATGCGCATCATTTTTTTTTTTCCGCACAGAGCCATACAAGTCTATGGGCATCATTTCCGCTGCGAAACAAGGCGAAAAAATTCGCCCCCATCCCTACTGGTGAACAAACTTTTTTGTGGCACTGTATCAAAATGTTTGACAAAACCAAATACTTTACACATTCCGGCTAATTCCATAATACAAATAATTACATTTGTTCAATATAAACTGTATTTTATACAGCCAGTTGATTGCTACTTAGTACGAAAGCTGTTGTGGACATAATTTAAATATGATCTAACAAGTCTTCACATAACTGGCCAAATATAGATGGCTAGTGATGGGCGAATTTATTCGGCAATTCGCCGCCAGCGAATAAATTTGCGAAACCGCTGCGAAAATTCGCCAGCATAAAAAATGGACGGCGTCCGTTTTTTTTTTTTGGACGCCAGCATCAAGAACTAGATGCCAGCGCAGTTTTGCGAATTTTTCGCCATTTCGCAGGAAGTTCGCTAAATTTCCAGTGGAGTGAAACGCCCCAAATTCGCCCATCACTATAGATGCCATATTTATTTACACCTATAATTGATATATTGATATTGTACTCTCTTTTTAAATACTGGAATTACACCATCTTTCTTCAGATGAATAGCATTCAAATCAGAGCAGGCAATTTTGCTGAAATTTTTAAGCACCATTTCAGCCACTGACAATGTATTTGAGCAAAGCCTTCTTTACTACCATAGAGTGGGCCATGTACATCTGCACCTCTATTTTACAAACTGGAGAGATTATTAAGCATATTTAGATTTCCAAAAAATAATTGAATTTTGAAATCAATCAGTACATTCACTGTAGCTGCTCTTACCACATTTTGGAACTGTGTGTGTTTGTGTTGTATAACTCAGTAACGTAATACAGGTATGGGACCTGTTATCCAGAATGCTCGGGACCTGGGTTTTTCTGGATAATGGATCTTTCCGTAATTTGGATCTTCATGCCTTAAGTCTACTAGAAAATCATTTAAACATGAAATAAACCCAATAGGCTGGTTTTGCTTCCAATAAGGATTAATTATATCTTAGTTGGGATCATATTACAGAGAAAAAGGAAATCATTTTTAAAAAGGCGTCCGTTTTTCGAGAAAATTTTTTTTGACGCCGGCGAATTTTTAGCGCGAATTTTCGCGGGCGTTTCACAAATTTATTCGCTCGGCGCGAATCGCGCAAATTCGCCGCGAATTCGCGCCTGGCGAATAAATTCGCCCATCACTATTCATACCTTAAGTCTGCTAAAAAATCAATTAAACATGAAACAAACGAAATGGAACTGTTTCGCCTCCAATAAGGATTAATTATATTTTAGCTGAGATAAAGTAGAAGGTACTGTTTTATTATGGCAGAGAAAAAGGAAATCATTTTTAAATGTGAATTATTTGATTAAAATAGAGTCTATGGGATATGTACTTAAATAAGTACAGGTATGGGACCTATTATCCAGAATGCTTGGGACACCTGGGGCTTTCCGGATAACGGGTCTCTCCGTAATTTGGATCTTCCCACCTTACTGTAAGTGTACTAGAAAATCATGTAAACATTAAATACACCCAATAGGCTGGTTTTGCTTCCAATAAGGATTAAGTAGATCTTAGTTGGGATAAAGTACAAGGTACTGATTTTTTATTACAGAGAAAAAGGAAATCATTTTTAAAATTTGGGTAATTTGATTATAATGGAGTCTATGGGAGACGGCCTTTCCGTAATTCAGAACTTTCTGGATAACGGGTTTTTTGGATAACGGATCCCATACCTATATCTAGAGATTCCCAAGTGGAAAGATACAGTAAAGCTATTTCAGACTGTTTGCAGTAATAAATATTTCCAGTAATATTCTGCATACCATTGTATCCTATAACAGGAATCACATATTATATTGTATAATATTTGTAAGGCAGTTTAAAGTGAAAAATAAGATAGTAAATCCCAACAATGTGCAGTAGATATTCTGTGTTCACTTGTGGCTCTGATTTCTCCTTTTAAACCTAGCAAACACCTTGCATTTAGCATAAAGTGAGGAAAAGATGTAATAATTGTCATCTGAGATCTTGCCAACCCTGCATGCCATTAAAGCCGTTGCTTTAAAAGCACTGTTAAACAATATGGCAGTACCATGAAATTAAGATTGCTGCGGTTATGAAACAAAATAAAACACAATACAAAATATAAAAGCACCTACTTTGAAATCTCATTGTATCAAAATGGTTCTGGCTTCATTACACCAAGAACTGCTACACAGTTAGATTCTGCACATTCTGCAATGAGCTACATTTTTAGCTGACTTAGCAACAATGTTTGTAAAAAAAAATCCCATTGACATTTATAGGATACACTGATATACACAGACATACTTAGGGGCCGATTCACTAAGGGTCGAATTTCGAAGTTAAAAATACTTCGAAATTCGACCCTCGGATTGAAATCCTTCGACTTCGAATATCGAAGTCGAAGGATTTAGCGCTAATCCTGCGATCGATCGATCGAAGGATTTTCCGTTCGATCGAACGATTAAATCCTTCGAATCGAACGATTAAATCCTTCGAATCGAACGATTCGAAGGATTTTAATCCAACGATCGAAGGAAAATCCTTCGATCAAAAAATCACAGGCAAGCCTATGGGGACCTTCCCCATAGGCTAACATTGACTTCGGTAGCTTTTAGCTGCCGAAGTAGGGGGTCGAAGTTTTTTTTAAAGGGGAAGTACTTCGACTATCGAATGGTCGAATAGTCGAACGATTTTTCGTTCGATTCGAAAAAAATACTTCGAAATTCGAAGTATTTTTCATTCGAATCCTTCACTCGAGCTTAGTGAATCAGCCCCTAACTGTACACAGATACAAAAAGTATATGCACAAACACATGTACAGTACACATAAAAACAAACATTCATGCTCAAATATAAATACACTTAAAACACGTACACAAATGCATTCACACTAGCGGTGTACGTATGCAGCACTGGACTACCCCGTAAAATAAAATCTTCAAACGCACCAGCCCTCACTTTCTAGTGCTTTTTCTCGCTTATGTTATAAAGTGTTGTGGGAGATGATTGTGCCATTACTTTGGTTGTGCAAATATACAGCTTCAGAGTTTTACGGTTTTTAAAAAGTAGTTTATTACACAATCTGCATTTGGTTTAAAAACATGGATATTTTGTGAATTTAGTTACTAAATAATGCTCTTCCCTTTGAATAAACAAGGATTGTTTGTCCATATACTGGAATAGTGACCACAATGATTTAACCAGTATCTACTACATTTAAGAACGTTCTATATGCGCTTACCGCTATCACCGTTGGGCCCGGGTGCACACGCTCCAGACCTTCAGCAAGGGGAGTCAAACACCAGGAAAACTTCAGAAGATGCTGTCACAATCCTAGACCCACGAAGTAGTAATGCCAGAGTCAGGTTGTAAAAGAGTTAAAAAAACGTACATTTTATTGTCCAAAGTTAAGAAAACAGGCCTGACGCGTTTTGTGTTTACCAAGGACACTTACTCATATATTGGAATATATTCATGCTGGCCAATGACATCATGGGGCAGATTTATTAAATGTCGAATTTCGAAGTAGAAAAAGCTTTGAAATTCGACCATCGAATTGGAATACTTCGACTTCGAATGTCGAAGTCTTTTTACATCAAATTTGGCCATTTGTGGTCAAAGTAAAATCGTTTGATTGAACGATGAAATCCTTCGAATCGAACGACTCGAAGGATTTCATCCATCGATGGATTTTTCTTTGACTTAAAAAAACTTAGAAAAATGCTCTAGAAGGTCCCCATAGGCTAACATAGCACTTCGGCAGGTTTAGTTTTAAAGTATTGAAGTCGAAGTTTTTTAAAGAGACAGCACTTCATTATCGAATGGTCGAATAGTCAAAGTATTTTTAATTCGAATCAAATTCAAAGTCAAAGTCGTAGTAGCCTATTCAATGGACGAAGTATCCAAAAAATGACTTCGAATTTCGAATTTTTTTACTTCGAATTCACTTCAACCCTTGATAAATCTGCCCCCAAATCGTCCTACACTCGCTTTCATCTGATTCATTAAGAATTATACTGCTTCCTTATACATTTTACACAGGGACTAAGTTTTACTGTACCTGCAACTTGGTTGCTTTCAAGGTTAAAACTCCCAAATGGTTGCCCTTTCATTGGCCACCACTGTAGTTGGGGAATGATGCTAGCTTCAACCTGGAGCTGGCCACTGCTCCTGTATAAACTAAAGCAAAAATAAAAAGTTGTGCTCACCAGTAAACAATTTCTAACTATTAGATGTGGAATGAGGATGTGACAACAAAACTCATACTTTGTATAATTTCAGCTGTTATATCTTCGTTGCACCTCAACCTGATTATTTTGAATTGTTTAATAGTAAACACACTTTAGCCTGTTTGCTATATTTCGTAACGTATACTGTGCTTCTAGTTACTTTAATAATGTAAATGTGATTTATACAACACCTTTCTTTGTGTAAACGAAGGCAAATTCAAGGTCCTGCTTTCAGCTTCTGATCAAGTGAACAGTTAAAAGCTTGTAATACTGTACAGAGGTGGATTGACAAACTTAAAATAATGGACTTTTTTGACACATAGTGGGTGTGGTATAATTATCTTTAACTGGAAGTCATTCTGACAGCAGTTTAATGTGTAATCATTGGAAATGTGTATCTTGAAATGGAACACTAGAACATTGTGGTGGTGAAGACTAAAGCAGCAAGCTTTGTTAAAAATGTATTTAGCAGTATGAAAGCTCCTGCGACAGGTTTCAGGGAGGGGGTACATCTGCACAACATAGTAATGGGACACAGGTAATAAAACATGTTGGCTCTATAGAAAAAACTGTACTAAACATAACATTTGTTGATGAAAAGAGACATCTAGAAATCTAGAGAATGCTACAGTCAGTTCTTATTTTATTTGGTGAAGGGCAAATATATTGATGCCTTCATGCTTGGTGATAATTATCCTTCCACTCCCATATTTCTTCCATGATAAATTTGAGTTTTCGAGGGTATTTCTCAGCCAAAACTCGAATTTTCATTAAAAAAATTTAAGCTATTTAAAAAAAATCTCAAATGTTTCAAAATTTATTATACCACGAAGCTGCAAATAGCTCAAATCCTAAAATACACATCTTAAACCAGTCAAGGCCATGGAGAAGTCAATGGCAGAGGTCCCTTGGACCATCTGAAGATGTTCGTAGCATTCATGATGTTTGTTTTTTGCAGTGGGTTTTGATCAAAATCTCAATCAATTCGAGTAATTCGATTTTTGTCACCGAAACCTCAGAGTATTTGAGTTTTTCAACCTGACTACACAGATTTTTTTGCATTCAAGTTTTTTCTTGAATTAGAAACCACTTGAGTTGTGAGTTAGATCGAGGTCTAAAAAAGCTCACAAATTCGACCTTTTATAAACAACCCCCTAAATATTTGACTCTCTAAAGAATAACAACATTTTCTTAACCACTGTGTACATGACTTACTGATCCGGTATGCTTGGGTGAGGGTAAACATTGGGAAGAAACCCCCATAAAACTGATGCAACTTGATACAATTAGGTTTTGCATTTTGTACAAATAGACCACAATGCTCCAGGCAAAACTGCTACTAAAAGTCCATAAAAAAATTAAATCATATAATGGATAGTAGGAAACAGACAGATAAAGAGCCATCATCCAATCTCTTTGCATTCTGGGAACAGCAGATACCAATCTATACATGCACTCTGTCAGCCAAGCACATGTGCTATAGTGTTTGTCTCTTCATGCAGCCTTCCTGCCCCCAATGTAGAGGAGCATGTAAAGAATCACCAGTTCTGATGATCCCACATGGGCAGAAGAAAACTTGTAATTCAGCTGAAAAAGGCAATACTGAATGCTGAAAAGGCCTAGTGGGGAAAATTTCTGCTGTAGCTCTTACTACCAAAGCTTATTTAAAATGTAAATTTTGAGAGATCAATATGAAACTGGAAAAAATAATTTTTGTGGTCATAACTTTTACTTAATTTACCGAAAGGCTAATAAATCTGCTTGATGTCTACTTTGATGAGATTTAAACTCTCTATAAAACTGTCCCTCTACTTACCCTAGCGCTTTACACAAGTTGACCAAATACTTAATTACAGATGCAAAATAAATTATCTGTTAGAAAGCTACTTAACAGTACATTTTTTATTCATTGTTTTCTCATGTATAAACATTATAATGTAATTTCTCTTTTTATGTCAGACCCCTGACTTTGAAGTCATTTTTAAAAAGATGAGGCAATAATAATTTCTAAGCATTTAAAAGAAAGGTAGGGAATGTAAGTGGGCTTGTCATCTGGATAGGATCCGGTGCCTCTTTACAGCATATTTTGAGGTGAAAGTAAAATATGTTCATTTTTATACTCAAGAATATGTAGTATAACTAATATTTGTATATTTTAAGGCAAGTATTGACTTCGAAAGAGCAACCTTCAGCTACCAATTGTGAGTTGGAGCAAACTACTTACTAGTTAAGATGTGTAAATTACATTCACTAATCCCATGTCATATTTGATGCTTTCAAAATAGTAAGTAATAGATGCTTTCAAGGTTATTCAGAATGCTTGGGACCTGGAGTTTTCTGGATAAGGGATTTAGATCTCCATACCTTGTCTACTAAAAAATAATTTAAACATTTAATAAACTCAATAGGCTTGTTTTGCCTACGATAAGCTAGTATTTTTTAATGTTACAGAGAAAAAAGGAAATATGTTTTTCAAGTCTGAATCATTTGATTAAAATGAAGTCTACAGGAGATGTTTTCCCTGTAATTTGGGCTTTTCTGGATAACCTATCCTATAACTGTACTAGTATATCATAATGAGTTTCCAATTCAGAGTAGAGTTTCAAAGGGACAGCACTTTAATACAATTCTGGCCAACATAGCCAGTCAAAACAAACAAATATTGTTATTCCTTACTGGGTTAGAAATCTGTCAAGCCTAAATATTTCTGAACCTATATGGCCACCCACATTCTTAAAGTCACACTCCCTTAAAATAATGGTGCTCTAAGCATCAGGGTCTACACTCCAATATACTGCCCAGTGTGTGTCCTCTATTCATACAACCATGACCTACGTGTTCTGGTTTCTGCTTGAGTGTAGTACTCATACCACTCCAATGTAAACTTCTTATACATGTAGTAACAGTGGCATGCTAATAATTTAATACTATATTTACTCATCAATTGCACCAGTCACAACCTTTTAACTGCATTCTTGCACACCAAACAGTCAGAGTCACGTGGCATCCACTCAAACATTTTTCATACATAGCATTAGTGTTGTCAGGCCATGTTGAATGTGTCATCTGGGTTCCTGAGCCTGAAGCCCCTATAGATCAATAGCAATAATTAATTCATCACAAAACATGCCAGAGAAAAATATATATTCATATCCCTAGGGGCCATAGCGAGTTTAGCAATATTTTCACATTATAATTTCTACCTAGTAAGGCTTTTCAAAGATCCATTTTTTTATGCAAAGCTGTGTTGTACAATATTAATCTTGATCTTTGCAGTGTTGTTCTGTCCCCAAAGGTTCCTTCAGTTTACCCTATGTAATTCAGACCACATGGATGATGCATAATGTATATATGAGGTGTATATATGAGATTGAACAAGCATCATAAAAAAAATTAGTTTTTACAATGCACACATCATTTGTACTTGAAAAAACTCTGTCTTTGGGGTGAGCTATGTCAATTTGCTTTAATACTTACAGGGTCTGTTGGCCATAAACCTTATCTATAAACAAATCATCTAAAATCCCACTATTTGTCCAAACTTCATGTCCAATAAAAAAACTTTCTGGTTTTAAAGAGATCATGTCCTTTTTTAATGTGTACTGTCAAAATAAATAGCCATATCAAATGCTGCTTTTTCTTTCTTTTATATTTCCTCTCAGTTGTGTCCCAGCCACATTAATTGCTTTGCTAACCAGATGCATAGGAAAATCATTTCACTAGATCAGTACCTTAATCTTCTGTTTTATATGCTGCAGATGATAACTCTGATCATCCAATACCACCTTTTTATCAGTGGGCTCAGGGGCGATCCTGGCCCCTCTGCCGCCTGAGGCAGCAGCAATTGCTGCTGCCCCCCTCCCCCTGAAATTCACTCTTAAAGTACCAGGAGCAGCATTTTTGCTGCCCCTGGTACCTAGTGGGGCGCTGCCGCCTGAGGCGACAGCCTCAACTCGCCTCATTGGCAAAAATAAATATATATATATCCAGAATCACATGTTGAGGTACAATTTATAGTCACATTTACATAATTAATTGATTGAACACAGAAAATCAGAAGATACACCCACTGTCAAGAATAATCAAGGCATGCATATCCATATCACAAAGTATCCAAACTACATCTTATCTCTCTGTGTATCATTATCTTAATACCAAAGTATCTGTCTAATCTGGCAACATTGCAACAAAGTTAACTTATATCAATAAACACATTACAACAGAGAAATGTATACATTCTGAAAGTATTTTATCTTTGTGTGAGGAAGCATGTAAGGGACAGTTGTTCATTAAGCCCATATGGTGCCATTGTATTAAGTTTATTGATCCAAAAACATTCCCTCTGTAAGAGCATTTTGGATCTGTCACCACTCCTCTTAGGGGGGGGGGTATATGATCAATGCCTATGTATTTAAAAGTGGTAAATGATACCCCTTTTCTAAAAAATGTTTCGCCACAGGTTTCAATGATTTATTGTCCCTAAACGCAGTGCTGATAGCAGATCTATGACCATCCATTCTAAGATGCAAAGTTTGGTCGGTCTTACCAACATAAGAGAGACCGCACGGGCAGGTAATCAGGTAAATAACATGTGTTGTGGTGCAGGTGATATGCGACCTAATGGAAAATCTTTTACCCGTATGGGGATGTACAAAGCTTTGTCCTGGCGACATATATCGGCATGATGTACAACTGGGGCATCTGTAGCAACCCATCTTCAGACTTAGAAAACTTGTAGGATTCTTTTCTAGCAAATAAGTGGTTCTTTAAGGGGCAGATTTCAAGGGTTGAATTGAAAATTCGAATTTTCAAATTTTTTTTATGGTCAAAACTGTCTGACATTTTGAATTATCCAACTCGATTCAAGTACTCTGGTCCTTATCCAAACTCGATTTAAGTACTCTGGTCCTTTAAGAATTCAAATTTTACTATTCGCCACCTATAACCCCCTGAATTACTGTTTAAGTCAATGGGAGAGTTCCAGGGATCGATTTGGTTATGTTTGCTGCCTTCCTGACATTCAAGTTTTTTTCGAGTTTGATTTAATTAAGAATCAAATTCGATTAGCGTTTTTGGGTGGTTAAAATTGTTTGAATTTTAATAATTCGATTTTATTAATACATTTTGCAAAGTCAAATTTCAAATTCATTTGAATTTAAGGGAGTTTAAAAAAAACTCACATGAATTCAAAATTCGACCCTTGATAAATGTGCCTCTAAGTGTAGGGTTGGCTTATGTTTTACAATGAAACAACAAAAAAGAATTTTTGATTGCAGTTAGCCAAAAAGCCTGAATAGGACTAATTAGAGTACCAGTAATTAATTTTTGTGCAAATTCCAGTAAATTGAAATCTCAAATTGGGGAGCATGGTAACAAATTGTTATCACTATCATCAAATGATTCCCAAGTGTACACTGGAGATGTGGAAACATGGGACTTCCAATATACAGTATATTCCTTTGGCCTTTCTTGGAACATCTACTTTGGGTTGGGAATGGGAACAGAAGATGGGGAGGCAGTAAATCAGTTTTCACGCCCAGGTTTTATGGAGACTCGATTGTGGAAAAATTTACAATTTTATAGGGTTTCATTTTTTAATGACTGCAATATTTTCGCTAGAATATTTATGCAAAAATTCAAACTAGAAGCACTCGAAAAGTCAGGAAAAAAATTGGATCACGATTAAAATCTCACTGTTGAATATATTTTTACAAATGTCACTATTTAAAAAAATAAATATTTATTATATACCAATGAGTTTTATAGATTCTCACTTGGTTTTAGCTACTAAGTTACTGCATTTGTGTTTCAGCCAAATTTGTTTGCTAAATCTCGACAATTTGTTCTTGAATTTTAATGGATTTGCCTCCTAGTGTGAAGCACCATAGCAATCTGTGCCTATACCATTTTCACATCACATGGAGGGGACACCACAGATAAACACATCTACATTGCTTCAAGAGTATAGCTTAACTCAATGGGCTCTTTAGGCCATTATATGAATGCAATAGAAACGTTCAGCAACTAATTAATAATAGCGTTGTCAGCTTTTGTTAAAAGTGTACTGGTGCCACTTATCAATCTCTTAATATATTATTTGTTTCTAAGAGCTTCTTTAATGTGCACCATGTATGATACCTGATACCTATTACAGCAATTACCAACAGGATTTGTTTCCCTGTGACACTTGCTATAAAAAAAAGGCACAAAATGTATCTTGTAGTCACACTGTTAATAGTTTGAAAAGAAAACATCAGCCATCAACTTGAGTCTTTTTCTTAAATGTGAAAGACTTTGCTATTAATGCTTTCTGACTAGAAGTGACTCTTTCCATATGGACACTGGGTAAAATAAAGCCTAATTGTTTTTCTTATCTAACCCGACAAGTCTGTTCCGGAGAATCACATAAAGCTTCTGTGTAAGCCCATGAGGCAGGCATTCAACATGGCAGCTGCCAACATTATCATCATTCAAAGCAAACGCAAATGCGCTGTACTAAAAGCCGATTTAGCCAAGTGTTATCTACATTTTAATGCACACACTAAACGTTACATAATATGAACCTGAGATATTTTTGTTCACCATAAAATCAATTTAACTTAAAGTCATTGGCAAATTGCTTCAATTTTCACACTGAAAATGAAATAATTAGGTCTATCTGGTATTTATTTGATTCTATTTTTAGAAATGAATTTAAGGAGATCACGCAATGTGACATTGTATAGATATTCAGTGCTAGATGTTTTTATTTTGAACGCAAGTCTGAACAGACAGTTGCTGACTTTCAACAGATACTAATGTCTAAAGTACCTCACACAGATGGCGATGTGATTAAAATAAGGAATATAAAGAATATAGTTTCCCATCAAGGTTTAGGTAAAAACCTTGGAACCTCCTTCAGTCTCTGTGAAGCAACGAGGGAGATAAACATTGAATTATGGGCTCATTGAACTTGTATACAAATTTAACTGTTAGAATGTTAGATTACAATAGTTAAGTACATTTTTACTTTGTCTTTTATCTTGCAAAGATGTGGCCTTTCCATTGTGGTACATATAGGGATAATAGGAGACGAGAAATTACAAACGTCAAGTAATTATAGCTTGGACTTGGCAGTAGGAAAAAAATCTCAATACAAATGCCATTTTAACGTGGTTTTGAAAGTAAACATTTCAATATTTGGTGATCATCAAATATCCTGAATCAGAGCTTATATGTTATCTACTGTGCCTTTTTGCCATATTCAATTGAAATGGCTGCCCCCAGGGCTATACAGCACCTTATTAATATTAACTATATTTGTGTTTTTATATAATTTACATCATTTTAACCAGTGCAGAATATGTATAATAAGCAGTATGTTATATTTAAATTATATAACACACTCAACCTTTAAATTGTATAACGTTATCTTAACTGTAACGCCTGAAAACGAATATTTATTTTTTTCATCATCTGCCTACAGATAAAACTGCACATTTTTTAAAGAAAAACTGAGGCCAATTATTTTAAGATTTATTCGAATGCCATATCTAAGTTTCAGTGAATGCTGACCACATAGTGAATTCTTCTAACAGTGCAAAAATTCTATTGCATTTATGACCCCAGCAAAATCAGCATGCAGTGCTGAACAGGAAAGAATTTAGTAAGAGAAATTGCATTTCTATTGAGATTTGCACAAATACGTTCATGAAAGGAAGGCGTAAAACCAATCTTTTGGGAGGTCACAGGTCACGCTGTGTAACATCAGAAAGGTTGGAAATGGGAGCTGAAATTGTGAAATAAGTATCATAGAAATGATTCTTCTTTTCATCCCTCATATTCAAAATAATCCAGTTATTACAGTAAACCAAAAAAATGCTTGCTTCTGAAATAAACTGTAGGAGGACTTCAAGCAAAGCTGAGCAGCTGAATTTACCATGCTGACAGTTATATATTGAAATTTCAAATACAAAAATTGTTACAATTATCAATAACACAATAGTAATTGTGTTATTGATAATATTCTAGCAATCAAGAAATACAAAAACGGATGCAAACTGATCTTTTAGTACCTATACTCTGCATATAAAACCCATAGGCTGAGATATTAGTGCAAATACCTGCACCTCTTTCATGAATACAGAGCTGATAGTGTTCCACAGCTCAGTGTTCTTGAGGGGCAGGCTGGGGATGGTACATGGGTGCACGTTACATGTCATTTACATGCACACAGTGAGGACTAATGGGCACAAGGAACTGAGGGATCCGGTACTTACCACAAGATAATAGCACCAACAGCACTGTGCCTTACACTTTATGGTGTTTCATCACATATCCTGTGGGCACAAGTGCTCAGTGGATGGGTCCTAAGGGGTGCAAAATTAGGGCTTAAACACTTGCACCCACTGGATTTGTAAACAATGCTCTTTTTATGTCGTGCATGCTTTTTTTTTTACACCTTAAAGGAGAAGGAAAGCTCCAAGACAGTTTATTGCCAACATATTAGCCACAATAGTGCAAGCTAGAACGCTATATTTATTCTGCAGAATGCTTTACCATACCTGAGTAAACAGCTCTAGACACTGTATCTGTTTGTTTAGGATAGAAGCTGCCATATAACCTTGGTGTGACATCACTTCCTGCCTGAGTCTCTCCCTGCTCACTTACAACTCTGAGCTCAGATTACAGCAGGGAAGCGAAGGGGGAGGGGGAGAGGAGCAAACTGAGCATGCTCAAGCCCTGCCCTGGAGGTTTCAGCTGGAAACAGGAAGTCTGATACAGAAGCCCATGAGTATACAATAGAAGGAAAGAAATGCAGTGTTTCTTTTGACAGAGGACTCAGAGCAGCATTACTGGTGTATTTATATAGACCTTTCTGATAAAGCTTACTTAATTTTAGCTTTTCCTTCTCCTTTAAGGCGCATTTATGAATGCAACGGACATGTTACATTAAAAAAAATTAACATTTTCTTATTAACAATGGAGCATATTTCCCCAGAATATCACATCACTGAAGGCACCGCTAAACAACAATGTTGATGTAAATTAGGATTGCTTTGTTAAATTGCAGCACAATGTTTTCTTAGTGGGTATAGCACAGATGTGCACAACATCATTAAAGGCATTAAATTAGCATGTGATTTAGTAGTCATGTTAAGGGCACCCTGGAAGTTGCATGTCCTCAAATCATTTCACCTTGCACATCTGATCAAATCAGACAACTGTAGGACAACGTAAAGGGCCAAATGCTGTACCTTTGTAAATATCATTTAAAGGTGAACATTGTTTCCATGAATTTAGTGCTTTGTGCTTGATTTTGTAACTAAAAAAAGAACCCACATAACTCCAGATGTTCTTAGGATTTACTAAGCTGCTTTCTGTTATTTAATGATTAGTCTCAGCACAGAAAATACCCTAAATATTTAAGTACCCCATTAAAGAATGAGTGTAACACGAGACATGTGGATACCTGTTTTAAGTAGGCTTCTTGTTTAGTTTAAATACTTTGATAAACTTGTTAAAGCAAAGACTTTCCTGACAGTGCCAATAACTATGATAAAAATGTAAACTACAGGAAATTTATTAGGACTCACCAGTTCAAGTTTCAGTTAAATTTACTCCTGTGCACAGTGCTCCATATGAATAGTAACTTTATTACATTTTATTGGCGAACTAACTCTTTAACGCCTCTTTTTTATTGGCGAACTAACTCTTTAACGCCTCTTTTTGGTATAACAAAGTATAATACCAACATAAGTCATCTCAGTGGTGAGTGGGCCAACTTGATCAGTATATTAACAAGCACGCCATATCCAATGAAACATCAGTCATATAAAATGAATAATTGAGTGGTTGATGAGTTGGTTCATACATGCTGCATAAAAAAAAATTTCAAAATGATCTTGATTCTAACACATGTATGGGACATGTTATCCAGTATGCTCAGGACCTGAGGGTTTTCTGGATAAGGGGTCTTTTCATAATTTGGATGTCCATACCTTAAATCTACTAAAAAATATTTAAGGATTCATTAAACCTTATAGGATTGTTTTGCCTCCAGTTAGGATTAATTGCATCTCAAATACAAGGAACTGTTTTATTATAACAGAGAAAAAGGAAACATTTTTTTAAATATTTGAATTAATTAATTAAAATTCAGTGTAAGGTGGATGGCGCTCCGGTAATTTGAAGCTTTCTGGATAATGAGTTTCCAGATAACAGATTGTAATGCTAAATCACATACCTGTACTTGCAGGAAATCCTGTAACACCTGTAGATCTGAATAGGTTACAGATCACAGAAGACTAAATAGTTCTGTATATTTAGGTATGTGTGTGTAGGTATGTGCGGGTATGTATGTGTAGGTGTGTGTGTTTGGGACATTATGTTAAGGGGTTGAACTAGATGGACTAAACTACAATTTAAATAGTATTAAAGTATATGTTAATATTATGTATGGTATCTTATTCTCCTAGATCATCATTTTTAATGAGGGATCTTGAAAATAAAAGCTTGATATCTAAAAGGATATGCAGTAGACCTAACCATTGCTTGCATAATGGATTTGTTTTCTCATGTGTTTATCTTGAACTTTATGAACTTGCAGTTATAAATATTTAAATGTTACATCCTTCCCTACTGTAGAAATTCAAAGGAAAGTAGGAGGATGGTTTTTTTTGACAACAGTATACAGAGAATTACAGAAACATAAAGACGAAAACTCCTTTCAAAATGGTGCAAAGTTCAACGCTGAAAATATCAGCAAAATCCCCATAGCGTGGCTGTAGACCCAAAGGATCAAATTGATACCCAGGAAGCATTACTTTCTCAAGGAAAATTGAAATACAGGAATCAGAGTACACCATGCCTTTATTGCCTTCTCAAGGAAGGTGTAAATACAAGGATCACTCTTCAGATCCTTTCGATCAGTAACATTTATATTTATTTCTGGCACTTCAGATCTATGCACCTTTTCTACATAATCCCAACTGAATGAGTTCATGTAAAAAAAAAAAAAGTGGGTATATTTTCTTTTTAAATATGCAGAATTATTTTGCTGCGAAATGTGGGATCCTTCACTGTTTTCTATCCTGTAAAGATGGAGAATTATTTAAATGCTAAATTTACAGCATCTCTGTGTATTAAGCAGAAGCAGGGGCTGTTACTGATTTTTTTTTGAGTTTGGGCTTGATTTTATAAAGTGCAATAAATCTTTCATTGTGAAATGTTGTAATATTTGAGTCAAATATTTCAAGGTGGGAAAATCAATTATTTTGCTTGATGTGTCAATATGCATTAAAATGCCCCATCAATATTTATGCTGCATACATTTTCGCACCTTGATCTGTATTATATGCAATTTTGCCTTTGGTTTGATATGCCAAATATTGAGTTAGTTTGTATTATGATTACAGAATATCATTTTTAATATTGGAATCATGAGAGAAAGACAATATTTCCATGGTGTTTCAACAAGAACAGATAACTTGCATAAAAAAGAAAAAACACTGTATTGGTTTTACAGGCCATGGTAATCCTCCAACCCTGGGAAGTTATTATTATGCATTATTTAGATAACACTAGTAAAATTGCAGCAGATGTATAATACAGAATTAAGAGGCATGTGAGCCGATGCCCTCATTGTGCCAAGATCCTAACTTTTACATGGCAGATTCATTCACAACTATTCAAATGTCATTCACAGCAACTGGGTACATAGATTTGTACGTCAATTACTAGGGAACAAGGTGCCCTGTGTACCTGAATTTTGAACCTTGTCCCCATTTAGTTACATAGTAAATATGAGGTTGAAAAAAAAAAAAGACATCCATCAAGTTCAATCTTTTGTCAGAATATATCCTGCATACATTCTAGTATAAGAAGACAGCAAACAGTCATCTCAAGTTGTTTTGGAGATGGTAAAAAAATAAATCCTTACTGACTCCAAAAAATTCAGTGTCCTTTGACCTAACCCTTCTCCAGTGTAGATATTTTCAAAGGGGTCAGCTTTTTTTTTTGTTATTCAAAGTTTTTTATTTGTGACAAAAATCAACTTTACTACAGCTGCAGATAATTCAAAAAACGGAGACGGAGATACAAAAAGAAAAAATATTGTCACATATTGGAAACCCAAACCCCAGGGGAATGACTGGATTCTGGTTGAGATGCGGTCTTCTGCCTATGACAGCCATCTTTGGCTTTGGGCCTGGCCCTCAGTTACTTGGGTGCTGCCAGTACTTATGTTACAAGAATCCAGTACTACCACGGGGCAGGCAAGGGCACCAGACGTATACTTTGGAAAGGAACGGTAAGGAAGGAGCTTGACGTAGTCAGACTGGCCAGGTCAGAACCAGGTAACAGGAGCAGAATTGTGAGGCAAACTCAAGGTCAGGAACAAGGGTCAGAACCAGGAAGTCACACCAGGACAGGAGCAGGAGTCAAAGGACCAACAGTTAAAGGTTACAGAGCACCTAGGTCCAAGCATGCTTAACCTAAAATGGGCAGTGAGTCAGTGCAGAGCATGGGTTTTATAGCCAGAGTCATGGCTAATACTGAGCACCTGTGAGCAGATTAGCAACGGGTGAAACAAGCCATGCCTACTTGCAAATAAAGAGATAGCAATAGCAGCGAACCTGAACTTTAGCTGTCTGCTCATATAGAACTGAACCTTAAATAAGAAGCATCACCGCACTAAAATAAAGCAAGGTTTTCCTGCAAATTAAGACCGTGAGTGCTGGTAATTTTCTTCTTGTACATATAGAGCAGAGGTAATGCAGACAGCATTGATAATATCATGTCACTGAGTCAAGCCCAATCAGGATGTTTCACCAATTTTATATTGAGAAGTAGGGGGATCACAAGAGAGAAAGGGGGTGTAAAACTATAGTAAGTAGTTGAAGCAGGTTGAAGTGAAATGATAGGATAAGAAATAAGAGATAAAATAAGAAATGGTACTATAATTAAGATACAATAGTATATGATTAGATAAAGTAAGTACAGGGAACCAAAGGCAAGGTTAGGTTATAGGAGGATATAGTAGTAGTATATATACACCTTTGGGATAAAGAGAGAGTAACCCCCCCCCTTAATAAGTTAAGTCAACAAAGGAGGTGGTTCTGAAACAAATGGGTCTATACAATGTATAAATGAGAGGGTTTCTAGTTAGCACTAGAGCTCCATGAAATCTGTTTAAATTGTATTTGTGCCACAAATTGTGGTTTCTAGAGTTGTAGTAATCTATTTGTACTGTTTATCAGATTTACATTTTCTTGCAAATGAAAGCCTGGCTGAGGCTAATATGGGAATAATCAAATATTTACTGTCAGTTTTAATGATTCAAATCCAGGTTTAAAAGGGCTATTTTCAGAGAGTTGGCTAGATTGATAAACAACATAGCCAAATGAACGGATCCAAAAAATAGATAGCTTATAACAGTCCCGCCAGATGTGGATAAAGAAACCTGTATGGGATGGTGGGATGTACTGTACCTTATGAAGTTTGGTTGAACCATGTACCATCTATACATACATTGTACTTACTATTGTTTCAAGAAGTCTTATCAATTTAATGACTAGCAGACTGAGGTATAAAGCTGTATTCTAATCTACAAGGTCAGTTGAGTATTTCCAATTTAATCATGTAGGGTCCTGGTTTGAGAGAGTTTTATTGAGCACACCTTTGTCTGGTGCCATTGTTTATAAATAAAGAGGAAGAAATATAATCATAGAACAGAATAAAGGTTAAGATGTAAAGCTACTGGTACATGGGACATCCAGGCAGCAAACCCTAAGAAAACTTTCTTAGTTTGTTGTATGAGCAATTTGTGGAATAGAACTAAGTCTATTCAGGATTGAGAAGATGAACCGAAAATAAATAGGTGCAATCATTTTTTGCCAGGGTGTCAAGTTCTCAATGCATCATAGAGATCATTAACTCTTAAGGTACTTACAAAGCCATTGCTTTTGCCTTACGGTAATGGGAATTTGTCAGGATATGGGCCACAAGATTTTAAAGTAGAAGGGGATTAAGATTTAGGGGCAGATTTATCAAGGGTCGAATTGAAAATTTAAATGTAATTCGACTAGGGAATAGCCCAAATTAGATTCGAGTTTAAAAAAAAATTCAAAATTGATCATGTACTGTCCCTTTAAGAATTCAAATGTGACTATTCACCATCTAAAACCTGCCAAATTGGTGTTTTAGCCTATAGGGGACCTCCTACAATCAATTTGGAGTCATTTGGTGGACTTTTGAAAATCAAATTTTTAAAAAAAAAAATTGGTAAAAAAAATTCAAAACAAATTGATTTCTAATTTTGCAGGTCTATCCTAGTCACCCGAATTTAAAAAATCCAAATTTTGAGTTTATGGTAGTTTTTATGAAGGGCTATACTGCACTGGGCTATACTGCAGCTTAGGGCATTCTCGTGTGAACTGGAATAGAACGTTTTATAAGTAGATGCAAAAGATCAAAGTATTGGTGAAAGTAAAAAAAATAAAAATATTGAAAAATCTCTTTTTTCAATCATTATAATTCTGAAGCTTTACAAATGAACCTACGTTTATGTGTTTTCTTCCGCTCTCCCATGACCCAATTAATCCAAGAGAATGCAAAATAATCCTCCAATAAGAATTACAATTGATCTGTGTTATCAAAGATAACTTGAGCCTCAGACTGTAGCCGGGGGTAGAACTAAATGCTAAATTCTTCCTCCTTAAATTACCCACCTTCTGCCTTGTCTCCGTTCCTTGTCTCTGTGCCACTGCAAGAGCTATACATTGTTGAAATTTATATATTCCATGACGTGGATCACAGGGAGAAATCTTGAACATCTGTGCAACAGTTTCACCATGGGCAGAGCAGTACCGCAAGAGTATACTCAGACTGTTCTTTGCTAAAGAAATATAATAATGTCATAATTCTACTCAGTTTTACAACATTTCAGTATCATTTACATCCTTCATTGTTTAGCCAAAGGATTACTGTTTGTAAAATAAAATCTAAAACATGTTCATATACAGAAAATAGCCATAAGCTGCAAATTGATTTTCAAGACAGATGGACTGAAGTACATTTACTGCCAAATATCTGAAAACCCATACACCATGGGCACTTTACAGCTAAAAAGGATATTTATCCCATTAAACACAAGAAACAGTTAATTATATTCCCACATGCAGGTGTTTCAACTTCAAAAACTGTCCACTATATATATTCTGGCTTAGACATACTCCTAAAATATGTACTTTATGGCTGGTATAAATGAGTGCAGGGGGAAAAAAGAACTCAAAGCAAAATTAGTGCCTGCCTTATACCCATTAAATGGCAATCCATTCCTTTCTTGTTCCATCATAGATATACTTATAGACATATATGCTTCTTACAGAGGGTATTAAATATTTTTTAAGAGCGTTAAAGGTATATTGTTGATAGAAGTGTATATATGTATCATGTTTTAATGGGCATCCTAATAGATTCCACACAGTTGTCCCTGCTAACAAAGTGTGAGGCCTGCTCAGAGGTCAACTACTCGGCAGAGCAACCTCATCTGCCTCCTCTGTTCTGCATTAAAGTACCCCAGTACCCAAGGAGACAGGGGGATGCAAGAAGAAGCAAAGCTGCACAGTGGCTGCCTCCAGCTGCGAGTCTCTGAATTCTCTTCCCTTGCTCCAGGGGATAAGTAGCTTGCACCACTTCCCTGGGGCATAGGAGGAGGAGGAGATGGAAAGGATTAAACTAGGTCCTGGCACTTTGGTGCTACTCCCACATCATCTTGAGATGACATTTAATAAGGAAATGTAAGGCTGTAATTTCCAAATGTGAGCCTTGGTGCCCCCAAGAATACTCTACCAGCAACATTTGTGGGGCTTGTTTTTCATCAACATCATCATCATCATTAATACATAGTTCCCCCTCTGAACTGCTGCTGTTAAAACCCCCCTGACCTGACACCCATAGTCTGCCGCTGTCATCATCAAAATTCTATCTTGAATCAGACCCTGCATCATGGAGGCATCTACATCCAGCATGCTGGCCTGTGCCTCTACAAAAACAGCCCAGTCCTCTGTTATTAGGGGACCCTGCCTTATATCCTACTACTGCTGTGGTGTTGCACCCCCCCCCCCCACAGTATCTGTCTGCTACATCTCAGGGTCAAACAAAAGGGGGTCACTAGTTTCTGCAGCAGAGGAAGTATTCTGGATGAGCCTTTCTACCACTCTGTCTGCTGTGAATGTATGGAGGCAAAAAATCTGGCACAGTCCTGCATGGGCCATGTGCTCCACTGCACAACCATTATCATGGCCTCTCCCATGGCCCGTCACACTGGACCACACCCCACTACACTATCTTAATAAAAACTGGAGTTAAGGGAGGGATAGATAAAACACTAAACTAAAATCAATTAAAAAATAATTATCAGGAAAAATAAATAAAATCAGTACCAGTTTGCACCCACAAGGGATGCACAAAGACTATAGTTTGAAGAACAGGAGATATATTCTTTCATTTGTTTTTGATGCAGTATAATAATAGCAAAAATGAAATGCTCTAAGCTGCTTCAAATAGAGTTAAAGCAATTAATATTATCAGTCTTAAAAATACATTGTTGCAGAGGTTTCCATATCGCTGCCCCTCAAGGCTTCATGCACCCGGGCCAAATGCTTAGCCCAAGATGCTTTTCAAGTGGGAAACCCCTCTATTCACATTGACATTTTAACAAAGTGTCATCTGTAATGTGATCAAATGGGTAAGACCCAGGGGCCCTGCTACCAAGGACAGTTTGTATCACTGCATTATAGGGATATACCTCAAAGTTGACAAATCTTTTGTGAAAAGTAGCAGATACATCTACAAGCGAAGACATCTACAAGCAAATGACAACATTATATAAGATGTATACTTTTTTTGGAAAGGGGAAACTCCAAGATTGGAGAAAAGAAGCAGTAAGAGAAAGAAGAATTGGAAAAGGGCCCCTGGGCATCACATGAGTATAGCTACATGTAACATTTTTCCAAGTAATATAGGGATCCATCAGGACCCTTCATGATACTACTAACAAAGTGGACTTTCTTTCATTGTTATAGAGTTGGTTGCTTTTGTTCATATGACAGGTTTAAAGATTCTTTCTTTTTTTTTCTTTTTTTTTTAAAGACTGTCTAGGGAAGTGATGGTTTCTCCAGGCTATATCAATAAGCACTAAGAATCTGGGTTATTAACATGACGTTATGAGATTCCACCAAGTCTACAAGCATATTAAGTAGATCTATTTCTGTTGTTAAAGGAAGATGAAACCTCTAATGTATCATGAAGAATTTGAAATATACTATAGTAGATATTCATTAATTGACAGTCTTGCCATGTATGAAATAAAGTTCCCTGACACGCCAGCAGTTTTCTAATACCCTTTAAAATCATATAGATACTCTCGCAGGGATTCAATTCTGCATCACTTGTAAAACAACTTGATAACTCAAATACCACAACAGAATGAATCCCATTCACAATGTAAAATGCCAAGTCCAAAAGGTCACAGAATACAATTCTTTCCACTTGTAGTTTATGAAAACCATCTATCTAAAGAAATTATACATAGAGAAATACAGCAAACAATATATATTTTAACAGTGCATTGAATGTCTAATATTACTTTGTATATGTAACTATACAGTTTGTATGCTCATCAAGTTTTAGAAAACACTATGCAAAACACACACATTACCCTATAGTTAGAATTGACAACTATTCCCAACATTACGGATGTTACTTTATTCTGGCAATCATTTCTAAGATAAACATTCTTCTTGGGTGAATATATACTGTATGTGCCAAGGCAAATTGGACATATTTTTAGGCTGAATCTAAAGTACAAATCGACCTATCATCTCATAGAAGTGCCTGTGTTTTGTGAAGTTTGCTGTAGCAGATACTCTAAAAACACATAATTTTAGACCAAAGGCAGACGACTCAGACTAAGTCCCTTAAGGACACTAATATTCCAGGTTTTAGCATTGCATGAGCTTAGATATGTCAATCAAAATAACTAATTTCAAACTCCCACTGCTGGGAATATGCTTAAAGCAAACCATGTTTATAGAAAGAATTCTTATTAACTTGCCTAAGAAGATTATCTCTATACTGTATACCTTGTAAAATATCCTTTATGTCTTTTGGATTCAAGTTCTCTATACATCATATAGACGCAGATATACATGTAACATTTGTTATTTAATGTTAAAAAACTAATGCAGTAAATATACATTTACTAATTTGTAGTTTCAACCACAACTTTCAGATACCAGTGGGGTAACTTGAAAGCTCCACTATTTTTTTTTTGGGTAGGCTGGCAAAGTCAATCCAGATAGCAACCCTACTCCTGGCCCAGGAAGCATACCACCTACTGTACCTGCCACAGAAAATTTGAGGAAGGCAGAGTTAAATGTAAGGGGTAAAAAATCTTAATGCCAGGGAACAAGGGTCAGTAATGGACCACCGGAGCCCCTGGTCCCTTTTAGGGATTGACATGAGACTCAAAGAAGAGGTGACTAGGAAAAAGGTAGGGTAGGTACTTGACAAATTGGAACAAGGCAAGGCAGAAGGTACGTACTGGCACAGGTTGAGTTAACTTGGAGGCATAAAAAGGTACACACTGTATTGAAGAACTGTCAGGGTAATAAGGCAAGGCAAAAGGAAGGTATAGGAAAGACAGGTAAAAGTCCAAGGTTAGACACAGCAATGGTTAACAAGCTCAAAGTCCAGGCAATAGGTCAGGGTAGGCAGAGTACAGGCATGGTCAGGAACAAGCTAAGTATTTATCAGTGATCAGATCAGGAACAAGGTCATCAAAAACAAATACCATGGGCAGAGTGACAAGTCAAAAGAAGACCCAACAACTGGTACACTACAGCACCTGTAGGTCGGAATTAGGAAGCATGCTGACATCACTTCTGGAATTCCAAGGTGTTAAAGTGAACCATGACAATACTGTCCTTTGTGGGGTTGGGTGGTCCTCAGAACCCCAGTAGCTGGATGGAATATTTTCCGCATGGGAAAGCACAATAAATCCAAAGTTTGGTCAGGTCTTGCAGATCATAGCAATCAATCCGATCATAGCTTTGAAACAGCTGATCTGTAAATGCTAGTTGTTGACTAGCTGTTGCCATGGGTAACTAAAACAGTATCAAAGTTCAATTATACTGCCCAAAAAATGGAAAATTCTCAGTGCAATATATGTTTAGTATTTGTAAATTAAAAAATCCTCCTCCTCATAAAAACTTAATTTTGTAATACTGTTTTATTTTATTCTTGAAGTGACGGATTACTTATTACTTCCAGAAAGCTGATATTGACACTTATGGGGGTTGTATAATAAAAGGCACTAACTAGGCCTAGTTGCAGTAATCCTATAACAACCAATCAGTATCATGTACTGGTCACCAGGTCAGAAACATGTTATTGGTTGTTATGGGTTGCTGCCCTTGGACAAACTAAGTGCCTTTTATTAGATATGGGAGATAAGAGTTATTTAGCTTTCTCGGGGTATACATACTTGTAAGGATTCAGCATAGGCTTTATTACTGACCTTCTGTTAGTATCAATCATTATAATTATGGCTACAATTATATGCAGAGGGACATGTTAATACTCTGCTGCAATTTTTAACAATCTCTGCTGCAGTTTATAGGCCAATAGTCAATTAAAGAGTATAAATGGATTCTAGACACTGCAACTTCACATTGAATAAATATGTGAAAAGGTAGACAAAGATAATTCCCACTTATTGATTCCTGGATATTTTCCAGATGGCGTTTTATTGAGTACAAGAAAATGTACTTTCAAAAAGGTTGGGAATTATAATATTGTGTCAGTCTCTTGGTGTGCAGGGTTAAAATGTGAGCTCTTGATAGGATGATAAGATGCAATGTTCAATAGTTCTCAAGTACTCTTTTCTCATGTAGTAATCATCTTGGTCCTGCATATCATGGTGGGGGGTACAGTTTCTTGCTGCTTGATGAATCATAAACTGTCATTTACATAGTGATCAAAAACATCAGAATTTCAAATTAAGCAGCTTGATTACATATCTTTGCAAACCAGTAACTCCTTGACAAAATTGGCAAAGATACAGTAGCTCTTATTTTATGTGTATTTTCAGGATATATATATATATATATATATATATATATATATATATATATATATATATATATGGCCCAGTATTGATTTAAAAGAGCGGAAAAGTAATTTTTCACTTGGGGGTGCACCCCCAAGTGATTGCATTTACTTACCTGACCTGAAAGGTGCTCCGCCCGGGGTTTTCCCAGCGAGCATCACGGATCAATCCTCTTCCTGCTTCTTCTTTCCTCTTGTGTGCGCAGTAGAGCTAAAAGCCGAACTTTAACAAAGAAGCCAACTGTTTTGTGCTACTGTGCATGAGTCTGCCCCGGAAATTTGAAAAGTATAGAAGCAGGAAGAGGATCACTCCATTGGAAAATTACTTTCCTCCTCCTTTAAGGCCACACAGTTTCACAATGTATGGAGCAGTGTGGAGCTTTAAGGTCATGTTTCCATTAGTTATCAGTTACATTTACAGGTCTGTCTGCTGTATTCAGCCTAGATTCCTAAAGTGGTTATGCAACCGATTCCTGAACAAACAAAGTAACATTTTTTTGTCTAAATAAAGTTATGCAGCCTGCAGGAATCAGCCCTTGACATAGAGATCCCCACACAAAGCAATGAAGAATACTCATTCAAAATCTTCAACTGATGGAGGAGGAGACGATTAATTCTTCATCTGCCTGTCCCTACAAATAGAAAGTTGCTGAAATATCATATATAGCAGTATCAAATAATAAATAAAACAAATCCACATCCCCTACTTTATAATTGCTACATCTGTCCAGAACCAGATACTAATTAACATTTCGGCATCTGATGTGTTCTTCTTGGGTTCTTCTGCACACAGATGTCTCACACAGACACACATTTCACTTGTCTTCAATAATTTGGTTGGCATTGGATTCTAAAATGCATTTTAAATGACAAGGAAACCACTGGAGATGCCAATATTTAAAGCATCCTTGGGAGCAAAATTGCTAAGCTTTTGCTGGGATATGCAATGGTCCATTCTGGGGACTCCCCAGCAAAATACACCAGGGCAGTTTGTATTTTATAGAAAAGCAGGATAAAGATATCAAAAATGAGCTATATGCATTGCATGATCTAGACCAGTGATCCCCAACCAATGGCTCATGAGCAACATGTTACTCACCAACGCCTTGGCAGTTGCTCCCAGTGGTCTTAAAGCAGGTGCTTATTTTTGAATTCCTGGCTTGGAGACAAGTTTTGGTTGCATAAAAAACAGGAGTACAAAATAATCACCTATTTGCCTCCCTAGGAACTTTTTGTATGCTTGTGTTGCTCCCAAACTCTTTTTACAATTGATTGTGGCTCATGGGTTAAAAAAGGCTGGGGACCCTTGATCTTAACAATTGATCTAGGTCCAACATTTTACAGAACATAGGCTTACTGAAAATGTTAGAATTATTTCTTAAGATGGGAAATATCACATCACTCTAATGGACAGAATACACAGAGCCCTAAAGTTTAAACATTAAGGAGGAAACGCTTCCAGTGAGATCATCTTTATGTTTCTATTAATACAATAGAGGAACTCATGGCCAAGTTAATTAAAACTACAATAAACAAGGATATAGAAGTGATGTTGGTGCTGGGCAGAGTAGATTTAGAGATGGGAATTAGTGATGGGCAAATTTATTCACCAGGCACAAATTCGCGGTGTATTCCTGTGATTCGCCGGTGAATAAATTCGCAAAACTGATGTGAAAATTCACCGGCGTCAAAAAAAATGGATGCCGGTGCCCTAAAAAAACAGACGCGGGCATCAAATATGGACGCTGGCGTCAACAAGATGCCGGTGCCCTATTGCAAATTTCTCGCCATTTTGTGGGAAATTCGTGAATTTTTGGCAAAGAGAAATGCCCCCAATTCGCCCATCACTAATGGGAGTCAAAACCCTTCACTAAAAGAGCAGAATCTGATATAAATTGCCTATGATGTTCACTGGCAGACTACTCCAACAGTTTTGAAGGAAACACTATAAAACATGCCCATATAAGAATTTTGCATTATATTTTCACTCAATTTAGGGGCATTTTCTGAGGGGGAAACTTTAGTTTACCTAGGGAAAATATAGGAAACTATATGCCTGCATTTTTTTGCATTTTCACATCTGCAATGACATTTATAGCTCTAAATATAAAAAAAAAATCAGAAAAATCAAACTGATTTGGAAATTCTTATGTCTCTTGGGCATGCCAATACCAGATATGTATAGTTTTATGGAAATCTATTACTTCTGTACAGCAAAAACTCCCATCAGTAAATAACTGAATTTTGAAAGCACAAACAAAGAAATCTCCATACTTAGATTGAAAGCCAAAAAATTCTGAAACAATAGGTTTACCCCAGAAAACCAAATATTTTTGAAAAATACACATTCTGTCAATTCCAGTATGGGTAACTATGTCTCTCTACTCCTTACTACCACACATCAAAGTTTGTCTGAACTAAGCAGTTTTTATAAAAATGTACTACAATTCTGAAAAACCACTCCAAAGGTTTTACTTTGCAGCTCTGCATCTTCCACATGGTATTAAAACATCCTAATTCCTAAATATGATTTCCAGGGCACACTGAACAGTTTGATGTCCATTGTGCATAGGATTACCAAAGTGTCTGGCATTTAGAGACCCAAAATTAAGTTAACATATACAAATAGTCCTGTAGGTCACTTCAGCTAATGAAAAATCAACACATTTTTGTGCGCTAAAAACACAGAAAAATATGTTTACCCCCCCCAAAACCATGTATTTTTAGAAAGTACACATTCTGCCAAATCTAAAATGGGTACCCATGCCTTTCCAGCATCATATTGCCCATGTATAATTACGTACCAAGAAAACCATCCTAAATATGATTGTCAGGGGTTAACGCAACAATTTGATGCCCATAGAATTACCAAAGCACTTGCATTAAGAGCCCTAAATTAAGTTACTGCATACACATTTCATGGCATATTTCTACCACTAAAAAATATACTGCCTGATTTATGTGGGGAAAAGTTGCAGAAAATACACAATCTGCTGAATCTAAAATGGGTAAATATGTCTTTATATGGTAAAGCACCAAGCAACAAAGCTATGCTAAAAATGTTGGTTTTGTTTAGGAAATTTCTGAAAATAGTCACAAAGATTGCATTTTAACCAATTATTTACCCCACATTTTGTAATGTACCTGCAAAAAGTATCCTAAATATGAATGCCAGGGGTCTACCGAACAGATTGATGCCCAATATGTATAGATATACCAAACAATGTGATATATAGAGACCCCCAAATGAAAGTAGTGTTTATAAGTTTTCATTGTGTGACACTGGCTGCTACAATATAAGCACCCGATTTTGATCACAGGTAAAAAGGTTAGGGACCGCCGTGTGGGGTTTACCTTGACGTGGTATGACGGCTTACCAATTTTATGATCATAACTTTGTAACAAAAAACCCTGTTTTTCATTTTTTAGACAGGGGATTATTGTATTTAAATATGTGTTAATATGGCCTTAGGAGTGCACCCACAACCCTCCTCTTAAAACACATGATGCAGTAAGAAAAATAAAAAAAGCTATAAAATTGTGTAAGTGTGTATATATGTGTGTGTGTACACTAGGCAAATTATGTGCCTGTGTGTGTCTGTGTGTGTGTGCAAGTATTGTTGTGAATGTGTGAAACCCCCTGATCCTCCAAAATGTATGTGAGTGTGTGTAAGTGTAAATGTAAGTGGGTAATAGTGAAAAATGTGTGTGTTTGTGTGTGTTACACTAACCTCAGGTAGGCTTGATAAGTCCATTGAAGAAGAGGCAGGAGGGTCCCATGACAATCAGGGGTCCATTCTGGTGTTGGACCCAGTAAGGGGAAGCTGCAGGGGGGTCCAGGAAGTAGCTGCAGCAGCAGGCACATGATCAGTGGGCACCTGCTGCTGCCTATGAGACCCCTGGGCAATCACGCCCAAGGGCGTTTCCCCTCCTGTTCGTTGCCTAGAGAGGGGGAATAAGTGGGGAGCAAAGGAGTGGCTTTAAAAGTGGCTTCCCCAGTGTGAAATGCTGCAGAATGTAGAATCTACGTTCAGTGCCATTTCAGTCCCTTTATCCACAGAACGCAGATTCTATGTTCTGTGACATTTAAAGGGTTAAATGTTCTGGGAGGTTTGTATTACCCCAGGGAGAGGAAAAAAAACAAAGGGTAAATGCAAAACAACTGACTTTTCTGGCTTCCAAGTGAGAGGTTTAAATGTCTCTAAACTCTTAGCCCATGATGAACGACTATTTCAGCCTACTGCAAAGCCATTAATTAGGACTTGTTTCTGCTGTTGGTTTTGTTTGCTTGTTATTGTTTTGAGGTACTGTGTTAATGTAATATTAATGAAATATTGACCAAAGAGCAGACTGTGAAGTTCAGGCCCGAGGGAACTATTTTGCTGCTGAAAAATAGAGGAAGCTTAGTTGTAGAATGCAGTTTTTGACAGGAGGATGCACACATTTTCTTTTAATTTTACAGTTAAGCAACCAGAGAGAATGGAGAGAAATGTCACCATGATTGAAGAACAGATCACAAGGAACTGTTTAATAACATTTAATCCATGACCATCATCTTCAGTGCTCTCATGTCTAGCCTGCATTGGTTGAATACATGCCCAGTACAACAGGTGCCTACCAGAAAGAGATACATGGGAGAACTTAAGATGGGGATGGCATACTGCACTTGTTAAGAGATTAGCAAATATAATCATGGGGTGTGCCTAATAAACTGAAGCCCCTTGTAATTTTACCAAAATAATTTGGTAAAGCAACCCATTAGTATTACAGGACGAAAATACTATAATCTAAGTCATAAACAGGTAGGCCACTTGCTAGCCAGACTTTGCCAAAAAGATTGCGTAAAAAAAACACAACAAACTTGGTGTCATAGAAAGCCCCCTCACACAAATAAAATAAAAATTTCTTATGATGTAAAAAGCTTTGAGAGGAGCATTACATAAACAACACAAATGGTTTATTGAACTAATATCCCCTTTCTCCTGAGAAATCACAGCCATTTCGACCCTGTGAAAATATTTAAAAAAAAAAATCAAGACTGAAATGAAGGCGCTAATGGCTTTAATGCCTCTTATAAGAAATGTAGCCAATGGTCACATTGCACTTGATCTAGATATAAAATGCCATAATGCAAACTACTGTATTTAATTGAAAAATGCTGAAAAAGATAAAAGGCAGTTCAAAAGAGGCAGATCAATCAGGGTTCATTTGACTGCTAACAATATGTATACAATGCTGATAATAATTTACAGATAAATCCAAGGGATTCCATTGCCCGCCACCTCCTTGGATGATGAAAAAATTTGCTGATGTAGTGGACTTCCAGTACCTTGGTTCAAATCAAATTCGAACCGAGTTTTCCCTCCTAAAAAACCCTCAAAGGTCAGGAAGGCAATTAACATATTCAAATGGTTCAACTGACCTCTGCCATTGACTTGTAAATGAACTCGGCAGGTTTTAGGTTACAAATATTCGATTCAAACTGTTTCCAGGGTCAAAGTGTGATAAATCTCACATTCAAATTCAAGTTGGTGAGATAAAATTAGAATTTTTGAGTTTTGACCAAAAAAAATTCAAAAATTCTAATTTAAATACAAATTTACCATTCAAACCTTAATAAATCTGCCCCTAAGTGTCAATCAAGCAAAGAAGGCTCATATAAGGATTTATTTAACCACACATCAACTTTATTGGGGACCAGTAATGCAGGCATAAAAAAACTGCATAATTAAAGTCCCTGTCATATCAAAGATGAAACCCAAATGTTTTTTTTTTTTTATTAAAATGTCCATAGCTGTAAACTCAGCCACAACAATTACTTTCATGTCTGCCCTTTCTAGATTTCATGGCCCTCTTCATATTCCCCTTCTCTAAGCACTGTCTATAATTGTGTAGCCTCTGTATAGGCATGTGCATCACGTCTTCCTTTGTGGCACATACAATAGATTTTGGGATGTTGTATTTCACTCTAGGTCAATCCCAAAAGCATGATGATTGTATTCTTTCACAAGGACATTCTATAGACCGAAGACATGGAGACATTGGTCTCTATGAACATTATTTTATATAGTTTGTAACCATTATTCTTGTACAAGAAACATTAAAGGGATACTGTCATGGGGGAAAAAAAAAATTTCAAAATGAATCTGTTAATGCTGTGCTGCTTCAGCAAAATTCTGCACTGAAATCCATTTCTCAAAAGAGCAAACAGATTTTTTTATATTCAATTTTGAAATCTGACATGGGGCTAGACATATTGTCAATTTCCCAGCTGCCACAAGTCATGTGACTTGTGCTCTGATAAAGTTCAATCATTCTTTACTGCTGTACTGCAAGTTGGAGTGATATCACCCCCTCCCTTTCCCCCCAGCAGCCAAACAAAATAACAATGGGAAGGTAACCAGATAGCAGCTCCCTAACACAAGATAACAGCTGCCTGGTATATCTAAGAACAACACTCAATAGTAAAAACCCATGTCCCACTGAGACACATTCAGTTACATTGAGAAGGAAAAACAGCAGCCTGCCAGAAAGCATTTCTCTCCTAAAGTGCAGGCACAAGTCACATGACCAGGGGCAGCTGGGAAATTGACAAAATGTCTAGCCCCATGTCAGATTTCAAAATTGAATATGAAAAAAATCTGTTTGCTCTTTTGAGAAATGGATTTCAGTGCAGAATTCTACTGGAGTAGCACTATTAACTGATGTGTTTTGAAAAAAAAACATGTTTTCCGATGAGCAGATCCCTTCCCTTAAAGAAACAAATATACAATTGCTATAGCTTTTCAGAGCTCCAGATCTAGCGGGACAGCCTCCTTCCTTTAGATTATTTACAAGAGATTGCTCAACTTCCTTTTGTTCATCACAGGTTTAAATGAACAGCCGATGCTTCAGTTTGCTTGCTGAATACAAATGCATTATAATGATGTATGAAAGGGCCATAACCTTTCTACTCTCTGCTTCTAAATCACGAACAGCCTTTAAATGAACATATATATATAAGGAAGGTTTTTCTATTCAACAGTCATTACAAAGTAGACAAGAAACCCATTTGCTATTATGTAGAAAGGAGCACAAATCTATATGCATTCTTGAAAAGAGCAAGAGAGTATAAAGAACAACAAGCATGCATTCTCACCTCTTTATTACATTGCACTTTTATAACTCTAAGAACAAAGTATTGATCTGCCTTTCTCTATAGAGAACTTTCCATCAATAATAACCTCTAGTGCCGTTGCCTATGCATGTACAGCAATACTCTGTCGTGTGTAGTTGTATTCTTGTTTGTTACAAAATAGAAAGTTATTTGTGCAAGATTTATTTTTTGATTATTGTAAATAATACATCTACTCTCATTTAGTAGATCACGGTGTGATCAATGGACCAGAAATATGCATGGAGGGGGTTTCATTTTCAAGAAAAAAAATCTGTACTGAGATAGCGGAATATAAAAGTATCCCTTCTTCGAGGAACAGTCTATATCTGCATTGCAGGAAAAAAAAAACAGATCGGCTTGGAGCTCATTGTGTGTTGTTGATAAATAATCCTCAGCCTTCTTGTTTTCTTACCCAGCTGCTTATGTCAGTCCTTATTAACTGCACCTGTCAAACTCTTTAGATGTTCATGAAGAGATGGATTGGATTTGTAAAATAAGATTTGTGTGTTAACTGTTCCTCATTCCCAATGCATTGGCTTGGCCTTCCTTCACACCTCCATGAGCAATATTGAACATTGAATCATTTCTAGCGAACACACATATATTTGTGTAATTTCAGCTAGTTCTGATCTTTACACCCGTAGGCATTTTCATTTCGGCATCTTACACTGATTCAACATCATACAACAGCCTTCCAACCGTTATTTGTTCCTGAAGCATTTGGTATTTTATATAAAGTTGCGCACAATTAGGATTAATATATAAAGTTTGTTATATTTTATATATTAGAAATTATATTCTATATTTATAATTAAAAACACATAGCAAGACTTTTTGTTTTCCTCCCTTAGGAAAATCATATCCAAAGTTGAAAACAAGGAAACAGAAGAGGAACCAAGACTTTTTGTTTTCCTCCCTTAGGAAAATCATATCCAAAGTTGAAAACAAGGAAACAGAAGAGGAACCAAGACATTTGCCATGTCATATTCCCTTGTGCCTCAGGAGACAAGTTACAAATGCTTTCTGGGTTTAATGTAGAGAATCATAATCACAGTAGCATGCATCTATACCAGCAGGTATAGTGGTAATGATGCATAGATGATTTAAGGAATTCCCATAAAACCTCAGGGTGATGGATCAGTTAGCAATGCAGTAATGGTTCTAGGGGGAGTATTGTATGTTAACAGTAAAGCACAATGTATAAAGAAGAATGCTACTCAAATAAATTATAGGCTGACATCCTGACCCCTTCTCCAGACAGGTACAACAGTAAAAATCAAGTACTGTATATGGTTACATTTTATTTAACCTACTTAAACATAAAAGGGATCATTTACAAAGTGTTGCATGTTTCTGAATTGCTGTAGCTCTCTGCCCATCAGTGCTACCTGCCACTGGATTTCCAATCTTATGCTAGGTGCTGAGCTCAATCAGACCACAGAGGCAGGTGCTTTTTAAATTACCACTTTTGTGCCCCTTAGTGCTCTTTCACTTACATGTGGGGTCATAGTTTATTATCCCTAAAGGTCCCCTAAAACTGACACTTTTGCAGCCCCAAAATCTCCAAATTAGGCATCCCCAGCTTAATGGCAGATGCAGGAAGATCTTTCAGTGAGGACAGACCTTACTAGCAATACATCAGTGATCTCATTACTATTTGTGTGGCTGTGAAGTGACTGTGACAAGTGTCAGTATAATCATTATTATATTACCTAGAAATTGGTGAAATGCTGATGTCTAGCACCAATGAATTAAAGGACTAAACTGTAGGTGGTTTTATTCAAATGATATATTGTATTGGCTCCTGCACCAAAATCCCTATGTAAATAAACAGTGAGTAACACCAACTATTATCTAGGTATGTTGGGGTTTGGCACTGGTTTATTGAGTTTCATATTTGTTCTTTGCGGATTCTTTTTTTGGGGGAATGGGGTTTCTGAGATTTTTAATACTGTACCTACAAGGCCTGTGTTCAGTTTTTTTTAAAATAGGTTTCCCTCTATACAATGTGAATTTATCAGCAATTATTGACATAAGAAGCCAATATAGGATTGTTTTGAAAAAAAAATAGGAAATGTCAATCATTGTACACTACGGAGGAGCAAGAAAAAGTGATGCCACATCATGAAAACTTTAAAATGTCATTTGGGGGGTAGTTACTAAAACTCGAATGTATCTATTTTTTTTATTAAAAAAAAGGTTGCCATAAGTCCCATTCATGGATTCAACTCACTTATCAAAAAATCAGCTTGAAACGGGTCAGATTTGCCTATCCCTAATCACGACTGTAAATAAAAAGTTAATTTCTGATTTCCAGGGCAGGGTGCAAAGTGTAAAGAATTAGTACAATCTAGTGTGTGCTTTTTGAACATTGCCTTCCTCTGTTGCCAAATATTTTTGAAATGCAGGACATTTGACTTCCCTAATGACTACAGCACTGCCTGCATTGCATTTGACAGAGCTGAGTTCAAGAGATGTGGGTTGAGCCCAGAATGTAGGCATCTCCCTTCCTTCCCCTAATTTGCATGTCATTCAGCCACACAAGTAAGGTAAGCAGTAGAGGGTGCAGGCCGCAACAGAGCCCTATCTTTACCTTCAGTCCTATGGCAAATGGTAACAACATTGTCTACTTGTACCCGGCAACACTGGGCTCTGCACCTTGTGCCAGATCTTTTTTACCTTTATTAAAGTGCGAATGCCAAAAACTTGAAAAATCTGATTTTGTTTTACTATAAAATCCTTATTTTTAGTGTAAAAAATGTTTACACTAAAATTTTTTTTTACATTTTTCTTGATTTATTATACTCCAAGGATGTAAAAAGTCTGAATATGAAAAACCGGCATCTCAGACCTGCCGAGGTTGTATATAAGTCAATGGGAGAAGTCCCAAAAATAACCTTATCTGTGCTGGGTTTTGTGCAAAAATCCAATGATTTTTTTTTAATTTTTACTGAAAACCACATAATCAGATTTTTCAGGTGGAAAATTCGAAAAATTTGTATGATTCTAATTTTGGAACGATTTTCCGGATTTTTTGAAGATTTTTCACAAACTGCAATTTTTCAGGAAAATTTATTGATAAATATATAAATAATAATATGGTAGGCGTATATTTCAGAAAATAATGGGATAAATTCAGATTTTGATAAATAACCCCCTTGAACTTCTTCCCGTGTCTTTGCAAATTAACTAAATCAGGGGATTTGTATTTATCAATATGATCAAATACAGAATAAAATGCATAAATAAGACCAAAATACTGCATTAGACAGCTATTCATTCTCTATAGTGTATTATTAGAGACCTGCTTTAAAGAGGGTTTTTTGGTACAGGAAAACTTTTTGAGTAGGTTTTATTACACACACTACTGTTCACACACACTACTGTTCCAACATATAAAATGCACATCGGATAATGTAATAAATGTTGTCAATTCCAATTTACTTCCCCAGACAAAAAAGTTGAAAAATGTAAAGCAGATGAATCACTTGCCAGAGAGGAGGAGCATGGAAAAAAAGTCCAAATTTATGTATAATTTATATGGCATAAACATCGTTTGTAGTTTTGTGTGACTCTTATAAAGGGATGAACAATTGACTAAACAACAATGTTGCTCTAGGTGACAACCTTTGTCTGTTTACATCTTTGTGGTAACTGTCTGTTTACAAGAATCTATGAAATCACTGTGGTCTTCTTTACAAGTTAAGACATGGCTGAATTTCATCATATATTGCTGTTACACATATTTTCCAAAGCTTCATTTGTGATATCAAAAAGGTAGCTGCAAGCATCAGGTGTCCCAAGGCACAATAGAGCAAGTAACTTCTAGCAAATCTTGATTGATTTTCTGCCACATAAATAAAAGATTGTATTGGACTCTCAGGGTCTTTGATTCTTGGAGCCTTTGAAGACCCCAGTTAGCTATTTATAATAATCAATGAAGCCCAGGACTATTACAAATGGGAAAACATACAGCAGTAACAAACTAATAATAACTTTTCAAAACAAAATTAATTTCACAGTGGGGCTTGCAAACTAATTTGCTGGTCCCTGAGCAATAGAAAGATGCACCCGTAAGATTTTAAATGATTATTTTGCTGGAATATTTGATTTTGTATCTTCCTTGTTCGATAATCTGTTATTTTCCTATAAGTCTGTTTTTTAAAGAGAAATAGACCCCTAGTTCTATCTTTATAAACAAGAAATAATTTCTGTCTCTCTGGTAAGAAATTTATCAAAATAAACACTTGAAAAAATAGACAAGATTGTAGACATTTGGTTGTAGCGAACACAAGGCATGTCACAGTAATATTTCTTGTTGCTAATTAACAGTCCTGGGTGTATTAATGTGAGATGCTTAAAACAACCATAAATCCAAATGGTTATGGTGCTTCCTGTAGAATAAACCTCTGCCATTAAATGGTGCATAGGACACTAAAGGGCTAATTTACCAATAAGTCTCCAGGATCGAGCAGTCGTGTACTAAAATCACGCATGAGTTCCTAAACGTGGCGTTTCTACATCCGAATACCCCAGATCGTCAGCAATTCGATGCAGAAACCATGCTTAAGTATAGGAACTCAATCATGATTTTAGTACCCGAATGCTTGAGCCTAGAGGCTTGAGCAAAAATAGATTAGCCCCTAAGGGTGACTTCTATCTAGGTGATGCATATTAGTGAATGCCTATTTAGATAACGGATTCAGCAAAGGACACTCTACTTTTTAATTCACAATTCATTCCTGGTTCATTTACTGGTCACTTTGATTGCTTACAGACTAACAGTGCCACATGGAAAAATTAAGTGTCATGTTACAGTGGCTGATTGATGTTGATAATAGGGTTATCAAGTCAATTAACTGTAGTGACCTTATAACTGACCCTAATGCTTCCTTCTCAGCCTCTGGTAACTTAAAGCAATGGGCCAACAAAGACATAAATGTTGGCCAGTTATTGGGGAAGAGTGAAGAATTCATTCATAAATGATCACAGGGCAGCAGCTGAGTAGACACCAAAATCTGCAAATATTATTGCCGAAAAGTCACAATTTTTTTTTTCAGATTATAATAGGAGGAATAATTGCTCCTGGGATGAAATTACAAAAATAATAAGGGGGCAATCCCATCCTCAGATACAAAAAAAAAAATGGACATTCAGCAAATGTTGTGGAATAATGTCCACCTTGCAATACATTTCTGTGCACCTCAGCCTTTTTGTGCATCTTACTGTAAAGTGCTGATCTGCATAAATCACTTCTTTTATGGTGGTTTAAGGCTAAACCTTAAGTAGTTCAATAACAAGTATTTCAATTAAGGCATATCATATAAATCATATTTAAATTCACCAACTCCATTTTAACTGTATAACTTGTCCGGTACTTGCAATAACCATATACATTTTGTTTTACATTCTTAATTTATTTAGCAAAGATCTGATGCCCACAATTGCACTTGTATAAATGTAAGGAATAAAACCATTCACACCACAAACAGATACTGTATATTTTGATGTGGAAGAACTGGTTCCACTATTTGGGGTGACTTTTTGTCTATTGGGACAAGTATAGAATTTCCACATACAGAAATGTACTTCTTGTTAGTTGAATGTTAAATAGCTTGTCTATGTACTTAAATCTGGCCTCCTTTTGAGAAGCATGCATAGTATGCATATTGATGCATTGGAACCCTGTGGTCACTGCCTCCTGAAAGGTAATGGCAGGGTTGCCACGGTGGCTTGTAGCCATGGATGGCATGAAATTGTATCTAAAAAAATTCAGGCACAAATTATCAGTTTGATGCCAAGCATTGGACATAACATTCAAACACCAAAGATTTTCAGCATAATTGTGTGTCTGATTTGCTTCAAAGCACACTTGCACTGCTATTGTGTCCTGCACTGAAAATTGCATGTAAATGGCTATATAGATAGCAGCAAGATGATTGATGGCACACTGGTAAATTGCTCTATATATTTCAGCACTTGCAGCACATGAGAAGGGAACAAAACAGCAGCTGGTAAAGACTATGGACATCTCATTTATAAAGAAAGGCTGGCCAAATTGGGGTTGCTTACACTGAAGAAGATGTATTTACATGGGGGGCATTCTATAAACTCTCTACTGCTTTATTTACCAGTAGGTTCTTCCAGCAGACACAGAGGCATCTATTCTGATTAACAGAAATGAGGCTCCCTCTTAATATTTGGAAAGAGATTATTACTGTAAGAGCTGTGATGTTGTAGAATTCTCTCCCTGATTGTAATGGTGGATACACTAGATAGCTTTTAGCAAGCGTGGGTTATTGAAAATAGCTCTTAGTACAAAGTTGATACAGGGACATTGCTAGGTTATAATAGGAGAAAAAAACAACAATCAATGAAGAATAACATGGCTTTTTTATGGATCTTATTCTTTATCAAATAAGATTTTGGCTATCCTGGTGTAGTTATTTTATACACTGTGGTGTACAATTTTTTGCCATGCATAGGGTTACAAAAGTTCAAGTATGCTCTAAATTACAAAGTAATTTTAATCAGGTTTTCAACACGGAATCATCATTTCTTTTGTATGCTTGGCATGATAAGCCTTTTATTACATTTTCAAGTTATTCTTGTTATTTCCAGCCTTCACCTGAAAAAACTATCTGGCTGTTGGAGAGACTGACCCTTGCAACCAAAAACCACAGGCTGCGAGAGTCCAGCTGAATTATTAATCTGAAAGTTGCATAAAAAATGTAAATAATTAAACTACAAATAAACGTATGAAGATTATTCAAAGTCAAATGATATTCAAATTTGTTTACCTACATCATATTACTAGGGATGGGCGAATTTTTTCGGCACGTTTTGCCGAAAAAATGACGCACATAGACTTGTATGGCGCCGTGCATAAAAAAAAGACGCGCGTCAATACAATTTCTCCGCGCGACAATTTTTTTTGACGCCCATAAACTTTAATGGGCGTCTGCGACATTTTGCCGGCGGCGAATTTTCAGAAAAACGAAATGGGTCAAATTCGCCCATCCCCTACATATTACATGTACATATCAACTACCTCTTTAAATTTACAGTTATGATATATTAGACAGGATATATTTTTAGTCAACTTTTAGTGCCATCATATTTTGAAGGTTTTCCTTTGAAACACCAGAGAATAGTTAACATGGCCCAGCTGCTCTTCGTGTAACCTCTTGTCCCTATATGAGTGAATGGAAGCACTTAATACAGAAAAGGCAAAAAGATGAAAGTAGAGTGTATGCATCAGAAGCTATTTACTCTCAGTGCCACTGCTGTGGGCTTTTTGTGTTTGTCTTTATGACCTCAGGATATGCAGTAAGAGCTTTAATGAGTATCGATGGATTAACTAGTACTAAATTAATTCAACAGGTTTATACTTTGCTGTTAAACTATCCCAGGAAACATCATGTGGCATCTCTATCATTAGTATTTTTTGGGGAAAAAAGGACGTTTTCATAGCGGCTTCATGAGGACCTCATTAATAAAATATTAATTAAAAAGAGACAACAGTGTAAGTACCCTAGTATTCCCCGAAAACACATAAACTGCTAATTAGAATAACAAACACACAAAGTTTTCCCGGAAATATGAATTGCAATGATTTTAATTAGACGTTTCCAAGCCAACATGTAGGAATAATCACTGAAGCTTAGCCTGGAAAGCAACTCTTCCTCAGCAAAAAGAAAACAACAGCAACAAGAGCTCACTCTGAGGGAAGTGCAGTTATTTTAGGGAAAGGACATATGTTGTAATAAGCAGGGTTTTTTTTATATATATTTTATGCTTTACCAACAAAAAGTGAAAACAACATAGTAACTTCTTTATCAAAATCCTTACTGTAGAACCAAATGCCATGACTTTTATATGCCTCATTTTGCTAACTGCATATTTTGATTTAGAGACCTACTGTTATTACAGTACACATTCCTGTAAAAAAAATATGGCAATTAAGTACAAAAAAAACCACCACCACTTTCACATATGTACACTGTATTTATAAACCCATCTACTTAGTAGAAGAATCTATCAAGGTGGTGTAAAAACAATATATATAACCCAAACCTGAGTGCCATCATCCAGCATTAATTAATTAAAGCTAATCATGTTTGATACTTGTGAGGTAGATTACCCGTATATAATCTCCCATACCTTCCACCTTTTTTTTGCATATTCCTGTATGTATTGTTTAGCTAAAGAAATAAAACAAAACAAATATGTCCGGTAAAAGCCACTGAACTTATGTTGAGCAGGGGCCCCTTTATATGTACCCATTGTATGTTTAGGGGGTGATTTATTAATGTTCAAATTTGAATTTTTGCACAAAAATTAACAAATTTGAGTTATAGTTTCAAAAACTCTAATGTTTGGTACCGTATTTATTAAGCACAAAAAACTCGAAACTCGAATGTAAAACTTCAGCATCTAAAAGCTTGCAGGTTTATGTCAAAGTCAGTGGGAGTTGTCCTAGGCAAAATTCAAGCCATTTTTTTCTTAATTCTAATTTTTTTGGAGTTTTTCAAGCTTGTAAACGTACAAATTTGAGGTATTCAAGCTTTTTTGAATGATTGTATTAAATTTTTTTCTATTCAGATTTTTTAATAAATAAGCAAACATTTTTTCCTATTGTAAGTTTATTCAAAGTAGACAAACCTCTTTAAAACCCACTTACATTTTTGAAAAATAAACCCAATCGTGTTATATTTAAAGCCACTCATTATGACTAAATGGAAGTAACTAGAAGAGGGATCTAATAGAACATATTACGTGAAATGCAGGGCTGCTGTGATCTTACTGCTCGCTGGTCACTAGTGATGAATGACATTTTTCGGCAACTTTTGCCCCTAAAATGACGCCCATAGACATAGAATGGGTGAAAAAATGGTCAATTCATTTTGGAGAATTTTGTATGTTTCGCAAATCCGAATACCAGTCACCAGCTTGAGATCTACTGATAGATTATAGTCTACCTTTTGTGTACCCCTGGTATACATGGGGGCTATGCTATGATCAATATTCATTAATTTACATACCCCATAGAAAGGGTCCCAAATAAGAACAACACCTTCCCACCTCAATTCAAAACACTTCTAATGGTATTACATATATCATAATTTTGACATATTGTAACAATTCCCTTGAAACCTCTTTTTTTATAGATAAAATTTTGTATACTATAAAAGTGCAATGGGTCGGGGGTGGGATGATCGGTCAAATTATAGGAGCCAGACACACTGACAATTGTGCACTGTGCTCCAGGTACCAGTGATGTCACAAAAGGAGGAGGATAAGCAACTTCCCCTGTTATATCAGCCCTTCCTTAGCGCCCTTAGCCAAACCTTCCCCCTATGTAGCCAGTCCCAGAGTTCCCACTGCTCCCAGCACCTACCCACAGTCTCGGGCACCCTTTGTTAGCCACTTTGGTGCCATACAGTCTTCAAACAGTATGAAAGCCTTCTATTAAGTCTATTAATTATTATGTGAGACACACAACTAAAAAAAGCACAATATACTGGAAAACTGAAAGAGGAAATAAGGTTAGACACAATGTGCAGTTTGCACCCTAGTATGTTTTAACCCTCCCCCACACCTCATGTTTGACTACCAAAGTCACAATAATAATAATACAGTTTAAGACAGATTCATATTCATGTAAAATCACATGTATTTCTAAAGCTGAGTAATATGTGGTGGGGTGCCAAGTTTGGGTGTTAAAGAGGGAGTTAACTTGATAGAGTAAGGCAAAAAAACAGGGTTTGAGTCCCACCTTTTTACCCTTGAATTTTCCTATAATGATGCCATGTGTATGGTGGTATAAAATCATCATTTTAGCTCTTTATAATGGAATCCCTGACTATAATGCATGATGCTTCATATTTTTTAATTCATTTTAATCTTTTGTTTTTGATCTAGGGCACTGGAACTTACAGTAGGACTGCTGCACATGGAAGCGTACAACTGGCCACAAGCAGAAAAGATATTGACAAGCAATGAACAAAATGTGCTTTAAAGACTTTAGCAGGCCCTTTAAACAAGCAAAAGTAGCATAATATAGGACAATTCGTCTTAATGGTGAATTCCAGTTTGTCCCTGGATGTAGATGTAATGATGTGAAAGTATAGCTGTATATATATATCTTGGCAAGCAGAAGAGATTATTTTCATACAAGTTGTTCTGTCACTTTGCATCAGGTATTTGTGTCTAAATGTATAGCTCCTGCTGCAGGGGGTGGCTTTACTGTCAGCATATCTGCTAGGTTCAGTTTGAAACAGCAGTAAATACATGTTTCAACAGAGGTTGTATAGATCCAGTTCTCATACACTGTACCTGATTTGTGTAGGTTACCTTGCTTCAGTAAAGCCTTAGGAGCCCTGATCTTCGTCACATACAGTAATATTAGCTCATGTAGAAGAATTTTGAAGGGACACAAGTAATAGGCTATTTGTCAAATTAATGAAAGTACGAATCAGCGCCCAGGTTGATTTTTGTTCACCTATTGTAGTATTTCATCATATGAGCCCATTTATCATTGTTCACAGCTGTGGAGTCAGGATTTTTATCTTTCACCCTTTGTGGAAAAATGGGAACCACAAAGGTTATTTCTAATAGGAGGACTACTACTACTGCTACCAACAGAAAAAGGTTTTTTTTTCCTTTGGTTCTTTGTGCACTAACCTCCCCCCCATATGTTATAAAAGTTACAAAAGTTTGCAATGGGGCAGTAAACCATAGCAACCAATAAGATATTTGCTTTTAAACAGGTGACTGGTAAATGCTACCTGCTGGATGCTATAGGTCAGTAGTGATCCGCAAACAGTGGCTAATGAGCATCAAGTTGCCCACCAAACTTGCATGGTGCTACTAGTGGCCTCAAAGCAGGTGCTTATTTTTGAATTCCTGGCTTGGAGACAAGTTTTGTTTGTATAAAAACCAGGTGTGCGCTAAACAAAGTCTCCTGCAGGCTGCCAGTCCACATAGGGGCTACAAAATAGCCAATCACAGTACTTATTTTATGCTTGTGTTGCTCCCCAACTCTTTTTACATCTGAATGTTGCTCACTGGTAAAAAAAAAGGTTGTTGAGCCCCGCTATTGGTGATGTGTAGCAAATTTTGCACCTTATATTACATAACCACAAGATATTAAGTGCAGTATGTTAATGTATGGTTCAACTTTAATGGCATCTGATAATAGTGCATACAGTAAGGGAAAATAGTTCTTAACTATACAGTAACATACAATATAGAAAATTATATATATTCGTATTATATATTCGTATATTATACATATAATATTCTACATCTTTCTACAATATGAGGGGATTATGAAGCAGTACAGGTGTACATTTAGGGGCAGATTTACTAAGCTCGAGTGAATAATTCGAATAAAAAAATATTCGAATTTCGAAGTAATTTTTCGGGTACTTCGACCATCGAATTGGTCAAATTCGATCGAATCGAATGATTTGAACAATTCGAAATAAAAATCGTTCGACTATTTGACCATTCAATAATCAAAGTACTGTCTCCTTAAAAAAAACGTTGACTTCATACTTCACCACTTTAAACCTACCGAAGTCCAATGTTAGCCTATGGGGACCTTCCCCAGCACTTTTCTAAGCTTTTTGTGGTTGAATAAAAATCCTTTGATCGTTCGATCAAAGCTTTTGCGCTAAAATATCGAATTCAAAGGATTTTACTTTGAGGGTCGAATTTGAGGGTTTATTAACCCTCGAAATTCAACCCTTGATAAATCTGCCCCTTATTGTGGCATCTTCTAACACACTAGAAGACACTGTATTAATGCTATACTATATTGTATCTGATTTGTATGTGAGCATGCAAAACAACCCGCAGTCATATTCATTTTCTTCTTAATCTAAAAAACATTTGAGATTAAACCAAACCTAGTTTTTGTTTTCAATCGCTAACATATTTAAGAAAAAAACTCAATTTAGAAAACTAGGGAAAGAACACCTTAAAATGTGTATTCTTCCAGTGAATTTTAGAAATTTTAATATTTTTTGTAACAATTCTTTTATTGAAACTTTTTAAATGTACACAAAAGTTGAATGTTTAAAAAAACTTAGGAAAAAATGTTGAAAATACCACCCAGTGACTTTATAAAGGTTTACCAGGTTTAAGGGTAGGACTACACGGCCGACCTTGATGCACTTCCTTCGGATCCGACGCTGGGCGACAAAATGCATGCGAATGCTGCAAGCTGCGTCTGCATCCCAGTCGCGTAGCATCACCGCTGCGACACCGCCCGACTTTTTATAAATAATCTGGTTCCTGTTGCATCTGACATGACGCGTGCGTTTTGTCACCCAGAATCGGATCCGACGGAAACGCATTGAAGTCGGCTGTATATTCCTACCTTTAGATGTACTTGAAGTTGACCCTTTTGGATGGACTATTCACTTTGTATCTGTTGGGGATTCGTTTAACAATGACTATAACCCACTTAGCAGGATATGGAGATACAACTGCAATTGATTGAAGAGGAGGAGTTGGAGGTGGTTACATTGTTGGTGTGTTATTTATCCTCACTTTTAATAGTACCACTCACACTTGAAAAAAGCTTCTACAACGAAAACCTCTTGTGTGAATAAAAGCATTTTGCAGTAAATTGCTGCTTGGGTTTGGGAATGTTGTAGTTGCACTATTAACGTTTGGACGAGAAGTGGAAGGAAAAGCCAAACGTAAAGGTATAGTTGCATATGGGCAAAGTTTTGTACTTGAATTTGAGATGTTTTTAAATAAGAAATTCACCACAGAAAACTTGTGCAGGTATGGAAACTTCTGTCATCCGAATTATGGGAATGTGATCTCCCATTTTATTCAAATAGTTCACATTTTTGTGGTTTCTTCTTTCTGTTGTAATAAATCAGTACTTTGTAGATGATCCCAACTAACATATAATTAATCCTTATTGGAGCCAAAGCAATCCTTTTAAGTTTGTTTAATATTTAAATGATGCTTTAGCAGAATTAAGGTATGGAGATCCAAATTACAGAAAGACCCCTTATCTGGAAAAACCCAGGTCCAGAGCATTCTGGATAACTAGGTCCCATACAAAAATTATAGATTTACTTGAATTGATGAAAACATGTACCTTTTAATAAATACGCCCCAAACTCTGTTCTCAAGGCTTCATAAAATTCACTTTCGAGAGGAAACCTTTTGGTAACAATACTCCAGACTGTTTCTCTTCCCATTTTGTTTCAGTCGGGACCTCATTCCAAATGTGTATTAAAAACTCTTAGTACTTTTTTCTCACTATTTACATATAGGGGCCGATTCAATAACTTCGAGTGAAGGATTCGAAGTAAAAAAACTTTGAATTTCGAAGTGTTTTTTGGGCTACTTCGACCTTCGACTACGACTTTGAATCGAAGGATTCGAAGTAAAAATCGTACGACTATTCGACCATTCGATAGTCGAAGTACTGTCTCTTTAAAAAAAAACTTTGACCCCCTAGTTCGCCATCTAAAACCTACCGAACTCAATGTTAGCCTATGGGGAAGGTCCCCATAGGCTTTCCTAAGTTTTTTTGATCGAAGGATATTCCTTTGATCGTTGGATTAAAATCCTTTGAATCGTTCGATCGAAGGAATAATCCTTCGATCGTTCGATCGTACTATCTGCGCTAAATCCTTCGACTTCGATATTCGAAGTCGAAGGATTTTAATTCCCAGTCGAATATCGAGGGTTAATTAACCCTCGATATTCGACCCTTAGTGAATCGGCCCCTAACTGTACCCCACTGTGTTCACACCTTATAAAGCACACCTTTTATTTCACTTGTTTTTTATAGAAGAATTCATATTCTGATGCTATAAATAAATACAATATGAATTCTTCTATAAAAAACAAGTGAAATAAAATACATTCCTATGTGCTGTTGTTTAATGACCCTCAGTTTGACAATGTTAAAGATATTTTAGTGATAAAATATCTAAATGCTTCAGTGAAACTAATCTCTACTTATACATGTTTTCTGGTGAAAGGCTATGTTTCAGTCCAGGGGTTAATCAATATAGCAGCTTTATTCTATTCTCTATATCTGGCTGTGTCGGTGTACTGGTTAAAAGGTGTCAGGATCAAAGAACTGCATTACTATATACAGGATAATTATGCCTATGGGCATGACATTGATACAGTAAATGTATGTCTCTATTCTGACCCGAAATGATGAAACGGCTTAATGCAATATACAGTACTGTGTAGCAAATAGTACAAGCATTTATTTTTCTGATGAATTCTGATTCTCACTGTTTGTTGTTTGGTTATCCTTAGTGTTAGGTCAACCATTCCTCTAACACACCACATGGCACAACAACTCATTTTCTGCATTAAAACTTACTGTATATTAATTATTTATTGATCTACAGAAGTAAAGCTGGTTGCAGCCTGAAAGATACATATTTTTATTTTCTTTCAGATGCCTTTGAAGCTGCTATTGCATCTCACTGAATAGACCAAGCTTTGAATTTCAAAATGATTAGAAAAATATTCACTCAGGCTGACTTTACAAATATTAACCCCTAAAAACAGTTGTCATTTAAAGTGCTAGAATAAGAGGCAATATGGTGAAAATAACTGGAGAATATAGTAACAGGTATCTGAAGCCTCTCCAATTTGCTTCAGAGGGGTAAAAAAAATATTCCTTCCTGATTCCAAGATGGCAATCGGACCCAGTGTCGGACTGGGCAGGCGGGACACTGGGAAAAAACTAGGTGGGCCCCGCCGGCCCAGATATGCTTCTTAGTGGCGCCGCCGCGACCCCACTTTGTCGGGGGTCGTGGTGAAATAAAATATTTGCGCATTCGCACAAACGCTGTGTAGCACACATGCGTACTAGCGCACACACGTAGGTACCTCGCATACCCGATGCAGCATGTCGAAGCGGGGCTCGGAGGGGGGCCCTGGGTCAGTAGCCCCGGTGGGCCCCAAGCCCCCCAGTCTGACCCTGATCGGACCAGTCCTGGATCAACTTGTACAATGAGCTATCTTCCATAACCCTGTATTCCTTCCTAAAAAGCCATCCAACCTCTTCTTAAAGCAGACAGTACAACTGATTCAGGGAGAGAATTCCACATCTTCACAGCTCTCACTTTAAAAAATCCCTTCCGAATATTAAGATGTTACCTCCTTTCTTCTAACCAGAATGGGTGCCCTCTTTTTAGCAGGAAGGACCTACTGGTAAATGAAGCTTTAAAGAGATTATTATATGATCCCCTTATATATTTATACAGTTATCATATGACCCCTTAACCGCCTCTTCTCTAGTGTGAACAACCCCAACTTGGCCAGTCTTTCCTCACTGTAATGCCTTTTTAAATATAGCAATTACATCAGCTTTTCTCCGATCCATAGGTATCATACCAGATGAAAGAGAGTCTGAGAAAATCAGAAATTGAGGCCTGTCTAAAATTAAACTAAGCTCTCTTAAAACCAGAGGGTGTATTTCATTTGGCCCTGAAGCCTTGTTCACATTAATATTTAGTAAAGCTTTATGAAGCATATACCGAGTCAACCACTAACTATATTTAGCTGAGCCAACAGTGCCGCTATGAGGTGGGTCTGGGAACTCTGACCTCTCTATTGTATACACTGAAGAAAACAATTGATTTAACACATTTGCCCTTTCTGCAATCTGTTACAGGCACACTTACTAAAAGGAGGCACACTCTCAAACAGCATCTTTTTACTATCAAGATACTTAAAAAACTTTTTGGGGTTAGTCTTAGCCTCTGCCACTATGGTCTCCTTATTTTCAATCTTTGCCTTCCGGATTGGCGTTTTACAATATTTATTAGAGTGTTTATACAGATGCTTGTAATTGTAGTTTCTAAATACCTGTCTCTTCATTCCAATTAACTTCTTTACTTCTATATTAAGCCACATAGGGTATTTCTTGATGTTTCTACATTTACTTCTTAAAAAAAAAAAAAAATTGAGAACCTTACCAATTTATTATCATTTTATCATTTTATGACAACAATATATGTTCTGTGTTCTCAGCAGAAAACAAAGTGCCACAATCTATGCTCTGCAGGGCAGCCCTTAAGAAACTAAAATTAGCATTTTTGAAATTGAGGGTTTTTGTTGCCCCAGTGTATATTTGTTTTTTGCACCAAACAATAAATTAGATCACATTACGATTAATATTACCCAGGGATTCAATAACTTCCACATTTGTTACATGTTCTGGGTCATTAGAGATCACTAGATTTTTTCTGGTCGGCTTCTCAACAACCTGTGCAATAAAATTGTCATGCAACAAATTTATAAACTCGTTCCTATTAACTGTCCTGGCAGTATTGTTGCGCCAGTCAACATCGAGTAATTTAAATCCCCCATTATTATTATTGCTTTACCCAAACTAGCAGCCTTTTTTATTTGCATCAGGTGCTTAGCCTCCTCCTTTTCACTTACATTATGGGGTCTATAGCATACTTGTACAATTAATTTGCTGGACTCTTTACATCAGTGAAAATCTCCACCCATAAGGGTTCAGCCTCCCTCATTTTCTAACATCACGTCCTCCTTTATATTAGCTTTTAAACCCTACCTAACAAACAGACATACCCCTCCTCCTTTTTTATTAACTCTGTCCCTCTGAAACAAAGTATAGTCACTGATATTAATTGCCCAGTCATGTGAATCAGCCATGTTTCGGCAACACCAATCACATCATATTTCCCCACCAGAACCCTAAGCTCTCACATTTTACCAGTCAGACTCCTTGCATTTGAAAATATACATTTAATACTGGAACCAGAGTGAGAATTTTGTAAATACAACACATGGTCCTCCCTGTTCTTAACATTACCCCCAAGCAAATCTCCTCCCCCATTTTCTTTCCTATGCCCACCTAAGCCACCCCCAAACCTAATTTAGAATCTCCTCCAACCCAATAGCCATCTTTTCCCCAAAAGCAGCTGCACCATCATCATTGAGGTGCAGCCCATCCCTGGCAATATGTTTCATTTTTTAATTCAGCCCCAGTTACATCTTTTTATAAATTGTACTGCTAAACAAGTTCATTTAAAGGATCCTTTATTCAGAAACTCTTTATCCCAAAAACTCAGAATTAGGGGTTGTCTCCCATATTAATCAAAAAATTAAAATTTCCATTTTCTCTGTAATAACAAAACATTTCCTTGTACTTGATCCTAGCTAAGATATTAATAATTCTCATTGGTGGGAAAATAATCCTATTATGTTTACATAATGTTTAAATGATATTTTAGCAGACTTAAGGTATGGAGATAAAATTACAGAAAGATTCCTTATCCAGAAAACCCCAGGTCCAGGATAACAGATCGTATACCTGTAATAAAAACAGTTCGTCATACTGGAAAATAGCTAAGCTGTAGCGATGGGCGAATTTGGACCGTTTCGCTTTGGCAAAAAATTTGCGAAAAAAACACCACCGGCGTCTCGTTTTTGATGCCGGCACTCATTTTCGTCAGCGAATTTTCGTGGCAGTTTCGCAAATTGCAGGAATTTGCAGCGAATTCGCTCTGGAGAATAAATTCACCCATCACTACTAAGCTGCATAAATTCATATATGCAGCAATAAAAATCAATAGAGTTTTGGTATGTTTAAATGTTTTTAGTAGACTTAAGGAATAGCGCTTGTAGAAATACCCCCTTATCCATAAAACCCCATGCATTTCAGATAATAGATCCTATACCTGTATATGATAAAACACTGCTTAATTATGCAGCTTAGATTTTTCAAGTACAATGTACTGTTTATTATTAAGGAAATAATATTTGATAATTGCAATTTTTTGCTTAAAATGACTATCATATCAAACAAAGAAAAGTCTAGATTATAAATTGGGGGACCCTCTTTAAAAGAACTTTGCATGATGAACTAAAGGCAAGCCTGACCAATGTGAGTTAATGCTAGCAAATGCTGTAGTAAATATATATTTCATAACAAGTTGATTTTCTTCTGTTCATCAATGAAATAAAAGGTTTTCTTACAGGATAGCGCTAATCCTTGTTTTCAATGTCAAGATCTCTCAACATCATCTTGCAAACCTAAGTAATAATTCTCACCAGTAATTTTGAGACAGAGTTTCCATTCTTAATATGAGATACATGAATGATCTCTGTCATAAATTACTGTGCATTCATTTCAGTGTCAGTGGACAAATAAATCTACCCACGGGTGACTAACAGCCTTGAATAAATACTTTTTCACTAAGCATTTATCCATAGCACCTTAGCCGTGCAATTACATTGAGGGGCCTATTATCCCAATTAATGATCTGTTTTATATTCATTGTGCATTATGCTATGAGCGATTTAGAGACTTAATACTTCTGAAAATGGAAAGAATTATAACAAATATGCATGAAAATGAATACATAACGTTATTAGACTAACTATATAAGTATTTCAAGGAAGGGCACAAAGATTTGCTTCGAGTTACTGTTTGACTAAACAAAATATATATCCTTATAGTACACAAAAGCCATGAATATCTTGTAAATTATTTCCTTATAAACGGTGAGTTCTGATGTCATCAGTTATAAACGGTGAGTTCTGATGTCATTTCTGTCACATGACTCACTGAAACGTGTGTATTATAATAAATAAAGTACCCCCAGTTGCAAAATATGAGAAGTTAACTCGGAGTTCCATGACCTGTATAAAAACATGAAACTCCTCGGTAACTTATAATATCCTTATATTTTACAAAAGGGGGTACTTTATTCACTATATAATACACTTGTATCTTGTAAATTATAAACTGTGAATTCTGATGTCATCAGTTATAAACGGTGAGTTCTGATGTCATTTCTGTCACATGACTCACTGAAATTTGTGTATTATAATAAATAAAGAAACCCCAGTTGCAAAATATGAGGATATTAGAAGTACAGACATAAAGTTGCCTTGTAAATTATCAGGACTATGTTGATAACAATTTGCTTTGATCTATTCACTTCCTATATCTGTTTTTTACAAACCCTACAAGTATATGTTCTATTTTTTTATTTTCAATTCTGTTTTATATGTTCATTAGTTATGGGTGAATTTATTCGTCAGGCGCGAATTTGCGAAGAATTTCCGCATTTCACAACCAGCAAATAAATGCGCGAAATAGCAGCAAAAATTTGCCAGCGTCAAAGTTTTTTGCCACAGGCGAAAATTCTAATAATTTGTCGCCGGGATCATTTATGAAAACGTTTCCAATGAAAATATAAATTACCTAAACAGTAAACAGGGTGCTATTATCAAACAAAATTACTATTCAAATCACAAAAGTGTGATTTTTTTTCAAAGCCTTTGAAAAACCAATTCAGATCATTCTCAAGATCTTGTAAATGCTCCAAAAAAACAAAAAGGCCAAATTGACAGCATGTCTGACCCCATCCCTGCTCTGGTTTGTGTTAAGTCTGTGGGTAATATTGCCCACTGTTTTTGCTATTGTGAAATTGCATGCAATTAAGGCTAAGGCCAAACAAGTCGGATCTTGGCCTGCAGAGAAATGCACTCCTCCACTGCTGTTCTTCTGCCCTCTGTGCCTGTACCCGGAATTTTACTTTACTTTTAAAACACAATATTTTGCCTCAAAATCCATCGCATCTTCCTGCACCCGAGTGGAGGTAATGTTTCCGAGTGCTGGCACAGTGGCCAAAAGGGCAGCAGGAGAGGAGCAGATTCTATAAGTGAACACCCACGACATTCAATGATAAGGGCTCGATTTTTTTTAGGCCACGTTTTGTGCCTATTTAGCACAGTTTACACATAGGAGCAATTGCAAGTTATGCAGCCACTTTTATTAAGCTAAAAAGATGAGCAGCACGTAATACATCAATGTAGCGGCTGCCACATTTTAAAGTGGATTTTAATTTTTACGTTATCTTTAATATTAGTTTAATTAGTCCACATTTGCATATAGAAGATGTATTTTTACTCTTTTGGAAAGAACTGTACTTTTTACCAACAGAATTTCAAAATCAAACCGATCTGTCATGTTTGTCCAAAGATCTACAGAAAGAGAATACTTAAATAGCGACTCCAGATGAATTCACAGGTGAGAAAGAACTGCAGATAATACATCCCTATTTGTGTTGTGCAGCAGCAGCCTAAGGCAATGTTTTATGTTTTCAGAAGCTGACCATTGGAGTTTAACTGTACTCCCTCTGGTGGCTCTCACGGCTGTACTACCAAAGCTATAAAATAAAACGTTGTAGTAATTCTTCCCTTTGTTGTAAGAAGCATTGATCTTTTGTGATTATAGATTATATCAAAAGGCCAGTCAATTATATTAATTTACAACCCTGGCTTGCTTGTAATTACTGGAAGTTCTCTAACAAGTCTGGAAGACTCAACATGGAAATTCCTCCGGAGACCGAAAAAGGCAATTTCATAGACACTGCTGCAATTCTTATAAAGGAAGAGATCATGTTTATAAGGGTATTACACATTAAATGCCCTGACTGAATTCTTTCACTGTAAACTAATAAAGAAACAGTGCATTCATCTCATGAAAGGAGAAATCAATAACAAAAATGATAAAGAGAGGTTATCCAGTTTAAATAAAAATGAGGTTTCTCTGAAATGTTGGGAAAAACGGATATTAAGTTGCAACTGACATGTTGCTATCAATCATAGGAACCTGTATCAGTTTTTATTTTCTTACATAACACCTTAACCAGCCAAGCTTAATAATATCATCTACCCACAATATCCTAACAACATGCAGTTTCAAGCACTTTATTCCTCTCTACACCACACCCACCACATTTGGGAAGAGAAGGCTACAGTTGTTTATTACCATATCCTCAAAGAAGGACCATTCTGAGCCTGGGCCTGAAGCCTCCTATTTAAGCTCTTATCCAAGACTGTTTACCACTCCCAAGCCTACCAATTTACCCACTTACCTTACAAACTATCAATTTAAATCACCACTGGGGTTAAGGCAGCTCATGCCAACTGTGACAAATGTGTTTTCATGCACCTGTAGAGAGGGAGCAAGGGGTGCTGTTCTGCTCCTGGTATGCTACTGGTATGCCTGCCTGCCTATAAATGCTTATCCAATCACTTCAAAATTCCTCTGCAATATAGTCAAGATACAACCCTTTCTATAACAAATAACAGTTAACACACTAATTCATGCCATTATCCTATCCCGTTTAGACTATAGCAATCTCCTACTAATTGGTCTTCCATCCTGACTCTATCTCCCCTTAAATCAATCTTAAATTCTGTTACTAGGATTCTCCTGCTCTCTCCTAAGAGGGAATCTGTTCAATCCAAATTAAAATCCTTAGCATGGCTGCCTGTTAAGCAAAGGATAGCTTATATAAACCTCTTGCTAACATTCAAAGCCCTTCACTGCTCTGCTCCTCACTACATTCCTTCACTTGTCTCGCTGTACCTTCCTGGGCATCTGCTCTGCTCCTCTCAGAGACACTGTCTTTTCACACCACCCACATCCACCTAATGTCTTAAACCTTGCTTCTTTGCCATTGGCCTCCCCTCTGCAGACAAGCATCTGTAGTCTATAAATTGCTTAGGAAACAGTGGTTTTTACCATGCAGGATTTATTCTGCACAGAATTCTCCAGATTTGTACTGAGCATAAGGTAGAGAGGAAAGCTACTTGGACTAGAGATTGATGGGCTTTCAAGGAGGAACAAAGGCTCTGAGGAACTTCTGTTCAAAAAGACTGTGGAGAGAGAGTGTAAATGCAGTAGATGTAAAACTAAACTGATTTAAGAGTCAACTGACAGCCGGGGAGAGCTATACACCAGTGATGAAAAAACAACAATTGCACCTGAGAAAAAAAGTGTTCTCTAGTGTTCTCTTAAATGCCCAACAATAAAGAACATTGCAGTGTAAAATTATTGCACATACCTGAATGTCATGAAATATTTTTAATGATTTTGTGAGTTAATGCATGAGTTAACAAATCCCGTGTATCCTAGGGTAACAGAACTCACTGTACCACACTGAACTGCCAAACTCAGATGTTGAGTCTCACTTGCAGTCAACAGTACAGTGCAGGTCTATACTAACAATAGAATAGGCTCTGTTAATGCTTTTCCATGCAATAGAAAGCCTAATTGTAAGAGCCCTGGATGACGGGAGATAAAGCAGTTTGCTATCATTTGACGGTGGGTATGTAACCTCCCTGTTTTTGACAAGCGCGAGTAGCTTGGTAGGCCCGAGGTCCGAATGGGAAGGTAGGCAGCCTCAGTTTGGAAGACAGGAGGCGGGAATCAGGCATTACATTTTGGAGCAGGGTCAATCCTCTTGGTAGTGAGTAAGGATTCTTGCTTAATGTAAATGTTTGTTGTACAGTTTGGTTACAAGTTGCTAATGTTATAAATGCTAAATGATAATAAATAAATAACTGCAGCCTTATCTTTCCAACCAAATGTTTGGGAGTTTTATAGGTGGGTTAAAAGGTTGTGGGGGTCAAGTAGGGGAGAGAGACGGGTCCAGTCTCCATTCTACACCTGTAGTTTGTTGGTTCTGAATTCCCACTATACTTTCATATGGTATTCATTGAAAATTCATGTCTCCGTAATATACCAAATTTGCCTTTTATAGATCGTTGGACTGGAAATAGCGTTTTAAGAATCTGCATGTTACCTAGGTATACATACTGTACATAATCTGCTGTGGTTTCACCCTAGTTTCAAAAACCTGTGTTCTCTGCACTCATTTATTTCCCATCATTATTGAAACACCCCAATGTCATGCGTTTGCAGTTTCTAATGTTTCCACTTCTAACACAATTCCCCAATTTAACTGGCGTGTATGTAGAGCACTACAGATCTGCCTTTTGCTTTCTTTCCAAATGAACTTGTGATAGTGCCGTGACTGTATAAAATAACTGCGAAATGCCGGTGATCGCCTATGTTCTTTTGTGGATAAAACTCAACAAGAAACAGATTTGCACATGAGTTGTGGAGCTGTTAATTTGAAGCAGGAGCATAGATTATAAATACAACTGCTGCAGGGATGTTTTCCAGCAATACAGCCCCCCCCCCAGAAGTTTCACAAATAACTTGTCTACAAGATTCACCCTTATCTGTATCTGCCAGGTAATACTGGCCTTAAAGATGGGAAATTGTTGAGTTAATCCACATGTTTTAAATGCAATGTCTTGCTAAGAGCTCCCTTCTTTTTGCAATGCACTTTGATTGGCGTTTCCTTATTAGACAAAGTATATACTGCATTATTATTATTATTATTATTATTATTATTATTATAGGTATGGTATCCGGTTCCCGGAAACCCATTATCAAGAAAGCTCCAAATTATGGAAAGGCAGTCACCCATAGACTCAATTTTATCCAAATATTCCAAATTTTTAAAATATTTTCCTTTTTCTCTGTAATAATAAAACAGTACCTTGTACCAGATCCAAACTAAGATATAATGAATCCTAATTGGAAGCAAAAGCAGCCGATTGGGTTTATTTAATATTTAAATGATTTTCTAATAGACTCAAGGTATGAAGAACCACATAACGGAAAGATCCATTATCCAGAAAACCACAGGTCCCAAGTATTCTGGATAACAGGTCCCATACCTGTATTATGATTTTCACAACACCATCATTTTGTGATAAACATTTCTTCAAAATTGATTCACAGTTATATTTGGATATTGTCTGAAGACAGTAGGGGGAGGGTCCTGCTTCCAAGAGCTTACTTTCTAAAAGCTTATTTCTACACAGTTGCTGCTAAAGGGAGTTTTCTCTGTAATAATAAAACAGTAGCTTGTACTTAACTAAGATATAATTAATCCTTATTGGAGGCAAAACCAGCCCATTGGGTTTATTTAATGTTTACATGATTGTCTTGTTGACTTCAGGTATAAAGATCCAAATTACAGAAAGATCTGGAAAGCACCAGGTCCCAATCATTTTGGATAACAGGTCCCGTTCCTGTTTATTAACAGTGGCTTAAGTTATTTGTAAATGATATTGATGGGAGAATTTGTCCAGTTTCCCGGGAAAAGGCGAAAAAATTAGCCATGTGCAAATCTTTACACCCATGGTTAAAGTCAATGGGGTCCGAATAATGTTGACTTTTCTGACGCATGTCCAAACTTTTTTGATGCAAGCAAATTTTCACAGCAGTTTTGCAAATGCATTCGTTGGAAATGTATTCACCCATCACTAGTAAATTACAGTATTTGTCTTTCCCTTTCTGTTCACTGGTTCTGACTCTTCAAACAACAGAAGTTAGTTCTCCAGGTATTTTGTCTGTGCCTTTGCTACATTGCCTCAGGAGTCAAAGCCAGAAGGGCAGAGAACAAACAGACAGATACTACTTTTAATAGCAAATATTTATAGGTTTGATTTGCTTTCACTATGCAAAACACAACAGTCGGGTTTAGTTCCCATGTAACTTCCCAAAATAGGAGTAAAATACTCTTTTAATAGCACATATCTTATAGCTATTATTCCTGCACATGCATTTGTACAGTGCTGCAATATCTCACAAGTAGTTACACAAGTGTAGTTTGGGGTATCACAAAAAGATATTACTATACTTTTGGGGAATGTAATAAAAGGGTATTAGGATATAAATAGTGATTTGTATTGTTTGCCTGTATGTTTGGGACAAATGCCCTTTTCTCCTTCTCTATTACTGGCTAGTCGTGATGAGAAAATTTGTCCTATTTTGCTTTGTAAAAAAATTTGCGAAACCACAAAAAAATTTGTGAAATGGATAAAAGTTTGTGAAACACGGTGCGTCTTTTTTTTAATGTGATTTTTTGATGCGTGAATCTAAACGGATGGCGAATTTTGGCCTCGGTTTAGTGAAACTTTTTTTACTCGAAAATTTGCGACGAAGCTGACGAAATGTTTCGCTCATTGCTCCTGGTTAGCGATCCTCTCTTTCTTTCCATGTTGTTTCTCTCTGGCGACAAAATAACGAACTATACCCTTCACATCTTGCCCAGCATAATAACAAATATTGCCAAAAAGAATGCTTTACCTCGTGTGTGCGCCCCTCATGTGTAAAATGAGCAAACGTTACATGTCTTTAATTAGCAAGACCTACAACAGAGCAGCACTTTTTCTCTTATATACTGTACTTGTGAGGCTGTTTTCCCCTTTCTTTTGTGATTTTTATTAATAATGAATAGGAACAGAAGCTTCTTATTCTGGGCATATAAAAACAACAATTTTTATTTACTGAATTTTACTTTTGTTAATAGTAGGGATGCACTGAATCCACTTTTTTGGATTCGGCTGAACCTCCGAATCCTTTGTGAAAGATTCGGCCAGAATACCGCACCGAAATAGAACCCTGGTGGAAAGTGGAAAACATTTTTTACTTCCTTGTTTTCTGACAAAAAGACACGCCAGTTCGGCCAGGCAGAAGGATTCGGCTGAATCCAAATCCTACTGAAAAAGGCAGAATCCCGAACCGAATCCTGGATTCGGTGCATCCCTAGTTAATAGCTTCAGCTTTGGCATATATCTTTAAAAGTATGAGCCCGTAAGAAAGGCAGATTGAAACATGTACTTGAGCTTCAAAATACTGGCCTTTAGGGCTATTTTTATTTATTTCATTAGTTAATTGATTCTATTATGGTTGTACTCACAGCTGAATTTTATCCAATCACATTTGCAGTGTTGGACTAAGCCCCAGCTGCAAAGCCCCCTCATTAACCCCATCCCCCCACGTGCATGTGCTTAAGCCCACCAGGATACCAGGAAAACTCCAGGTGTCAGTGGGCCTTATGCTTCTGACCTTTTGGCCTGTTTTATGGTCACTGCTTATTTCTTTATGAGAACAAAGAGTCTTAATAATGGAAGAATAGAGTATAGTATGTAGAGAAAAGAGACTAGGAGAATAAAGAGGTTTATTGAGAAGAGGAGGTATAGTAGTTTGGAAACTGGGCCCTCAGCCTAAGGTTTTCTGATGGGCCTCTGGTATCCCAGTCTGACACTGTGCTTAAGAGTGTCCCACCAGCCCAGTCCAACTCTGGAATAGAGGGTTGTGTTCGGAACTGACAAAAACTGACAAAACAAAATATAAATGCCTCCAGATCCAGTTACATGAACGAACAACAGGGATCAGTTTCTTCATAGAGCAAGTATTATAATCATGGAAGGACCCCCTACTTTTAAAGCCCAAAAAAGAAGCATGCATTGTCAATTTCCATTGGGGTTATCGACAAAGATAATAAAATGTGCACTACTATATTATATTTTAAAGTTATTTTTTGACTTTTCATCAGAGGAAGGATTTCTCTACTAGCACATTGCCTACATTATCTCCATAGAACACTTGGCATGGGCACAAATTACATCAGGTCCTATATGTCCATTTTATTTAGCATCATCAATCTTCCAGGAGAAAAGCACTGTATTATGGATGGTCCCTGTCACCTCTGCCAACCAACTCAAGAAGTTTTTGTCATTTCTAAAAGCTTGGTGCAACAACAAAGAGAAAAATAAAAGTGTCAGGAAGCTGTAAAACAATGGTGTAAGAGCTGTCATCTATCCACTAGTTCATGATGGTTAACTACAGTTACATAAAGGATGGATTTGCATGACTCCTGTCCTAATATTCTTGAAGAAGGTTTTGGGGTATTAAGGGAATATTAACATTGTTGCTCAACCACACATTGGTGTTGATGGACCACAATCCCAGCATAATTTAATATAATACCAAAGGTTTAAAATGCTGGAGCTGTAACGTCAGGGTTTTATCCTGAAATCAACATTTCTCAATATAAGAAGCTCTCTAGGGTTAGTGACTCCATTAGTTCCAACATAGTACTAGTAAGCAGAATTGTCATTTTTTAATTATCTTGCATCTGTAATTAAGATTTGGGTCATTTTCGTTAAAAATAAAAGATGCAGAGGGACAGTTTGTAAATCTTGTTTAAGCAAGCCTAATAAGAAGGCAAGTGCTTTTGGCTACTTTTAGCACACCTAACCCTTAACTGTCAGTTGTACGCTGGAATATCTTACATCTTATCATTAGGAAACTGGCTATATAATAGAAAATGCAGATTTCTTTATTTAATGCGAGGACCTGAACATAATGATAATTGCATTTCTGCTACTAGCACAGACAACTGTATTCTCATCCGCAGTATGTTTTTGTTAATAAATGGCAGCATACAATGCAGTTTATGGGAACACATAATATCCTGAATACATTTCTTGAATGTGAGAAATCATAAACCTGGAAAGTGAAAGATTGAAAACTTATGTGTGAAAAAAATAATTCTTTACAAACCACTAATACAGAGACTGCTGAAATGGATTTTTCATTTCTTTTTTTTTTTTTTTTTAGACAAACCGTGTTTATGAAGTACAATATTATCTCAATCCATTGGTGTTAAATAAAGTTTTTTGTTTTCTTAGAGGAGAACTAAAGCTTAACTAAAGTAAGAGGCTAGAAAATGCTGTACATAAGGTTTCCACCTGTCCAGTTTTGACCCAAACAGCCCAGTTTTTTGAAGGGCTGTTCCGGTCAAAACTGCCTGCCCAGTTTTCCAAATTAGGAAAACCAGGCAGGATTTTCCTAGGATTGATGTGTTGAACGGCCAATTGTGATCGCCACATCATTGCTCCTCCCCTGTTCCACGGGACAGAAGGTGGCAACTCTAGCTGTACATTACGTTTTGGGCTTCTGCCCAAGGCAACCACAGCCCTTTAGCAGCAAAAATCTTTGTCCCCAAAAATGTCCCTAAAGCTCCCCATCTTCTTTTCTGCTGATTCACTGCACATATTCTGTGCTGATGTCAGTTAGTGAACTAAGGGATTGACTCAAAATATACTATACAAATTGAATATACTATAAAATTACTACATGGCAGGACAGAAACCAGTGCAATTAGCATCAAAATTTAATAAACAGCCCTGTAGCATCAGTTTATATTACAGGCCAACTTCATTTTCTCCTTAATTTGCGAAAACCCTAAGCTTAGCTTCTCAACAGCTGCTCAGAGCCCACTGAGCATGTGAGGGTCGCAGACACTTTCCAAGATGGTGACCCTCTGAGACTAGTTTGAAGTCTTGGATCAAGATTCATTTTTAGGATCTAGTATTAATTTAGAAGAGAACAAAAAAGTGAAATCCATTCCCATTAAACAATGTCTTGCACCCACCTTTAAATTTTTCCATTTCCATAGGCTCACACGGCATTTCCCCCTCCAATAGAAAAAGGTACCTTGTCTGGTGTTTAGTGACAGAAATACAATGGGATCCTAACATGGTACAGTTTTCAGCCAGAAAATGTGAGTCCAAACATTTCTGGCTGAAATTAATTCAGCCCCCGTTGCTGCTCTGAGTCAGTTGAGGCGATGCCACCTATGCTTAACTAGAGCATCATAGCAGGGCAAGGAGGGCCGCATAACTAGAGCAGAGAGCTCATTAGCACTCTCTGCAATAGAAGAGTCTAAATTCCCATTTTTCAATAGGAATTATGTCTCTTAGGGTTAGTCCACACGAGGAGATTCAGTCGCCTGGCGACTAATCGCCTCTTCTTCTGAGCGACAATCTCCCCCCGAACTGCCTTTGCATGTCTTTCCATCCGCTATAATGAAAAGTCGCTTGCACTAAAGCACACGCGACGCTTCGTTTTCCGAAGTCGCCCGAAGTTTCCTCGTGAGGCAACTTCGGCCATCTTCGGGAAACGCATAGCCGTGTGTGCTTTAGCGCAGGTGACTTTTCATTATAGCGGATAGGAAGACATGCAAAGGCAGTTTGGGGATATTGTCGCCCAGAACCTTCTCACATCTATAGACACTGTCACCTGCACCACCTTCTATGAAGACTTATCTGTTTAGTCATATACCTTGACCTGGAGATCTTTTTGCTGATGGAGTGGGAATTCCTCTGTCAAATAAAGGTTTCAAACCCTAAGTATTCCTGCTTCCATTTTTTCAACACCATATACATGTTTTATCTTATACATGTTTATCTCTCTATATGGAGTAGATTTATCAAAGTGTGAAATTAAAGATCACTACAGTTTAAAATCCGCCACTATATATTAATTCCTATGGCAGAGGTAGATTTATCAAATGGTGAACTCTAACTACAGCCCATTGATAAACATGCCTCTAAAATCCTACAAGAATTAAGAGAGTGGTGGAATTTTTCTGTGGTGAACCCGAATATCACACTTTGATAAATATGCTCCTATATATTTCAGTTATAAATGTCTCCTTCTTGTACATTACTTCATGAGAAGCAGTGGTGTTTTGAGTGCATGAAACTTATATGGGCTGGGAAATAATAAGCAACAATCCCCATGCTTTATATAGCAAGCAAACTTCCTATAAATGTGACCGAAATTAAAATTCTACTTAAATATTTGACCTGTTTCAAATCTCTTTAAATTGAGGGGTCAACAATTTGTGAGATTTGAGAGCTCATTCACAAAGATAAGTGCTCAATAATAGCAATGCCCAAAGTAACAAATCATCAAATAGCTTTAATTAATCTAGATATCTAATCTAATATGTTTTTTCCTTTTTCTGTTCCTTATCTTATTCTTTCACATAAGGGGATCCATTAACAACACTGATGCAACTAGAACATTTTACATTTTTGTGTTGTAATCTATCTTTCAGCCAGTACTTTATCCAAGTACAAATAGTTTGTTCAGTGATAATATTTATATGAAATGCTAATTGAACATCAAAGTAGATCTATTGCAAACCTGAGGCCTAGACTTCTACTCATAACCTTATTAAAGGAAATCAAAAAGCTCATAAAACAGCGCTGGCACACGCTCACTAGAATTGTGATTTGAAAGGTTTCCCAATATTTTATTCATTTTTACCCTATGTTTTGAACTTCCACCTGAGCCAGAATGATCTATAGTTACAGGTATATCAGTTAAAATGGGTCTATTAGAAATAGAGACTACTTTTTTAATGATTTTCTCAGTTGTGTAAACTGAGAATTATTTCTGCGTGTGTCGATCATTTACTTCCCTTTGATACCAATAGTAACAAACTTTTACTTTGTTTTTTTTGTGTTTAAATATTCAAAAAAGGATTTAAAATTTATGTTACCGGTACTTCTTGTACCTAATACGACTTTCAACAACGCCAACTCACTTCAATTCACATTTTTTCCAACCAACCTCAATGGAAGCCTTTCTATTAAAACAATAAAGGTTTTGCATATTTAAAGTCTTGGTTTTTACCAATTACAAGTCTAGAAATGTTTACGAAGTAGCAAGAGCAAGGAAATGGCCTCTATTGAAAACATTCTTAGACTCATTAAAAGAATATTTAAGCTTCCTTATTTGTAAAGCTTTACAAAGACTTTTAGAGTAAAACATGATTTTTTGAGAAATCCACATCTTCACAGTTCTCATTGGAAAAAAAGCACTACCGAAAATTTAGACTGAACAGGTTTTCTTCTAATCGGAATGGGTGTCCTCTTGTCAGCTGGAATGATCTATTGGTAAATAAAGCATTACAGAGGTTATTGTATGATGCCCTTATATATTTATACATAGTTATCATACCTTATGCACCTCTTCTTCAGCATGAACAACCCCAACTTGGCCAGTCTTTCCTCATAGATGAGATTTTCCATACATTTTACCAGCCTAGTTGCTCTTCTTTGGACCCTCTCTAATTCAATAATGTCCCATTTTAGCTCTGGAGACAAAATCTGCATGGCATATTCCAGATGGGGCTGTACCAGTGCTCTGTACACTGGAAGAATAACCCCTACTCCTATTAATCTATGCCCCTTTTAATACAGCTCAAGTCCTTTTTTGCCCTTGAAGCTGCTGACTGGCATTGCTTGCTACAGGCAAGTTTATTATCTACAATGACTCCAAGGTCCTTTTCCATTATGGATTTGCCTAGTGCAGTCCCATTAAGGGTATAAGTGGCTTGGATATTTTTGCATCCAAGGTGCATGGCTTTACATTTATCAACATTGAGTCTCATCTGCCACCTAGGCGGCCAGATTGCTAGTTTGTCAAGAGCCTGCTTGCAAGGATGACACATCCTGGATGGAATTAATTGGGCTGGATAGTTTTGTGTCATTTTCAAACACTAATATGTTACTTACAATACCCTCCTCTAATCATTAATGAACAAGTTAAATAAAAATGGACCCAATACAGAGCCCTGAGGGACCCCACTAAGAACCTTACTCTAAGTAGAGAATGTACCATTAACAAACACCCTCTGTGCCTGATTCTATAGCCAGTTTGCTATCCATGTGCAAACTCCTTCATTAAGCCCAACAGACCTAAGTTTAGAAAGCAGTCATTTGTGCAGCACTGTATCAAATGCTTTGCCAAAATCCAAATAGATCACATCTACTGTTCCCCCACTGTCCAGCATCTTACTTACCTCATCATAAAAAGCAATCAAATAAGACTTATCCTTCATAAATCGATGCTGATTAATGTTCATAATGTTCACTATGTGAATGGCATTATGTGATCTCTTAACAAACTTTCAAATAATTTGCCCACCATGGATGTCAGACTTCTTGGTCTATAATTACCAGGCTGAGATCGTAATCCCTTTTTAAATATAGGAATGTCATCAGCTTTCCTCCAACCGATAGGTTCCATACCAGATGAAAGCGAGTCTGTGAACATCAGAAATAGAGGCCAGTCTAAAACTGAACTAAGTTCTCTTAAAACCCAAGGGTGTATTCCATCTGGCCCTGGTGCCTTGTTCGCAAAAATTTTTTAGTAAAGCTTTATGAACCATATCCTAGACCTCAGACGCTGTTTATTAATCAGATGTTTAAATAAAGTATATTTATTTTACCTACGGTCTGCAGATGAGCGATTTGTGAAAAGGCCCAGGAGTGCGCTGCTTCCAACGATACATATCCTGAGTCAGCCACTGAATGGATTGAGCTGAGCCAACAGTGCAGCTATAAGGTGGGTCTGGGAACTTTGACTCCTATATTGTATACACTGAAGAAAACAATGTATTTAACACATTTCCTTTTCTGAATCTGTTACAACCATACTGGTTCCATTATTTAAAGGGGCAACATTCTAAACTTGCATCTTTTTACTATTAATATACTTTTTGGGGTTATTCCTAGCCTCTGCCGCAATGCACTCCTCATTTCCAATCTTTGCCTTCAAGATTGCTGTTTTACAACATTCATTATAGTGTTTATATATATTAAACGCAGCTTACATTGCAACTTTTGGAAGAGAAAAGTCCATAAGGTTCAAGCTGCTAAATACAATGGTCCTGCATTTGGAGTTTTAACAAACAACACAAAATCAAGAAAACATGTCAGTACAGACGTTCTATACAGTTAGCTATAGCAGCACTCTGCTGTATTTCAGTGTATTTCAGTGTTCAGGTCACTCATGTAAAGCATTGAAGAGAGGTTCTTCATGATGAGCACATGAATCTATTCTACAATATTGTCGAAGACAATACAACTTTTGGGATGCATGTTTTCTAGGACGTTTTAGCACCTTAATAAATTATTAGAAATCACTCAAAATGTGTATTTTATTGCAACTCATTGGATGAGTCCTGTTCTTGCGTATATGCAGATTCTCTTGCTGGAATACAAACTATGAATTAGTGGGGTTTCTTATGTTTTACTATACAGAACCAACACTGTATAAAAACATTATATTAGGCAATGGTATCATTGCAGATGATATATGTATTTCAAGACATTCAACCCCAATAAGGCTTTTTAATTTCAGCTGTTGTATAGCAGGGACAAAATCGGAGCTCTTATTTTATTACAAAAAAACATTCTTTAAGGAATGTGTGTTTGTTAGATGCACTATTAGACCACTGGGGCACTCCTTATCTCACAGAAACACACACCTGGTGTCTCTTTGTTTACCTGTATGATGGATGGATCCAATATGCTTTCTTGTTTTTCCTTGCAAACAAACTAATAGCAAACTAATAAAGTCACCAAAGAAAACATTTAATCAAAAAAGTAATACTTAACGGTTGTTTCAAGGAATTTAGGAAGAATTTTATTTTGAAAGGATATACAAATCACTTCTGGATTATGCTGCTGGCTGGGAAATTCTGTCAATTTGAAATTATACAGATTGTCAGAAGAATGCTGAGAGGACTTGTATTTAAACATCATAAAAACTAAATATATCATTATATTCTGTTACAGAGAGGCTTATGGCTTTCTAATATGTCATCTACTATTTTTTTACCATTAATAAATAAGTGTACAATGCAAGTTTGCTAGTTCTCTTGAAATAATTTTGCAGAATATGGCAACGGAGCAGACTTTGTTGATGCATCTGGCACATACGTATACAGAGAAGGGAAAGGATGAGATTGACACTTCTGATTTAACAAAATGCCATATGACACATTTTTCTTTTTTCTGTTGTGATTGAAGGCATTTCTCTGCGTCATACCTGCACCATGCTGAAACATAATTCACTATAAAACCTTTTTGTCTGTAGCTCAACATATACTATATTGATTCTGTGCCCTTTGATAAAGCCAACTTTAAATATATTGATTGGCATGCTGTATTTTAGACTAAAAAGAATTTAAAAGATGTAGATGTAATTATGTGTGTTTTTGGCTAGAAATAGTATATTATCTTTTGTGGGGGAGTTTATTAATGTGTTTATTTGATCATTAAAATGAACATAACTGTATGCTCACTTGTACATATTAAAGCAGGGATCTCAATCAAAACACAGATTTCCCTCTATTTTTCTTTCCAGATAATTATCTAATTAACTTACTGTAGCTCTGAAAGCACCAAAACATCAAACTAAACATCTACTGAATAAAAAACTTGATTCCCAAGCTTCATCTAAGTGCAAGTGATAACTTGTAATTTTTGCTTGATCACAAACATAACATCTTTCAAACACCAGGGCATTTTGATCTCTTTGATTTTTTTCTAATCAGTAAGCTCAGATTTGAGCTGTTATTAGGCCCCTTTTTAATCCTGATTGCATTCCTATTCCATGGCAATATATTGCACACAGTAATTTCATTTGTTTCCATGGTGCATGTCATTCACTTGTCCCTTGAAACTTAAGCTCAGCATAGTCTGTCAGCTACAGCACATCAAATATTTTTTTTATATATTTTAACTTGTCTAATTCTCTTGCCTTGACTGTTTTCTAAACAACCAGTGACATGAAAGAAAATGTGTAGCTATGTAACTATATGTAATTGTATTATGACTTTATTGTATTTTTTACAGCAGAGCAACCTGGTACCTCTCCGATAAATTAAAAAACAAAATGCAAGTATGTAGATGTCCCATCTGTTTAATGATTTAATAAAAAAATGTATAGCAATGGAAACCCCATTAATTGGGTTATTTCCCTAATATTTACCTAAGAATGAATGGCTATAAATGATGCAAGGTAAACAATTTGCACACAGCAGTATCTTGAAGCAATGGAAAGTTGCATACATGTATAAAAAACAATGTTACATGTAAATTATAGCCAAAGCACCAAATTGAATACTTTAGTATTATACTAAATGTATGGGATCTGTAATCTGGAAACCTATTATCCAGAAAGTTCAAAATAACAGGAAGTCATTCTCCCATAGACTCCATGTAAGGACTCACCCTGGTGGTCTAGTGGGTGGCGGGGTAGCCTGCCGCGTCTCCAGTGGGAACGCCCTGCCTCTCTCCTCCTGTGCCGGCTTCCCTATGGCGAGCAGGGTGCACACTTCCGGGTTTTACGTGCCGGCGTGATGACGTCATCGCACTTGGCCTTGAAATTCAAACAGTATTTAAAGGGATTCTTGTATTGAAAACATTGCCAGTTGTTAGGTTCTATTTATTAGTTCCTGGTGCTTATTCTAATTGAATCCTGTTGTTCTGCTGGTTATTGACCCTTGCCTGCCTGTTTATTCTGACTTCTCCATGCTGAACCTTGCCTGCCTGACTATTCTACGCTCTCCAATTCTGTTCCTATCCTGTCTGATAGTGATGGGCGAATTTGCGCCGAAACTGCGAAAAATTTGCGAAGCGGCGCCGGCGTCTCGTTTTTGACGCCGGCATCCGTTTTTTTATGCCGACGGCTGTTTGTTTTTTTTACGCCGGTGAACGTTCACCAGCGAATTTTCGCGGCCGTTTCGTGAATTTATTCGCCGTGGCGAATAGCTCAAATTCGCTGCAAATTCACGCCTGGCAAATAAATTCACCCATCACTACTGTCTGACCAGGCCTGTCTGACTATTCTCTACTCTGCTTGAGCTGACCCGGTCTGCCCGTCCACGTTATATTGTCTGGCCTGTCTTCCAAGCTGTGTTGTCTTCCACCCAGTATCCTTGGTGAAACGATTGTGCCACTTTGCTCATCCAGAACCTTTAGCTTTGCTCCTTCCGAAGTGAAAGGCGGCTGTTAAAGGCAGAAGCAAGAGCCGAGAGCAGGGAGCCTAGCATTGGTTCTGGATTTTGGGTGCCGAACGTGACACTCCATTTTAATAAAATAACTCAAACCATTAATGTATTAACTTATTATTACCTTTTTCTCAGTAATAATAAAACAGTACATTGTACTTGTTCACAGCCAAGATATAATTAATGCTTATTCGAGGTAAAACAATCCTATTAGGTTTATTTAATGTTTAAATGATTTTCTAGTAGATTTATGTCATGGCAATCCAAATTATTTTAAGATCCCTGGAAAACCCCAGGTTCTGCGAATTCAGGATGTGCCATACCGGTACAATAATATTTGGGCAGCATTATATACAGTAATGTAAATTCTAGTACTGAAATCTTAATCAAATAATGTAATATATCAGTAAATATAACACCAATACTAAGCATTACAGTGCAATGGCTGTTATAACATTGAGCAGTGATCCTCAACCAGTAACTCGTGAGTAACATGTTGCTCTCCAACCCCTTGGATGTTGCTCCCAGTGATCTCAAAGCAGGAGCTTATTTTTTAATTCCTGGCTTGGAGGCAAGGTTTGGTTGTAGAAAAAACAGGTGTATTGCCTAACAGAGCCTCAGTGTAGGTTGACAATCCTCATAGGGGCTACCAAATGGCCAATCACAGCACTTATTTGGCACCCCAAGAACATTTTTTATGCTTGTGTTGCTCCCCAACTCCTTTTAATTCTGAATGTTGCTCACTGGTTCAAAAGGTTGGGGATTCCTGACATAGAGGAACAAATAAGTGATAACTTTCTACAACTTTAACCAATATGAAAAAAGTTCTCTAAAAATATGTTAAAATAAAAATGGATTGTTGATTAACTCCATGCAATGTTGACTTGAAGAAATTGCTTTAAAGAATGGCAAAAAGCTTTCAAGATTACTCAAGTTCAGTTGCTTAAGACAAATCAATATTTGACATTGTATGTCATGACCTACATGAATGAAAATCTTCATAGACATACAACAAAACTTAAATAGTGTCCCATTTACAACAACTTTTACACCTGTAAATGTTATAGATACTCCTCTTAGTTTATGGACAGCATCAGAAATGTCTAATGTGTCATTGAGAATCACCAAATCGTAATATCACATTTATAGATTAGTATTACTGGTTAGTGGTGATGGGCAAATTTATTTGCCAGGCGCAAATCCACAGTGAATCTCTGCTCTTCGCTGTCGGCGAATAAATTTGCTAATTTGCTGCGAAAAAGACGCAGATGCCCATTGACTTTAATGCGCGTTAAATGTCGTCGGCGTCAAAATTGTTGCCGGCTCCAATTTTGATGCCAGTGAATTGTCTTTGAATTCATGTGAGTTTTTTTTAACTCTATTAAATTTGATTTTCTTCGAAATTTAATTGGGGGTTATTTATCAACAAAATCTAAATTTTTTTTTAATCTAAAATCTAAATTTTACCGGCCCGAAAACTCTGATCTAATTCATTTCTAATTCGACCAAACTCGATTTGAGTTTTATCTCAGAAAAAAACTCGAATGTCAGGAAGACTACAAACATCTCCAAATTGGTCACTGGACCTCTCCCATTGACCTATGCATCACTTCGGGAAGGTTTTTGGTGGTGAATAGTAAAATTCGAATTCTTAAAGGGCCAGAGTATGATAAATTTCGAAAATCAACATTGAATGTCTAATGTTACAGTTTTGACCAAAAAAAATTTGAATTTTCAATTCGACCCTTAATAAATCTGCCCCTTTGTGATGATTATGTGGGTACTACCTTACGCCAAAGTAAATTAAATATCAAATGAAAGCTGAACAGATTTATAATAATTATAATTGAATCTACCATATCTTACCTGATCTACAGAAACATTCCTCAGAACATCTTTATTTAAGCCTAAGTGAAATTGAAATAATGATGTACATTATAATTATACCTGAGCAGACTATGTTATATCTGTTAAACTAATTGTATTAATCTGATACACTTTGTTGCCACCATGTCCTTCTCCCTTACCATCCTTTCCTTTGTACCACTACTCTGCAGAAACATTCCTAAATCAGAGGATTTAGTGGTCTCAGCATGAATAATAGACAGATGCGGACAAATAATTAAATATTTAAAGGGATACTGTTGTCAGTTTTCTTTCTTGGTTTGACTGGCTTATTAAAAAAAGGTACATCATGTACGACATTTGTTTCTAAATAAGATATTTGTATTTGTCTATATATATATATATATATATATATATATATATATATATATATATATATATATATATATATATATATATATATATATATATATATATATATATATATATATATATATATATATATATATATATATATATATATATATATATATATATATATATATATATATATATATATACAGTGGTGTGAAAAACTATTTGCCCCCTTCCTGATCCTTCCGGATTTAGCGCTATTCGTCTGACCGAACGATCAAAGGAATAATCGTTCGATCGATTAAATCCTTCGAATCGAATGATTCAAAGGATTTTAATCCATAGATCGAATGATCACAAATTGCCTAGAAAGCCTATGGGGACCTACCCCATAGGCTAACATTGAGTTTCGGTAGGTTTTAGGTGGCGAAGTAGGGGTCAAAGATTTTTTTAAAGAGACAGTACTTCGACTATCGAATGGTCGAATAGTCGAACAATTTTTAGTTCACGAAACCACAAAAAAATGTGAAACTGCAAAATTGTGCCAAAATGCATTGCAATTAATGGGAAGGGGAAATTACATTGCACTTAGCCTTGGGATAGTATGTACTCTATATTACTCAGCATTGCTAGAGAAGCTCCTTTCTATTATCCTAAATGATCTTCATGGTAAGAAAAGGTTCCAATGTTGCCAGTTTCTTCCAAATACATTGATGGGACAACTCCTTAGATAAACAAGGGAAGGCTGAGGGAGGCTCCAATCCCACAGGAAGGCAAGAGGCAGATAAAATGACATTTGCTTTTTATTTCTGGTGGAACAGTATACATGCCAAAAGCCAAGGGGCAAATTTACTTATGGTCGAAGTTAAATCCTTCAAATATCGAAGTCAAAAGATTTACCGCAGTTCGTTCGATCGAGCGAGCGAAAAATCGTTCGATTCTAAGGATTTTAATCCATCGATCAAACGATTTTTTTTCGACCAAAAAAAGATTGCAAAGACTATGGGGACCTTCCTCATAGGCTAGCATTGACTTCGGTAGGTTTTAGGTGGCGAACTAGGGGGTCTTTTTTTTAATGAGACAGTAATTCGACTATCGAATGGTCAAATAGTCAAACGATTTTTAGTTCGAATCGTTCGATTCGAAGTCGTAGTCGAAGGTTGGAGTAGCCCATTCGATGGTCGAAGTAGCCAAAAAAAAACATTCAAAGTTTTTTTTATTCTATTCCTTCACTCGAGCTAAGTAGATGGACCCCCTTGCGTTGATTCACAACATTTTTTGCCACAAATGAAACCAGATTCCATTGTGAAATTGTACCAAGCAGAAAAGTTTCTTCATCCCTAAACCTTACCAAAATAAATTCAATACATAAAGCCAAGTGTCTAGAACAAAATGCCATGTATACTTATAGCTAAGGGAAAACATTTTTTACAACAAACACTTGGTCTAATTGCAAGTTGTAATTTCCCATCTTGAAGACATGATTTGCAAAAGTATAGCAGAAAAAATATTCTGCTATTAGAAAAACGTGATGTATGGTTTAAGCATAAACATGTCACCCATCTCCAAAATATAATTAATGTTTCACATTAGCAAAAGGAAATTGAACTTTTTAAAAGTTCCGTCAGACTTTTTTTTTTTTTTTTTTACATGTTTCAGAATGTAATTTATAACTTGTATTGAAATGATCTTTCGCAAAATCTTTAATGCATTTTTAATTCTATATTCCTGATACAAATAAATATTCTTCTGCACCATGAAATTCATGATTGAAAAAAATTAACTCTCTCATGTATGTTTTTCTCGGCATGAGGCGAAACATTTTCCTCTCCCAGGAGGATTTTTTATGTTTTTAATTATCATATCTATTCGTAAATGTAAATATGCACCAATTCTGCAGGTTGTTCATATTTATTGTAACACTTTTATATTTTGTGTAATTACAGATCTCATAAAATACACATACATGTGATAAAATGTCCAGATCATGAATTCCGCACATTCTTTGGCAATATTTAAAGGGTAATTTACATTTCAATTTTCACATTTAATTTATCGTTTATTATGCTAGCAACTACACCTGGTCTTGGGGGCACATTTACTAATCGTCAAATTTCGAAGTGCTAAAACTTTGAAGTTCGACCATCTAATTTTTTTTTTATTTGATTTAGCAGTTTTCGATTGAATTAAAATCGTTTAATCGATCGAACGATTTTCAAAAAAAAAACTTTGACTTCTAAAAACGTAGCTAAATGTTGGTTATGGGTTCTAGGAGTTCCCCATAGGCTAACATAGCAATTCGTCAGGTTTAAGGTGGTGAAGTGTCGAAATTCTTTAAAGAGACAGTATTTTGATTTCAATGGTCGAATATTCGAAGTTTTTTCAAATCGAACCAAAGTCGAATTTGGCCTATTCGATTGTCGAAGTACCCAAAAATTACTTCGAAATTCGACATTTTTGAATTTGAAAATGTACTTTGCAGTCACTTCGACCCTTAGTAAATGTGCCCCTTAATGTGCTTTTGTCTTCCTCCACTTCCTAGCTTTCCAATGGAATCAGTCAAAAACCTAATGCTCTGTGAGGCTACAGTTTTATTGTTAATATTACTACTTTTAATTACTTATCTTTGTACTCAGGTCCTCTTCTATTCAAATTATAGTTTCTCAGTCAATTCACTGCCTAGTTGCTAGGGTACATCGAACCCTTTGCAACCAGCTGCTGAACTGGAGAACCACTGTACAAAAAGCTTAATATATCTAAGCCACGAAAACGTAAACATACTAAAACTTAATTTACAGGTGGACTACACTTAAATGCAAATTATTATGTAAATGCTTCTCAAAAGCTAAAGGACAATATTATGACATCATATCATTTACAGTGGCCTAAATTGAATTTAAATTGTATTCAGATATTTGGATAAGTGGTATAATATGTCCCACCATGGCACTCCCCCCCCCATTAACTAAGTCTAAGATTACTGTTCTTCTCAAAGTTAATATTTTATGGGTACTTCCAGGTGCAGGATGAACTATACAGATTTTGGAAGGGGGTTGGCAATTTAAAAAGAACAGAGTGCAAATGGGAACAACATGGGGTGAGACCAGGAATATTAGTTTTTATTGTATTAAGTTTCTACTCAGAAGTCATGCTCACTGGGAACATACAGTAACCAGGCCTTAATCACTAGTTAAGTTTCTTTCTCTAGAAACTTGGGAGATCAGACCCTTAGAACAAAGTGTCACTAGGGCATATCAAAGAAGCTTTGCTATGTTGTTGCCATCCTTATAGAGAGCATTAAAACCCCTTAGGAACAATTACATAACACAACCAAATTGCCTTCATTCTTGATCAAATCATTTTCATCATAATTAGTAGGCAACATACCAATAACATGCACATTATCTTGTTACAGTTAAAACTACATTCTTTGATCTTAAACTAAATGCCTGCTACCCCAGAATGTCTGTTGCAATTGCCACCACAACCAACAAACAGAGAATGATCTCCATTTCATACTAAGGTTAAATAGGAAACTCACAGGAGTCAGGGTTCCAATTACACAGACAGATAACATGGAGCCATATTTATGCAGAACAGGCACAGGTAGTGATTACTGGAAAATTATTTTGCATTAATTGGGTCGCTAATCCTGAAGAGCTGGAAACGTTTTGTTAAACATGTTACTTTAGGAATACAATCCTTATGTTATTATACTGTCAATGCAATGTGCGCAATGAATAGAAAGTAAAACTTAGACATCAACATTCAAGTTCAAGAAGCCAAACATTGCTGAAGATGTTTGACATATTTCTTTACACAGGTGAACTGTGTTAGCAATGCAAATGAACAGGAGCCATTTATATGAATTAAAAAAAAAAAAGTTTCTTGCAAAAAAATTCTGTAAATTGTGACCATTTAGTAAGTGACAGTAAATAGTCATCATTTTTTTTACTTAAATACTGAAAATTCCAGAATGTTCATTAATTACACAGGTGCGTGGCTTTTTAATTTCAAGATTAATAAAGTTTAAAGGCTAGGAAAATATTACATCTAATTAACATGAAATATGTTTCATTAATGTATATTTTGATCTTGAAGTAACGTGAAACAATTGAAGTGTCATTTTGAGTTATACTATCGTCCTACACTTAAGTTTTATGTTCTGAGTCAAAGGAGTGGGGGTGGGGGGCAAATTCACCAATTGCAGACTCTAAAATAATGATTCCACTTTAACCTTAATTATTTTTCAGTAATTTTTGACTGCATAATTATTTCTAAGTGCCCTTTAAATCAAGACACCAATGACTTTTTGTTTCCAATTACCGCTTAAAACCTGCTTTGATCCTTTGACTTTTTTATGCAATGAATTTATATTTTCTAGACTAACACGCATGACAACATAATTCTCCACGCTCATTATTATTCTACTTTATTACTTTAATGAGAGAAACTAGAAGAAAAGTAATGTCATTGTCTTATCTCTGGAAGCAAGGACTTTGAAATTATGATTTGAATTTGGAGAATTATCCTTTTATTCTTATTGTAAAACACTGAAAAGTTCAATTTTCAACTGGAAACTTTTGCAAAAGTGTCATCTAGGGGAGTACAAATTGTCAGCTTTATAACGTTGTGTTAATGGTATTGCATACTGCAAGTGATGGTGCAGCTATTACTATGACAAGCTATGGAATAGATTGTATATGTATGAGATGTTCCAACTATGTCTGGATCCTAAGAAGGACAGGAAAGTTTCTATAGCAAACAGATTGAGACAACTTAAAATCTGTTTGTGTTTTAATTAAAAACAACATTGTTGACTGCAACAAAAAAAAACACGTGTATGAATCAGTGATCATTTGTGTGTGTATGTATATATATATACACACACAGTCATATGAAAAAGTTCCCTCTGCATAAATGCCTTTGTAGCTTTGAAGTGTGTTTAGTGTCTACTTGGCATATCCAACAATGCTTGAACATTATCCTGAAGAATTTGTTGATATTGGGTTGAATTCATCCGAGAGGGGGGTTGTGGGTTCACTCCTAAGGCCATATAAAAAAATATTTAAATACAATAATCCCCTGTCTAAAAAAAGAAAAACACACACACATTACACTCCACATTTAGTTTTTCCTTTTTCATCTCCCTCTACATCTACACTCACACCTGTACTTATACTTATACTCACACACACAAGTGTGCACTTATATATACAACTTTACTTTTCCTTCATTATAGTCGCTTCACAATCACATTATTTTTTTAAATGGGCGTTGGTCTGGGCAGTCTCCCCTTCAAAAGCCGCATATGCAGGTGGCGGGGGAGGATCTAGTCCAGATTGAAACCAAGGTTTTAAATTTTGATCACAGGTAAACAGGTTAGGGACCGCCGTATGGGGTTTACCTTGACGTGGTATGGCAAGGTAACAAAAAACCCTGTTTTTCTTTTTTTAGACAGGGGATTATTGTATTTAAATATCTTTTTTATATGGCTTTAGGAGTGCACCCACAACCCCCCTCTTATACTTGAATTCATCCGACCCTCGACTTTAACAAGAGCCCCGTCCTTAACTAGCCACAAAGCCCCACAGCATGATGGAACCTCCACCAAATTTGACAGTAGGTAGCAGTTGTTTTTCTTGGAATATGGTGTTCTTCTTCCGCCATGCAAAGCGTTTTTTGTTATGACCAAATAACTCAATTTTTATCTCATCAGTCCAAAGCACTTTGTTCCAAAAACTGTGGCTTGTCTAGACTGTGGCTTGTCACTAGACAAGTGACTGTTTGTGGCGTGGGTGACTGCCATACACATGTTCTTTGTGCAAATTGCACTGAATTGTAGAACGATATACAGATACACCATCTGCAGCAAGATGTTCTTGCAGGTCTTTGGAGGTGATCTGTGCGTTGTCTGTAACTATTCTCCCCATATGCCGCTCCTTTTTTTTTCTCGGCCTGCCAGACCTGGGTTTTACAGCAACAGTGCCTGTGGCCTTCCATTACCTGATTACATTCCTTACAGTTGAAACTGACAGTTTAAACCACTGAGATAGCTTTTTGTAGCCTTCCCCTAAACCATGATACTGAACAATCTTTATTTTCAGATCTTTTGAGAGTTGCTTTGACTGCTGTCACTCATAGGAGAGTCAAACAGAAACACAATTTGCCACCTTAAATACCTTTTCTCGTGATAGAGAGGGAGAGAGAGAGAGAGAGAGAGAGAGAGAGAGAGAGAGAGAGAGAGAGAATGGAACTACTTTCTGGCAGGCTGTTATTTCTCCTACTTAATGTAACTGAATCAGTCTCAGTGGGACTTGGCTTTTACTATTGAGTGCTGTTCTTATATCTACCAGGAAACTGTTAGGCTGCTGGGGAGGAAAGGAAGGGGGGTGATATCACTCCAACTTGCAGTACAGCAGTAAAGAGTGACTGAAGTTTATCAGTGCACAAGTCACATGACTGGGGGCAGCTGGGAAACTGACAATATGTCTAGCCCCATGTCAGATTTCAAAATTAAATATAAAAAAAAATCTGTTTGCTCTTTTGAAAAATGGATTTCAGTGCAGAATTCTGCTGAAGCAGCACTATTACATTTTTTGAAAAAAAAAAAAACATGTTTTCCCATGACATTATTTTAGACATTGTGTATGCAACTTTTTTATTTGTCACTTTAAGAGGTTAATGGGGGGAAGGTTGGTGTTCCGTAGGAAGGTATTTAATCCCATAATGCCTTACACCTTGTACACTCGATAATGGGCCTTTCCTGGAAAATGTAGTGTGCTTAAAATGCTAAAACATAGTTTGGTATTTAATGCTCAGGGCTGTTTGATTCTTCCACTTTTGAATTTTACTGCATATATTGCTCAAACCAAACCTTTTGCTCTGTTTTGTGTTACCATGGATTTCTGAACAACTGGATGTGAAGCATGGGTTTATTTAGCCATTGCCCATTTGAACTGTTTACATGCACTATAGTGAACTCACTGTTATATCTTTTGTGAATCTGTATCAGTTAGTAAACAACAATATAATTAAAGCAGGAAAATAAAAGCAAATTAATAAACATAGGTCTGCCTCAGATTATGTTGCAGAGACAACTCTATAAGAGAGGAAGAGGTTTGCCTCAGATTATGTTACTAACTCTATGACTGGGAAAGGATTTTTACAGGGTTAAACGCAGAAGAAAAATGAAATGTTTTTAAAATGCTGCCATATACAGTATATTCCCCTTGTAAGCAAGGAAAGACATCGCAAAGCCTTTATGGATTGATGGAAGTGTTATTTGAGATTGGTTTAAGGCATTCAAGTAAGCCGGGATATCAGAGACTTTTTATTAGGTACAAAGATGTCAATAAAGCATGCAAAAAGGCAATCATACAGGCTAAAATGGAGAATGAAAAGGGCATTGCAGCGAGGAGCAAAATATCTTTTTCATAAAGAAAATAACTATTTTGTTGATGTCCTATTGCATTGGCTGTTGCAATGCCTCCGCCTACTTAGACCTGAAGGGTAGCCATGTATACTCGGTATACAGTTAAATTCACATTTTTGCCAGTTGTAAACATGTGCTAGGGTTTCACCATGTAATATGTTTTGCTGGAAAAAAGCAGGTCTGTTGGTCACACAGGGACAAGAGCTCTCCAGGCTAGTTTACACTGACACTACAGAAGCCCAAATTACTATTATATTTGGTTAAAATCCTGAAATTATATTTAATGCTTATCCTTGATAAAAAGCAGTGCATGTTTGAATTCTGAGAAAAAACACATACTGTAGTTCTTTGAAGATCAAAGCTAAGCAGAGCACCTGAATACACTCACCTCTAAGCTAAATACACTGCCCATTAAAGCTGGTTACTGGTATGTTTATTTTTGCTAAATATACCTTATAATCTTGCTCATGTATGTGAAAGAAAACATATTGCGTTGTAGAATAAACCTATATTCATACTTACATATGATATCAAAATATGATTACAGCAACATATTAACTTGCCAGAATATGCAGTTAAATGGGAGGTGGTGGTTCAGGGCTTTATTTATTGGTGAGGTCTGGTTTTTTACTTGTTTAGCTTAGTACCACTTTGCCTACTATAGGACTTTGCGCTAAGGGGCATAAATATCTATAATTATAGTTATTATGTATCATTTAATGCTGATGATCAATTAAGTTCACTGGATTTAATGTTGCCAATGACATTAATCTTATTATAACAAATAATGTAATTTGAATTGCAAAATGTTCTCAATTGATCTAACTCAGATTGCATTTTTAAACAGTAGGTACAGTAAACATACTTTTCTCTATATGCAAAGAAAATGCCAAGCATGTCACTAGTCTGTTATTGTGCAGACACAAATTTGCAGTTATCCTTGCTTGTTAAATTAACGGCAAGATGACTGGCAGCACATTGATAAGAAATTGATCACTATCTGCGCTAGAATTTCATCGTGCCTGTTTGATTAAAGCTTTTGCACTTGAGAAAAATGCTCATTAGCTCCAATGCATTTGACAAACATGTTGAGAAAATTTGTTTTGTTTTTTGTAAAAATTTCCTGCATTTTTTTGCTAATTTTACTATGTCACCATTTCCCCTCTCTGTTCACAATATGCTCACATTTCAACTCTCACTAACTCCCTCCTCACCCCCTGCTATTCCCCAAACACGTACTTACCGTGACTTGCAAGCTGTAGACGGGTCACATCTCTCTTCTTCCTTTGACTCACTTCACTCTAATATCTCAGCCATCTCTTGTCCTAATGTGGCTACCTCTGTCTACTATAGTACTCTCACCACTGCCCTAAATGAGCTTGCTCCTATAAAAACTAAAACGTGCTACACCCAAACCACTTCAACCTTGGCATACTGCTCATACAAAAGCGCTCCAAAGACATTCACGTGCACTTGAGCATTGCTGGCGCAAATCTCGCTCAGAGTCAGACTTTTGGAGCTACAAATCTGCCCTGCGCTCCTATAACACCAGCCTCTTCCAAGCCAAACAAACATACTTTACTTCACTCATTAACTCCCTTTCTAAAAAACCAACTTTTCTCCACCTTTAACACTCTCCTTTCCCCTACTCCACCCCCTCCATGCACATCTGTCTCTGCTCAAGATATTGCTGAGCACTTCAAAAACAAAATTGACACTATCAGAAGGGACATTACACTACTCAACCCCCCAAGACTTCCACCACCCTCCCTCCACACTCCCCAGTCTCTTCTGTGCTCCTTCACCCATGTCACTGATGAGGAAGTCTCAAAACTTTTGGCCTCTTCTCACCTTACCACCTGCCTGCTTGATCCAATTCCCTCAAAACTTCTCCGCAATACCAATCCTTGTCTAATCAAAGCCTTAACTCACCTATTTAATCTTTCGCTCTCAACTGGACTGTTTCCTTCTCAACTAAAACATGCTCGTCACCCCCATTCTGAAAAAACCCTCTCTTGATCCCTCCAATCTTGACAACCTCCGACCTATCTCTCTGCTACCTTTCATCTCTAAACTACTTGAGCGCCTAGTCTACAACCGACTAACCTCATTTCTCTCTGACAATAACCTGCTGGACCCCCTACAATCTGGTTTTAAGCCACAACATTCCACTGAAACTGTCCTGAGTTGACTAACTAATGACCTTTTAACCACTAAAGCCAACAATCATTTCTCACTACTAATACTGCTTGATCTCTCGGCTGCATTTGACACTGTTGATCACCCTCTCCTCCTCCAGTCCCTCCATTCGCTTGGCCTTCGTGACACAGCCCTGTCCTGGTTCTCTTCTTACATCACCAATCGTTCCTTCAGTGTCTCTTACAACGGAGTAGCATCTTTTCCCCTACCTCTTTCTTTTGGGATTCCTCAAGGCTCTGTCCTGGGACCATTACTATTCTCCCTCTATACTGCCTCCCTCGGCATATCAATCAACTTGTACGGTTTCCACTACCACCGCTATGCTGACAATACTCAGATCTATCTCTCATCTCCTGATCTCAACCCAGAACTCCTAACTCGCGTCTCCTCCTGCCTGTCCGCCATCTCTACCTGGATGTTGCAGCGCTACCTTAAATGAAACCTCTCTAAAACTGAAATTGTTCTCTTTCATCCAACTAACACCAGTAACATCCCAGAAGTATCCATCATAGCTAACAATTCCACTATCACCCCCCCCCTCCACAGGCCCGGTGCCTTGGGGTTATCCTAGATTCTGCCCTGTCATTCATGCCTCATATCCAGTCACTTACTAAATCATGTCACTTCCACCTGAGGAACATATCCAAAATACGATCATCACCCAAAATGCTGCCAAAATTCTTATTCACTCGCTCATCATATCACATCTAGACTACTGTAACTCTCTTTTAATTGGCCTTCCCCTCCAGAGACTGTCACCTCTCCAGTCCATAATGAACACTGCTGTGAGGCTCATACACCTCAGCAACTGCTCCTCCTCTGCCACGTCATTCTGTCAATCCCTGCACTGGCTTCCGTTACCTTTCAGAATCAAATTCAAATCAATTACCCTGACATTCAAAGCATTTCCTAACTCGTCCCCACCCTACATCTCTGAACTCATCTCTATATACTCACCCAATCGCTTACTATGCTCCTCTACTGACCTGCTACTCAATTCTTCTCTCATTACCTCCTCACATGCTTGCATTCAAGACTTTGCAAGGGCTGCACCCCTCCTCTGGAACTCTCTCCCACGGTCTGTCCGACTTTCTCCCAACTTTTCTGCTTTCAAGAAATCTCTTAAAACGCACTTCTTTCGAGAAGTCTACCCTCACTCTGCTTAACTACCAAACGCAACACCACATACAGTACCACATTTCTCACCCATTTAATTCGATCTTGCCCACTCCCACACCTTGTGTATTACTCCCCATATTTCTGCTTTACCAAAGATTTAGAAAAGTCCAAGAAGACAAGCTAGAAATTGCCTTTTATCAAAATGTTTTTCACTTTCTTTGGAAATGCTTTTAATTTGATAATTAGAAATAATGCATCATAACCATAAAGATAAAAAACTTCCATTAAACACACTTCCTCACATACTGTAGCTATGTTAAAAGTAACTCTTATTTGCATTTTACAGACATTTAACTCATAGACTGCAAAATGCTATTAGAGTATGTTTGTGATTATTGATCGCTAACTGTGCATCATTTACTGGACCACAACAATAATATATGTTCAAACATGTTTCAGAATTTGCAGAAATGCATTATCTCTGAAAATAATCCAGCGCATCATTACAGATCTAATTTATTTACAACGCGATAAATTCAAAATGCCATCTTTTTTGTCTCTTTCATTGATCTTTGCAAAACAGATATAGTGCTCAATAAAAATCAGGTAATTGCTTAAGGGGGCAAGGAGCTTCTTCCCCCTATAAAAGTAATCAACAATGTAAATTATACATATTTAGCAACATAGCAACATAGTAAGCAAGGTTGAAAAAAGACACACGTCCATCGAGTTCAACCCTTTTTTTCTTTTTTTTTGTTTATTAACTACCTATCTGCCAGTTGATCCAGAGGAAGGCAAAAAACCCATCTGAAGCCTCTCCAATTTGCCTTAGAGGGGGAAAAATTCCTTCCTGACTCCAAAATAGCAATCGGACTAGTCCCTGGATCAACTTGGACTATGAGCTATTTCCCATAACCCTGTATTCCCTTACTTGCTAAAAAGCCATCCAACCCCTTCTTAAAGCTATCTAATGTATCAGCCTGTACAACTGATTCAGGGAGAGAATTCCATATCTTCACAGCTCTCACTGTAAAAAACCCCTTCAGAATATTTAGGCGGAACCTCTTTTCTTCTAATCGGAATGGGTGACCTCGTGTCAGCTGGAAAGACCTACTGGTAAATAAAGCATTAGAGAGATTGTTATATGATCCCCTTATATATTTATACATAGTCATCATATCACCCCTTAAGCGCCTCTTCTCCAGCGTGAACATCCCCAATTTGGCGAGTCTTTCCTCATAGCTAAGATTTTCAATACCTTTTACCAGCTTAGTTGCCCTTCTCTGTACCCTCTCTAATACAATAATGTCCTGTTTGAGTGATGGAGACCAAAACTGTACGGCATATTCTAGATGGGGCCTTACAAGTGCTCTATACAGTGGAAGAATGACCCCCTCCTCCCGTGACTCTATGCCCCTTTTAATACAGCTCAAGACCTTATTTGCCCTTGATGCTGCTGACTGGCATTGCTTGCTACAGCCAAGTTTATCATCTACAAGGACTCCAAGGTCCTTTTCCATAATGGATTTGCCTAGTGCAGTCCCATTAAGGGTATAAGTGGCTTGGATATTTTTACATCCCAGGTGCATGACTTTACATTTATCAACATTGAATCTCATTTGCCACTTAGCTGCCCAGATTGCCAGTTTGTCAAGATCCTGTTGCAAGGATGCCACATCCTGGATGTGCAGCTATAAGGTACATTGTCTTTCTATTAGCTTTTTTTAGGTCTCGGTATTTTTATTGATTTCTAGTTATTGACAAATACAAGAAGAAGTCCGTAGAGATCAGCTGCAACATCATCATAAACAAAAAGTCTTCTTATAGTGTATAATACAACATAGTGCAGCAAAATAAGTGCTATTGTCAGAGGTAACTGAAGCAATGAGAACAGGGGGAGAAGGAAAAGAAAGAGGCAAAAATAGATAGACAATAGTGATGATCAACATTTTTCTCCAGGTTTGGATTTTGCATCACAATTTTGTCATCTGCAATTTTGTAGACAATGTAGGTCAGGCAAAAGTTTGTGGCTCTAGACCTTCAGGCTTTGTTTTGAGATATTTTTGGTGTGTTTTGGTCTAGGTTTTTTTTTTTTTATCAAGAGTTTTATTTAAGAGAGCCTCCTTTAGACATATCCATTGAATTACATGGTGTACTATGTTGGATTAGCTGGTTCACTCTGGTCCATAACTGCTGCACTTAAAGGGATACTGTCATCAGAAAACATGTTTTTTTAAAAACGCATCAGTTAATAGTGCTACTCCAGCAGAACTCTACACTGAAATCCATTTCTCAAAAGAGCAAACAGATTTTTTTATATTCAATTTTGAAATCTGACATGGGGCTAGACATTTTGTCAATTTCCCAGCTGCGCCCAGTCATGTGACTTGTGCCTGCACTTTAGGGGAGAAATGCTTTCTGGCAGGCTGCTGTTTTTCCTTCTCAATGTAACTGAATGTGTCTCAATGGGACATGGGTTTTTACTATTGAGTGCTGTTCTTAGATCTACCAGGCAGCTGTTATCTTGTGTTAGGGAGCTGTTATCTGGTTACCTTCCCATTGTTCTTTTGTTTGGCTGCTGGAGGGGAAAAGGGAGGGGGGTGATATCACTCCAAATTGCAGTACAGCAGTAAAGAGTGATTGAAGTTTATCAGAGCACAAGTCACATGACTTGGGGCAGCTGGGAAATTGATATTTCTAGCCCCATGTCAGATTTCAAAATTGAATATAAAAAAAACTGTTTGCTCTTTTGAGAAATGGATTTCAGTGCAGAATTCTGCTGGAGCAGCACTATTAACTGATTCATTTTGAGAATTTTTTTTTTTCCCATGACAGTATCCCTTTAAGTAAAGTGCCAAAAATATGTCTATAGCAGTGCCACCATGTATAGTAGGTTTTGTTTCTGGCATCCATTCCACTTTACAACAGGGAAGCTAATAAACACTTTATATGTTTATACTTGAGCTAGAGTTTTGTGCCTTATTAATGACTCACCGCTCTTGGTCACTTAAGTGCGGAGTCTGTGCTCCAATCCTTCAAGGAAGTAACAGGATAGGTATTAGTCACCTGTCTATAAAGGATGCTGATGGAGTCTTTTATAGTAGCTGTAGACACAATGATTTAAAAAAACAAGTAAGAGGAGGGAAATGTGACAGTGTTCGGAATGTAGAAAAAGTTGTAGTTGATTGTAAATTTAAAATTCCCAATCTGGGATATTATATCTATATAGAAGAAATGTCCAATATGCTTTCTTATTATATTAATATATTGTAAAATGATGACTATAGGTGAATTGGTTTGTTTTGTTCCAGATACAGTGGAATGCCATATAACGAGTTTATGAAGAAATAAGTTCTTTTGTTTTTTTATTAATTTATCATGCTTTTCCTAAAACGGATTCTTTTGCTCCACCAAGCTTATCCAAAGTGAGCATCCTACATCTAAGTATTAATTCTCCATTGTTCTCCATCTTTACCAGCGCTATTCCAGTGGGATTACTTTACAAAGTGTGCATGCCAATATTAAACTCAGACTTCAGCAAATGATTGCACAGGACCAAGGAGAGAGAATGAAGTATAAACAGAGTAGGAAGGATTCTCATTGGAGCATACTTTTTCATCCAACCCGGAGGACCTGGAAACGTTTTCTTGTGATATGTTGCTTTAAAGATCCATGTTTATGGTTTTTGGACTATAGTTCTCATCATGCTTTAAAGAAGATCTTTCATAGTAAGCATCCATCACAAAGCCAGTTAGTGTTATGCATTACATATTATAAATGTTTCTTATTTTTAAATATTGTAAGTGTAGTGGAAGTGAATGCAGAAAGTAAATTGGGAGAGAGTGCAGAAGGGATCAGATATAATGTATTTTGATGAACACATACATTTGTATAACCACCAAATAGGGGTTGTTGGGATTTAAACCAATGGAACTTCATTATTCTATCTGCCTTGATATAATTTATTTGAGGTTGCGAGTGATATATTAACTTATATTACAGTAGTTGGGCCTCTTAAAGTGCCATACTGTGACTGAATATCTCAAAAGCACACAGTTGGGTTATTGGTAAAGAAAAATTAGTTAGTTAGTTTTGAGTACATTTTGGACTGTATAAACTTGCTTTATTATGTATGTATGTTGATGACAGTAAAATGACTGACAGTGCTGGTGAAAAGCACTCATTGGTAAATATTCTTGCATATATAATTAACTTTGAGCTATCTACTTTAGAGGGCTAGGAGGTGTAGTGCAACAATTTTGCAAAAGGACCTGCAGTATAAAAATGACACAGTGTATGTTCTATGACTAATACATTATAAAATCAAAGTGACATGCATTATAAGACTTATATCTGCAAGCAGTGATTTCAGTTTGGAATAGATACAGTATCTAAAGGAAGCATAGAGTTACTGTGAAATAATTTACCGCAGACAGAAGTGCAAATGCAGCCACAGGAGCACTTATATTGAGCCAAATGACAAGCTCCCCAAATTGCAAAACCAGAAGCTGGACTTTAAAGTTAAAAGACTTTGGAAAGAATATCAACATGACAAAGTTCAGGTACATTGCTTTGTCACTGAAGTCCTTTCATAAAGCAACAAATGAAGCAAGGAAAGCGTTGTCTCTGATATAAACAGTAAGCACAAAATGAAAGCGAGGAAGTCTCAGCTGGTGCTGAAGAAGTTGCATTTAATGGAAGTTCAACTAAGAAATAACCCAATTATCGATACATTAGTCACCATCACAACAGATTACCGTCTCCGATTTCCCTTTTATCTGCCACAAATATGCACTCCTTAACAGCAAATTTTCCAAAAGTAATTTGTCATTCTTGTAACACCAGCCCTGAGTGTTCAGTGATATAAGCCACGGTTCTCCATTCTAGATCAAATATCTGTTTTACAAAACGCATATAAAAATTGGGACTTGAAGATAACATATAGCTTATAGTTTTTTTTTTTTGTAATATAGGGATTTAATGGCATTCTTTAGTTCCTTGTGAGGCTTTAAGCACAGTTCAGTCTTAACTGACAAATAAAAGGATTGGAGGTGCAATAGCCCCTACTAAGGGCTCCCTGCAACTTATAAACACACTTTTATTGATGCATACAAAAGCCATATCTGTAAAACTGTCTAACCCTTGTTCTTTAAAATTAGGTGGTTCAAAACTTTATTACAGATGCAAATGTATTCACCAATGGAAATCCTGCTTACCAATATATACACATTTAATAGGCTGATTTTGCTCCCAATATGGGTTAATTATATCTTAGTTGGAATCAGGCACAAGCTACTGTTTAATTATTACAGAGAAAAAGGAAATTTTTTTTTTAAAAATCGCAAGTCCCGATTTTGACAGCTCAGTCCACAATCCTGGATTGTTACTGTAATGTCTCAAGTTTGATCTCCTGCACTAAATAGCCAGAAAATGATACACTGTTTCTGAAATGTAATTAAATAAGAGGCTGTTGGCAGAGAGCCCAGAATACAAGGCAGCTGCATTTAGATATATGTGTAACAATTTAAGGTAAGCAAAGATACAATTATAACCATTTAAGATAAGCAAGTTTTTTTGGGAAAACTGTGACTTGAAGACAATTCACCTTCATTAGCAAAACTGTGCTGACCCCAAAACCCCCAGAAATGTGTTCAAACTTTTCATAACTTGCCAAATGTTATAAAATGGACATGGTATTTAGGAGGCCTGGCCATAAAATGGGCGTGGTCAAAACATTTTCGCTACCCTACATGCAGCATATCTTTTTGTCCTTCTTTCTTTTTTTCAAATGTTGGGAGCTATGTATATATACGCATACATATATAAAAGCATTTTAAATAGTATACTGTATACTGTAATGCCTTTCACTCTTATAGGTAACAAATGAGGTTGAATGTAACTTGTTAATACCTTCACAATTAGACTCAACACTTAGGGGCATATTTACTAAGAATTAGAATGAAAAAGATTTGAATTTGAAGTATTTTTTGGGTACTTCAACCATCGAATGGATCAAATTCAATCGAATTCTTTCAAATCGAATGATTTGAAGTAAAAATCATTTGCCCATTCGATAATCGAAGTACTGTCTCTTTAAAAAATACTTTGACTTCATACTTCGCCACTTTAAACCTACCGAAGTTCAATGTTAGCCTATGGGGACCTTCCTCAGCACTTTTCTAAAATGTTTTTGATCGAATAAAAATTGTTCGATCGAACGATTAAAATCGTTCGAATCGTTCCATTTGAATCGTTCCATTTGAACGATTTTTATTCGATCTAACGATTTTTATTCGATCGAACGATGGAAGCATTTGCACTAAATCCTTTGAATTCAATATTCGAATTCGAAGGATTTTTACTTCGAGGGTCAATTTTGAGGGTTTTTTAACCCTTGATAAATCTGCCCCTTAGGGTCCAACCTTTCTTTAATATGCTCTGAATTTATACCCACACCTGCCCAGCTCTCACATTGAGTCTAAAACTCAAACTGAAATCCACCCTTTCATTATCTGGCTTTCTCAGATCCCTTCAATTAGTTTTGAAATTAACCTGCAGCTTGGTACAGGGGTTGAATAGTTTCTTTTGTACAGTCCCTAAATGCTATGTAAGGCCTCTCTTTTTATTTCCTTCTACTTAGCTGTATCAAAATATTATTTTTTTAAATGAATAAGCAATGCAATTAAGCTGTTTTACAGTCTAGGCTGCTTTTCTTGAAACATAACTCTGGGATGCCAAAATATAATGCCATCTTCAAAACAACCAAAATATGTCTAAGTAATGTCCAAAATATAACTAAATTATATTATGATATAAATCTCAGTGCAGTGAATGTCAAAATTAAAATCTCTGGCCAAATATGCTCATTACTTTGCAATATGACCAAGATTTACATTTCAACTGCATCCCCATCTGATCTACTGTATTACCATTGCTTCTTAACTGCATACAAAATGGGCAGAAAAGCTCAAATATCTTTTGATAGCATTAAATGACTGTGCCCTATTTAACAATAAAATAAGTAGGGAAAGACTCAAAAACACCTCAAAAGCACAGAGGCTACATAGGCTCACTATACTATACAATTTTTCCCCATTAAGGGAAGAATAACACAATCAAGTCTTCAACTATTTTTCAGCATGAAAAAATTACTTTAATCCAGGGAACATAACAACTGGTACAGGCAGAATTATCACAAATCAATTTTTCCAACCTAATATTATAGCAAAGAATCTGCTGACTCATAATTCTTCTTTAATATTTAATTTTCCTTATATTAAATAACTATTTTGTAACATTTTGAATTACTGAGAGTGCTAATTTAGATCAAGCAGTTGTCAAAACTCCACCTCTCTCGCTTTATGTATATTTATATTTTTTTTTAAAGAAGAAGAATGCTCCTTTTCAAGACATGCCAGCTATTTACTAAGCTATGTTTTTTTATGGAAAACCTTCCGATCAATACCAAATCAAAAGGGTTTTTAACTTTGATAGAACTAGTGCTGATTCAGAACCCATCTACAGAATATAGCTTCTTTTTCATTAGAGGTCATCAGAGCAGAAAAAAAAATGATTTCCTCTTGAGAAAATATAAAGCCATTAGTACAGACTGGCCCATTCTTCAAAGTATAAATTAACCCCTTTAAAGTCATTGTTTACGGTTTCCTTGACATAACTTACAAACCGAGGAAGACTGAGTATAGCATTTAAAAGAAGCAGATGCAAATCATTTCAACCTGATTGTTATTTACAGCCAAAAAGCTTTTAAGCAATCTGTAAATTTATGTTAAATCTTTCTTTCTTGTTGTTAAGACTATAAAAGGAAACCCAATACACAATGACAAGAAGCTTTCACTCACATAATTTATCTTTACAACATTTGTACTAAAAAGTCACTTTTATAAGAAAAGCCTATACACTTTAAAGTTTTTAATTATTAGTAAAATCCTGTGAAACTGTGGGGCTGGACCACCGGGGGGTAGGGGGGCTGAATAATACTGAAGAGGTCTAAGGAAACTGGAATCCCATTTCACAAATGATGAAAAATTTAAAGGATCAGTATATCCCCTTGTTCAACCTGAGTTCTATGAATATGGCTTGTACTAAAAATATTTTTGTTCCTGTTAAAATTGCGAAAAATCAATGTTTTTTCTTGAGCTAAACAGGGAAACTGAAGCTATCCCTTGTTTGGTTCTTGCAAAATAGATAATTAGATTCCCAATGCCCAGATCAGCAGAAGTTAAAGGGATACTGTTATGGGAAAGAAAATATTTTTCAAAATGAATCAGTTAATAGGGCTACTCCAGCAGAATAATGCATTGAAATCCATTTCTCAAAAGAGCAAATAGATTTTTTTATATTCAATTTTGAAATCTGACATGGGGCTAGACATATTCAATTTCCCAGCTGCCCCAAGTCATGTGACTTGTGCTCTGATAAACTTCAATCACTCTTTACTGCTGTACTGCAAGTTAGAGTGATATCACCCCCCTCCCTTTTCCCCCCAGCAGCCAAACAAAAGAACAATGGGAAGGTAACCAGATAGCAGCTCCCTAACACAAGATAACAGCTGCCTGGTAGATCTAAGAGCAGCACTCAATAGTAAAAATCCCATGACAGGATCCCTTTAAGGGCTAGTCCACACGGGGAGATAGCCACGCGTTTGCGGTCGCGGCGACAAAGCGCCGCGCCAGTCGCCGCGACCGGCGCAGGCGACAGTTTTGTATGGGCGCCTATGTAAAAACGCCTGTGCTAACCACACGAGGCGATGCGCTTTTCAACAGTCGCCTGAAAAAGCCTGGCGAGGCATTTTCAGGCGACTGTTGAAAAGCGCATCGCCTCGTGTGGTTAGCACAGGCGTTTTTACATAGGCGCCCATACAAAACTGTCGCCTGCGCCGGTCGCGGCGACTGGCGCGGCGCTTTGTCGCCGCGACCGCAAACGCGTGGCTATCTCCCCGTGTGGAATAGCCCTTAATATCCAGGGGGATTACTGTATCTGTGCACTGTTTATCTAAATTAAAGCTATATACCTATTGGTAAAAAGCCCCCACCCAAAGAAACTCTTTGAGGTCCTGGTCTTTGGAATAGGAACATTCAGCAACTCCATAGACATGCAATGAGACTAAATACCTTATTCTCTATTTACAAAAGTGTTCAGTCACATGATAAAATCAAGCCCAATGCGTTTTGATATGGGTCTTCATCAGAACCAAAAAAAAGGCAGTTAGGGGTACATAGAACACAAGAATATATATATATATATATATATATATATATATATATATATATATATATATATATATATATATATATATATATATATATATATATATATATATATATATATATATATATATATATATATATATATCTCTGTACAGTTATGTCAGGACCAGTAGTCACTGTATTAATATCTGACAAAGACCCATATGGGTCAAAACACATGGAAATGTAATTATATAATCAAATACCTTATTCTCTATTTAATTGAGTGTGCAGTCCTTCGTTTATAATTGCTTCTAAAGCTTAGCCCGACAAGGAATAAAAATAAATAAATAAAAGGGGATATCTCACCGATTTTGAAGCACTTCAAAGGCAAACAACGCCACATCCAGTGATCATGTGATATATGCAGTTAACCAATCAAATTCAGAAGGTGTCCATTTAACTTCTCCATTAGTTCAGTGAAATATTCTTTGTGCCATTCCATAAAATGATATATATAGTCTGTGTGTGTTTCACGGGCTACCTGCCACTTTATTAATATTAACTCAATGATATATTTTTATGGCATAATGAATTAAAGGAGAGTAATGGAAACATTCAATGTGCACTTCCTGATTAGTATTGGTAAACTGCTCCTAAAGCATGGCAGAGAAAATGTAACCTAGTCTAGTAACCAACAGCAACCTGACAGATATCTCTTTTCCAACAGTTGGTCACTAAATGCAACTTGCTGGTTGTTATAAGCTACCAGACTTGATGTGACCTTTTCATCTTTTAATACATTGCCCCATAAGACTCGCTTTAAGAACACATAATTAATGCTAATTGGATAGCAATATGACAACACACACACAATTAAAAACAGGAAAATGACAAAGAGGGATCCATCGTAGTAACCTGAAGTTTATTGCACTTTATTTCCAGGAATTATCATTATTTCTCCAATATTTTATATAAGCAGTTAAAATGAACGTCTAACATGTGAATAAAATAGGAATGTTCATGACTGTTATGGTATTGTTACCACATATAATCCATTAAAAATGAAATGTGTCATATCACTTTTATTAATAAAATAGAATGGAGCATATTCATCAAAATGGGAAATAAAGCATAATTGCCAATGGCTGAAGAAGAGATAAATACCTTACCCTTTGATAAATACCCTTTTAAAAATCCAATGGAAATTAATAAATCGTGGAAGCGATTCACTCTGGATTTTTACCCTTCGATAAAGAGGGTGCAGACAAATTGCAGGTGAAATGTATAAATCAAGTAAGTAAATGCCAATTGTAGGCCATGGTTTGAACTTTGACAGCTAATTCAATCTTCTACTCATGCGGATATATTATGAGTAACATTTGATGAAGGCCATTAAGTACAAATATAGCTTTAATTGTCCTCAAACTGCCTGTCATTCAAAAGAGGATTACTCAAGGACCCTCATTGTGATGTATAATGGCCAGTTTGTCTTATATAGCACCCATAGCAACAAATCTATGCTTTAACAGTTCAGTTGTACCTGCACAAAACAAAACGTTTATTGCATATTGATTTCTACGGGTTATTGAAGGGAGTAAAAGCTTTTCAAGTCTTACTAGATAAACCTACTAGAGTCATAATGAAGAATATAAGCATCTTCACATGGGAAAAAGGTGGGTTACTTACAGATGGTTTACTTACAGTGTTAGAATGGTTACTTGGTCTCATATATCATTTCAGCTACAGAAATAGTGTCTCCCCATTCAACCTTTGTCTAATGTACAGATATGGGATCCGTTATTCGGAAACCTGTTATCCAGAAAGTTCCAGTTTATGGAAAGGTCTGCTCCCATAGACTCCAAGTTATGCAAATAATACAAAATGTTTAAAAAGGATTTCCTATTTCTCTGTAATAATAAAACAGTGCCTTGTACGGATTCCAACTACAATTACACAATTAATCCTTATTGGGGAAAAAACAGCCTATTGGGTTTATTTAGAGGGTTATTTATTAAAGGCTGAATGCTAAAAAAATCAAAAATTTTTAGTTTTTCATATAATAAAATCAAAAATTTTAGTAGGAAAAAAAAAAAATGTATTATACCCCGAGGCTGCAAACCCCGAAGCCAGAATCTGAAAATCCAATATCTCAGACCAACCGAGGTTGTATATAAGCAAAAGGGAGAGGTCCCTATCCTATTTGGAATTTTCTGTGGTCTGCACTAGAATTAACCTGAAAATCAGGAAGAAGCCTAAAAAAAATCACGATATCCGTGGAAAAAATTGTACGATTCAGGTTTTTGCTCGATTTTATTGAGTTTTTTCCCGATCCGATTAAATCGAGCTTTTTTAATAATAAATAAGGTCAAATCATGGTTCTAGTTTGTTCTGACTTTTTTTTATTACAATAATCAAAAAAAATTCGGATTTTGATAAATAACCCTCAATGTTTACATGTTTTTCTAGATGGGATGATCCAAATTATGGAAAGAACCATTATCAGGAAAACCCCAGGTCCTGATCATCCTGAATAAGCATGCTATATTTATCTGGTTAGCATTGCATTTCTATAATAGAGTACACTTCTCTTTGTTTTTTTTTTAAATTTGCAGGACCTGGGGTTTTCCTGGATAATGGATCTTTCTGTAATTTAAATCTTCATACTTTAAGTCTACTAGAAAACCATGTAAATATTAAACAAACCCAATAGGCTGGTTTTGCTTCCATTAATGATTAATTATATCTTGGGATCAAGTACAAGGGGGAAAAAAAAGGAAAATCATGTTTAAAATGTTGGATTATTTCATTAAAATGGAGTCTGTAGGAGATGGCCTTTCTGTAATTTGGAGTTTTCTGGATAACGGGTGTCCGGATAATCGATTCCATATCTATAGATAAAACATTTTTTTTATAGGCAGGAATGCAACATTCCTTTTTACATTCATGCCTTTTATTGATGAGTCTGTTTTTTATTTTAGGAGTTATAACAGCTGCCCCAACATTTACAAGTGCACCAATCACATTTTATGTTGTTTTATACTTTAAGTGTTTGATATGCATTCGGTATTCAGAAATGTTGCAATTATGCATTCTATAAATAAGGTAGTTAGTGGATTACATTAGACACATAGGGACACACAGAAAGCTTTTCCGTCATATAAATTATTTTATTACCCTATTACCATTCCACGTGTTTGTGTGCTGCTATAGAATAACTCTTGCCACAATAATAAATTGTATACTAATGAATATAAATCACACATGTGCATGATAGATCATGCCGTTTATCAAGCAGCTGCAGTGCTGGAGTTTGGGTTTCAAATAAAAGCAAATCTCTGTAAAACAATGATAAATCATCAGTCTTATGTTCAGTCATTATTATGTTTCATTGCTAAAGGTCATGCCTTCGGGGTTTTTAGTTTCTTCATATAAAGCGGACTTTGCTTTATTGCATAAATCATAATCATATTCCTGAATCCCAACAAAACGATCTGTGAGTTATAGCCCATACATGTTTCCTAAAACAAACACGACTACTGAGTAAGGTAAATTCTCTTTAAATGCAGTATTTTTTTTTAAATGCCTTGGTAACAGCATACATGTAAGCTACCATTTTCAATTGCAACAATTTCAGATTACTCAACATAGAAATTAGTTTACTCCTGTTATACAATGTTTATTTATTTATAAATAGCTCTGCTTTGAGGTATCAGTGGGCCCAGGGCAAATATCTCATTGTGGGGAAGCCCCCACTTCTGTCCAAAGAAATTTGTAATAGGACTGACCTCAACATGGAGAACATGAATAGGCAGGAATTAAAGAAATGGTCTGTGCTTTTGTAGGGAGAGAAACTGTTTCTATAGAAGTAGAGCAATATTTGTTGCAAGGCCAGATATGCAAAGTCATTAAAGGGATACTGTCATGGGAAAACATGTTTTTTTCAAAACACATCAGTTAATAGTGCTGCTCCAGCAGAATTCTGCACTGAAATCCATTTCTCAAAAGAGCAAACAGATTTTGTTATATTCAATTTTGAAATCTGACATGGGTCTAGAAAAAGTGTAAGTTTCCCAGCTGCCCCCAGTCATGTGACTTGTGCTCTGATAAACTTCAGTCACTCTTTACTGCTGTACTGCAAGTTGGAGTGATATCACCCCCTCCCTAGCAGCCCAACAAAAGAACAACGGGAAGGTAACCAGAGAGCAGCTCCCTAACACAACATAACAGCTCCCTGGTAGATATAAGAACAGCACTCAATAGTAAAAACCAAGTCCCACTGAGACTGATTCAGTAGGAAAAAATAACAGCCTGTCAGAAAGTAGTTCCATCCTAAAGTGCTGGCACAAGTCACATGACTGGGGCAACTGGGAAACTGACAATATGTCTAGCCCTATGTCAGATGTCAAAATTGAATATAAAAAAATCTGTTTGCTCTTTTGAGAATTGGATTTCAGTGCAGAAGTCTGCTGGAGCAGTGCTATTAACTGTTGTGTTTTGAAAAAAACATGTTTTCCCATGACAGTTTCCCTTTAAATCTTTCTAATATACTCATCAAACAGGACAGGATGCAAACGGCAAATATGAGCAGCCTATTTACAATCAGCCCCTAAACTAAGGGGATCAGCTCTACCTAATATAAAGACAGTCTCAAAACTGGGCCAACATGACAGCTTGGTCCTCACACCAATATCTAATCATTGCCTGAAAATTAAACAAACAGCTATTTACTCATATACAATGAAAATATTTTTACAAAATACAATACACCTATTGGCAATTGGCACAGAATAACCATGTCTTTGTCAGTTCATGAAAACTATTTTATCAATGATCAGAGAAGGAGGAGGAGACACGGAGCTACATACAAAAAACAAGGGCAAGCAACCAATACGAGTCAATTTGTCTAGTTAGCAGAAGAGTAACAGAGCCTTTCAAAAGCCATTGCTGAAAGTTCGCTGACATCGATCATCATCATTAAAGATCATAACTGGGCAGATCAGTGTGGGTGCAAAACACTCATCAGTGGATTTAAAAAACCACCATCACTATTCTTTAAAATAGCGAATGCAGCTTGGATTGGGCAATCATGTCACTCTGGACTCTACATACTCATATCATGAAAAGTATTACACCTGTTGGTGGACATATTGCCACACTATTTAATTGTGGTTTGTATCAGCCAATAGTCTAGGCTTACTTATTATTCCTGCAGAATTTTTATTCACTTAGGCCCAAAGCAACAAAAGAAATATTCCAATTGTATTAGGTTTACTGCCATTATAAGGTTACTATGCATCTTATAATTCATCTTCTCATTAAATCACAAAAGAGGCAAAACTCTGATGATTTCAAAGTTTGAAACAAAATGCAGCTTCTTCCTTTGTTTACCGCACAATTGTCTTCCTCTTATGTCTGAAATGAAGCAGACTGTGAATAACCAAACATTAAGTAAGGCACATAATCAAAAGCAAACAAGCAGCATATCTGATTAAGAAGGAAAGATCACTAAACAAAAGACAACAAAGGTGTTCTCTTTCATCCATTAATATCATGCCTAATCAATTCCGAGTTTAACAAGCTCAATCCAAGCAATGAATAAAATTACAATTAAAAAGACCTTGAAGTTGTCATGTGTATAGGATAACAATTGTGTGTCAACTATCCTTTTGTTGGTTTTCTCCATCAAATCTTGAATTATCCCTATTTGCTGTTGCTTCAGAAAAATGTGCTGTTTTTGTTAATCATCACTATGTAGATTTTAGGTGGATTGCATAGTGTCATAGCAAGTTTGTGTACAGGGTCAGACTGGCCCGCCGGGAAACCAGGAAAAATCTTGGTGGGCCCCAGCACCAGTGGGCTTTCATTGCCTTCGGTTCTGCAGCTGTTAATGCCGTTTTTGTTATCAAGGAAGTTGCTGGATAAGTACTGTACAGTGTACACAGAGTTTATGGGTGGGCCTTTTCCACTCAATCTATCTGCTTCAGACTTGACCCTCCATCAGGGCCGCAATCAGAAATCGCAGGGCCCCATACGACAAAATTTCCTGGGCTGCACCCACCGCAAGCCCCAACTACAGGTCCACCCCCCACCACACAGTAAAAAAAACATTGGTGGCTAGGGTTCCCACATGTTAATAAAAATAAAAAAAAAATTGTGGTTAGGGCCCCCCCATTAAAAAATATTGGTGGCTAGGACCCCACATGGTAAAAAAAATGGTTGCCAGGGAAGAAAAAATGGTTGCCAGGCCCCCCCCTCCCCATGTTATACGGAAATTGGTGGCCAGGGCCCCCCTTAAATATCCATGTAAAAAAACTTGCAACCCCCAAAAATTGGTGCCCTTTAGGGAAGCCTTAATCAAAGACACAGAAAACAGCATTATAGCACTCTAAAAGAAATACTATCTATGGGGTTAATGAAACATTGAGTTGGACTAGTCTTAGATCTGTGTGTATGTGTGTAAACAGAGAAGACAGGATTCACATTGGATCAGTTGGGAAACTGGCACTTGAGGAGCCATTTTATTGTTCAGTGCTTTAAAGGACACCAAACCCCCCTTCTAAAATACACCATCTACTAGCCCACATTTGCCTCCCTCTCTGCATAGTCCCCAATTTAAAAAGTGTCACCGAATGTTGCACAGACCTCTCCATGCAGAGTAGTGCAACGGAGCTCAGCGATGTTAAATATCTTTGGATCACCAAAATAAATACAAGGTGGACTGCAAAACCAATATATTAAAAGTACAATTTATTATATAATCACAAAAAAACTGGCCGGCCAGAAAACAGTGAATAAATTATGAATACATAATTCTAAAATCAGTAGTAAATACAATCCAGGTGGGCAATCATTTTTCCTGTGGAGAAAAATCAATCGACTGTTCTTGGGTGTTGGTATATGTTTCTAATTTAAAAAAAAGGATGGTTATGAGTTGTAGTTCAACAAGATAGAAAAGTTATTTTCCCAAAGTTAATGCTGGAATTTTTGAAGCAGTGGAGGATGTTTGTGAATTGTAGTATAACAAGACAGAAAAGTTATTTCCCAGAAGTTGGAGCTGGGATTTTTAAAGCAGTGGCATGTGCAGAGTATTTAATTAGATATAGCAAAGGCCGGCCGGTAGAGGGCTGAATTTAGAGAGCAGATTATAAAAAGGGGTATATTGGGGCATCCCCCACTCCCTCCTCCTTGCCAGCTGCACAGGCCCCCCAAAAAGAAGTTGGAATAATCTCACCAGTTACACAGTTCCGGAATTTCTCAAGGGCACAGCCCGATTGGAACTCTCAGCAGCCTCAAGCCTGTTTCACAAATTTCTCTGCAGATGTCCTTTTCACGATGATCCAAGATGGCACACTGTCTTTTACAGCGCGTGCACTCCACAGCGGAACGCAACCTCCGATTTCTTTTCGTGAACTCCTGCTGCTTCACCGATTTCACAATCTGGCGGATCACGAAGAACCAGCAACTTGTAACTTTTCACGATTTTTTCATAATTTATTCACTGTGTTTTCTGGCTGGCCAGTGTTTTTGTGATTATATTATAAATTGTACTATTAATATATTGGTTTTGCACTTCACCTTCTATTTATTTTCAGAATTGGTTTTTATCCCCAATAGGACCTTGGGGATTGAAGGTGTGCAGTCCAATAAAATACCCTTTCCCCATCCGTCACAGGAATTTGGATCCTCTTCTTCCCTTCAGCTATTTACGGAGTGTTCCGGTACATGCTCTGTAGGTTCAAATACCAAAGTGCTCTAACTGCACATGTGCGAAAAAGATTAGCATCATTGGTCCATTGATAGCGAACGTATCCTAAGATACTGAAGAAGGGGCCTGTAAGCTCCACTGAGCTACTTTGCATGGAGAGGTCTGGGAGACATTCAGCAACACTTTCTAAATAGTGGACTATGTGGGGAGGAAGTGGGGAGAGGGTTGAATAGGAGCTAGCGGATGGAGACTCTCTCTTTTGGGGGGGGGTTAGTTCTCCTTTAACAATCTCTATGGTTGTAATGTTGCCAGTGGTAACCCACCAAAATCCTCAGAAAAATTATCCCACTAAACCTCTAGATCTCTTGAACAGGCTGAGCAAACTTAAAGGGGTTGTTCACCTTTAAGTTAACTTTTAGAATGTTATAAATGGATAATTCTAACCTTTCAATTGGTCTTGATTATCTCTTTTTTTTTTAAATTATTTACCTTCTGACTTTTGCCAGTATTTGAATAGGGGTCACTGACCCCATCTAAAATCAAATGCTCTATGAGGCTTCAAAAGTATTGTTATTTATTACTCATCTTTCTATTCAAGCCCTCTTCTAGTCATATCCCAGTCTCTTATTCAAATCAATGTGTGGTTGCTAGGGTAATTTGGACCCTAGTAATCAGATTGCTTAAATTGCAAACCGGAGAGCTGCTTATAAAAAGAGACACAACTCAAAAAAACACCAATAATAAAAAATTAAAACTAATTGCAAATTGTCTCAGAATATCACTCTCTACATCAGGGCCAGAACTAGGGGTAGGCAGAAGAGGCACGTGCCTAGGGTACAAACCTTGGGGGCTCCAGGCACATACCTTCCCTGTCACCTACCCCTAGTCCAAGAGTGTTACCTCACTGATGGGGCCAAGCTCGCTTGTGTTGAACGGCTGCTAGTTTGTGCGCTCATTCCCGTACAGTCATGTGCGGCAGGGCAGAGGGGGCGACGCCATTGGACAGGTTGCCTGGGGCACCCAGCCGAAATGGGCCAGCACTAGTGATGGGCGAATTTGGAGCGTTTCGATTCGCCGAAAAATTCGCTGGTGAATTTTCACGGTGGTTTGGCGATTTATTTGCCAGCCGCAAATTCGCGCCTGGCGAATAAATTCGCCCATCACTAGCCGGCACTGCTCTACATTATAGTAAAGTTAACTCAAAGGTGGACAACCACTTTGATTATAGATGTAAGGATACTCATCAATGAGAATTCTGCTTTCCCGGAATCCATCAGTTACCTCACTGTTATCTAACAGAGAGAAACATTAGGGAAATAGATCATATTTCTGTCCCAAATGTGTGTCACTTCAAACTTACCCTAAAATGTATATAACTTAACAGATGCTGCAATGTACATGAATGCAAATGTGCATAAATCATTGAGCCAAGATTGATACTGTAGCTCATTCCCATATATCACGACCTTAATATCAGGTATTGTATTTTTTTATACAGTAACCTCGACATTATTGAATGTATTGGTGCGAATTAAATAAGAAATTTCAATTGTAAATTTTTTTCTTACAATGTTTTTTGTATTGTGAATAGTCTGAAGTTGCATTAGAATGTATTATGTGACTATAGTATACTGCTACATATTAGTGTGTATAGACAATAGACTTTGAAGTATGCTGCTGATTTCCTTGCAAACCCATTAGCTTCTACTGTTACTAAGGCCCATCCTTTTAAAGTTTCTATCAAAGAGTGCAACTTTTAATGCATAATGCCCTAGTGATAGGTAGCAGGGTTCTGAAGGTCAATGAAAAACTTTTACATTGTTTTATTAAGAATGCCCTTGTGAGAACATTGCAGTGTATGTGTGTGTGTATATATATATATATATATATATTTTTTTTTATATATATCTTTTAACAATGCATTTTTATTGAGTAGTAAAAGTGGAGGCAGTACATTCTCACAGTTAGACAAGTACATAACAGGTGTATGAATTAGCTGGTACATTAATGTCAATAACATATAAACACAGCACCCATGTTACATGGCTGGAGCTGTGGATGGATGAATCTGCACTTCCAAAGAGAAAAGGGACCTTAGGTGGGTCTAATTAAAGTTTTTAATTGCTTTAATTGCTTTTATCCCTTAAAGCCCCTATTACATACTGTATGTAGTAGCTACTTAACACTACTTGACTTAGTTTCTTAGGACTACTTACAGTAAATGTTGAGAATTCAATGAAAATGCATTACTTCCATGCTTCACCATTGTGTGGGGATCCTACAGGCTTCGGACACTAATGTGCAGGTTTGGAAGGTCACCTAATGCAAGAGTGCGCCAAGTAAATGTTTTCAGCTGCTTTGAGCCCCTTCTACATTGTCAGTTCATTTAACCCCATTCTCTCCAATCTGTGTCATTATAAAGCATCAGTCTGTAGATTTGCTGGACCTTTCTACACTACATATGCAAAGGTATGGGATCTGTTATCAGGAAACCATCCAGAAAGCTCTAAATTCCCCTTGTAAACAAGGAATGTCATTGCGAAACAAAACATTTGTGGTATTGGTGTTGAGGTGGGTAAGAAAAGACATGCTTTTAAGGCTTTCAGGTTATCTGGGACAAATAAATATGTAAATAATAAAAAATAAACCCAGAAGGGGGTCAGCTGGTTGATGAGAACAGAAAAAATGAAAAGATCCTTAACTGTTATATTTTTTGTCTGTCTACACAAATGAGTTAATGAAGGTTTCCTTCTTAATAGTCCCATATAACAAAGTCAAAAAAAGTGCCACACTAAAGGCCCCCCATACATGGGCCGATAAAACCTGATGACAGCAGTCGGCAGCTTATAGGTCCGCGTGTGGGCCATCCGATGGACTTCCCCGATCCATATCTGGCCACAAGTCAGCCAGATCTCGGATCTCTAGGTTTATGGCCACCTTTAAACTAGTATGCAGTCTGTATTCCTCTCTGCAACACTCCGATCAGTGAATCAATCTTTTATTCGTGCCACTAGCAAAGCAACTTTCAGGCTATACCAGCCCTTTATCAAGCCAGGCTTGATAGGCCAGACTAATTTATGAGGTGAGCAAGGACCTTGATTCTGGGATGGCAGTGGATGTGATCTACTTAAACTTCTTAAGCATTTGATACAGTGCCACACAGAAAGTTACTGGTTAAATTAAGGAATCTTGGTCTGGAACATAGTATTTGTACCTGGATAGAGAATTGGCTAAAAGATATACAAAGAGTAGTGGTAAACTGAATATTTTCTAATTGGACCAGTGTTGTTAGTGGAGTACCCCAGGGCTCGGTTATTGGTCCTTTGCTTTTCAACTTGTTTATTAATGACCTGGAGGTGGGCATTGAAAGTACTGTTTCTATTTTTTCTGATGATACAAAATTGTGCATTACTAAAGGTTCTATGCAGGATGCTGCCACTTTGCAGAGTAATTTCACTAAATTGGAAAACTGGGCAGGAAACTGTAAAATAAGTTTCTAAGTTTATAAATACAAGGTTATACACTTTTGCAAAAATTATATAAATGCACGTTATACACTAAATGGCCGTGTGGAGGGAATTTCCTTAAATGAGAAGGATCTCGGGTTTTTTGCAAATAACAAGTTGTCTAATCCTGGGTAATGTCATTCTGTGGCCACTAAAGCAAATAAAGTACTGGCTTGCATAAAAAAGGTCCAAAAATTCAAGGGATGAAAACTTAATATTGCCTCTTTTTAGGTCCCTGGAGTATACAGTGCAGTTTTGAGCTAGTGTCCTTCAGAGGGATATAAATGAGCTGCGGAGGGTGCAGAGACTAAGTGCAACTAAACTGGTTAGGGGGATGGAAGACTTAAATTATGATGGTAGATTATCATGGTTGGGGTTGTTTTCTCTGGGAAAAAAAAGGTGATTGCAAGGGGACATAATTACACTTTACAAGTAAATTTGAGGATATTATAGACAAATAGCAGGGGACCTTTTTACCCATAAAGAGAATCACCGCACCAAAGTCTACTAGTGATGTGCGGATCGGGTTTTATCAGACCCGCACCCACCCGATATCCATCCACCCGCACCTGCCCTAACCCGACTTACACGTTCATTTTATAGACCCGTCCCACTGATGATGTCACAAAAGGGGTGGATCAAGCAGGCACACATCTATAAAAGTTGAACCCGGAAGTTGTAAGCCAGCATTGTAAGGTCATGGGAGGTGAAAGTAGGCAGAAAAGCTCAACCCAGACCTGCTCACGACCCAGAAAGGGGGGATGCAAGGTCCCGCGGGTATCAAATCGACTCACACAGATGCTGGTTTTCATTTAGAGGGGTTGAAGTTGATGGTCTTTGGTCTTTTTTCAACCGATTTAACTATGTATATATAATAACTATGAATTATGACGTCCATAGACTTGTATGGCGTTGTGCATCAAAAAAAAATGACGCTCAAAATAATGTCACCACGCGTCAAAAACTTTTTGACGCCCATAGACTTTAATGAGCATCAGTGACATTTCTCTGGCCTCAAAATTTTGTCAAAGCGAAACGGGTCAAATTCACCTAAGCCTAACTGTAATCCAAATTTTTAAAAATTATTTACTTTTTCTCTATAATAACCAGTACCTTGTACTTGATACAGCACAGTTGCTGACATCAGATGCAAAAAATCTGGAAAACAAAATAGCTTGAATAACCCTGGGAAAAGCACACCTAGAAAAATACTGAAAATAATAGGGCTTTGAAACTAATGCAGAAAAATATCAATAAATTTGGGGTTTTACTATATACATGAGAAATACTAATGGGTGGTTACTTTGGAAACATCGGTTTCATGTACACATTTTACAAAACTTAGCAGAAATGAAAATATATTTGTAGCACTTAAACATTACATTTTAAACCTGGATGACAATACTCCAGGCACCAGAACTAGAGTCAACAAGTTGTGTACTTATATTAAAAAGCACTTAATAAGAAGCCTGTTGGTATTGTACAGTACTTGTTTATACTATATGTTCTTGGCCCAATTCCTTCAAACTGCAATGTTGCTTGCTATTAAAAAATGTGTTGTTATCTTTTTATGCTTTAAAGTCACCCATTTAATATTCTCTAACAAATACTCCCAAACAAAAATATACTCATAAATGAAGAGTTTTCTTAAAGGAAAAATCGACTCTAATCATAGGCGGGGTGTCCTATCATGTTTTTAAATGTGGGGTTTTTTTTGCACATTTATAATAGGTGAATATTTGAATTGATTATTTTGGTAGTTACAGCATGCCTTTTTCTGTTACAATTAATTGAGATTAATTCCATAGACTACACTGATCAGTGGACATATCGTAAAAAGGAGAATACTTGTTTAGATTTTCCAATATATTTAGTAAAGAGAGAGTTAAGCATCTTTCAACCACTGGGGACCCTTTGTTCTGCAAAAAAGAAACATGCACAAAGTGTATTGATTCTGAATCAATAATTAGTCATTAGAATGTCCCTTTAATACCCCAAAAGAAAATTATAATTTAAAAATAATCCTTTGAGTGCCAGCGATTGATGATACATTATACCCATGAGACTTGGACATGTTTCAAACACATATTTATCCATCTGTTTAGACATGATTCCTGAAACAGCCTCATCTTTAAATCTTGGATAGAAAATTAAAGGATAAAGGCATGCTAAAGGACGTGATGAAGCACTGATCTGAATTCTTTACATGTTTACAAGGATTTCTGTAATGTGACAGTTTACAAAGTCATATACATAAAAAAGTAAAATGTATTTACCATTAGACAGTGTATAATTTATAAATGTATTTATTTAGCTTAAAGCAATATTGATTTTTAGCAGTGTGTATCCCCTGAGGAGACACCAAACTGACAGCAATGCAGGTGGATTTTTCAATTTACTCTCACAAAAGGAAGTCATTGTTGTTTTTAGAAGATCTGAATACACAATACTTTGCAGACCACAGGCATTCCAATAAATGAAATGTAAAAATGTCCAATCGATTTATACAGAGTGGATGTTTTCCAAAGATCTGTGTATCTATAAAACCTTTATTGCAAAATGGCTTACATTTAAAATGTACATATAAGTTAGCTATCTAACTGTAATCACAGCTGACAAAAGGCATGTTTTGAGAGATTTTAGCAATACAAATATTCGCACAGTTGGCACCAGTTTTTCATAACTGGCAGTTTGGCAATCTTATCCAGTACGCCTTTGATGAAAAATTGCTGGTGGTGCTAAAGTAGGTGTTAGATATGCTGGAGATAAAAGGAAATAGAAGGAATAGCTGATGGCCAAAAAGAAATGTGATAGTAAATCAGTTGGCGCCTCATGTGCAAAAGTAAGTAATTAAGTAAATCTATAACAAGAAAATGTTGTTGAAGGATACATATTTAAAAGGCAATGGGGAAAATGTAGTAAAAGTTGCAAGGAGAAAAAAAATGCACAAATAAGAATAAAAGTTTGCGCATTGCAACTTTTAAAACATGCTTTAATGTTGCGTAATCTTTGGGAGCAAACATAACTTTTTTTTTTTTTAGTAAGATGTTTTATTAAATACACAGCGCACTGGCGCAAACTATAAAATTTGCATTATTTCTTCCATTTGCTAAACATTTTCCAGATCTGGAAAAGGAACATTTGTTTATGCAGAGGCATATATTTTCGCATTACAAATATTTTTCACGTTTCCAATTTTTATTGCATCCCCCCAAAAGACTGTGCTTCAACATTCCAAGCAGGAAATCTATTTAATGGAATATTTTTGGACTCACATTAGAAAGGATATGAACATTTTACAAAACATGGACTATTTTAGAGACTGCAACTGCTATTTATATTTGAATGGCGGTCATCAAACTAAAAGTATGGAGGAACAATTTTTAGAAATAAAAATGTTGTTTACTGACCCATCATTTAATGAGCTGAGCCTAAAGGACACACTTTAAACACATTCATTATGTGTTATGAAGTATTTGATGAACATTACAGACAACTAGTATTTGCCAAATAAAGAAAAAATTGGATTGATAATATATCTTCTAAAGCAAAAACTTTATAAATGATATGAATTATGTTAAAACTACCACTTGCCAGAATGTGAATTATTTTCAGAATATTCAGAAACTTTTTTTTTTCGGTTCTTGCTCTTCTTTTCCAAAGAAACTGCCAACTACATATTACATTTCTCTTTATTTATATCTATTATACATTTTTTCATTTACAATTGTTGTACAAGAATCTCCCATAAAGGTTTTAAAAGTAAGAACTATAACATTGTTGTAATACAGTATATATGTAAATATAGCAATGCTTCATAGGCTGGGCATATGTTATAGGGGATCTAGCCCCTGTGCAAAACTGTTTCACTGTGAACCCTAGCTCTCTAACATAAGTGTTAGGAGATTCAAGCATATTTACCAATTTATTTGATGCTCCCAGGTGCATTTGCATTAACAAACAAGAAGCCAGATATACAAAGATATGATGCAACTTTTATTGGATGATTTTTCTAGTGACAAGTGTTGTTGCTTAAATTATATTTATGTTTCCAGACCGCATCATAAGCCTTAATAATATATTGGTGGAAGATGACTTGTCCACCAAATTTTGAGGAATGTATGGTAAAACAACCAAGTATAAAGAATGAATGGCACTCACAATAAACTTTTAGTTTAGAAAGCAGACGTCTGTAGGGCACTGTATCAAAGGCTTTAGCAAAATCCAAATAGATCAGTTACTGTCACAGGGAAACATGTTTTTTTTTTCAAGATACATCAGGTAATAGTGCTGCGCCACTGTAATCCAAGAGCAAACATATATTTTTATAATTTTTTTTTTTAAATTTGGCATGGGGCTAGACATGTTGTCATTTTCCCAGGAGCCCTCGGGTCATGTGACTTGTGCTCTGAGAAAATTCAGTCACTTTTTACTGCTACACTGCAGCCCATCAGCAGCCTATCAACAGAACAATGTGTAGCTAACCAGATAGCAGCTACCTGACACCTCTGCTGAAGGATTTTTTTGCATTGCTAAAAGTGGAAAAAACTGGAAAACTCCTGCTTTTTCCTGCTTGGGTGTTCATGGCTCATGCTCATGTCTACCACTAGGTGGGACTAGAGAGGGGCACTTTTACCATACATATTTAATCCTATGACAAGGCTACTCTCATGAACAGTGGCCAAAGCATACTCTAACTGACCACCAGAGGGCCACAAGAGAGTCTCAGGGGCCACTAGTGTAGTGTTTGAAGTAGGCACTAAAGAGGGAGTTGACTGCTTTGAAAATGCATACACATTAATGAAGCACAGGCAGGGTTAACAAAACAAGGTAGAAGGTAGGCAATGGTACAAGCTGGGAAGAAAGGGGAGGTGTAAGGCTTAGAACAAAAGAAGTTAAAGTCCAGGTAAGGTTTAAGGCTGGCAGATAGTGATGGGCAAAAATTCGCCGGCAAAATTTGCTGGCATCAAAAAAAATGGACGCCGGCGTATTATACACCGGCTAACGTTTCGCAAATTTTTCGCCAGAAATTCGCGAATTATTCATCGAAGCGAAACTCCACAGATTAACCCATCACTACTGGCAGAGTTTAAGGCAGCCAGATTCAGGCAGCGTCAGAAAGGTGAAGGTCATTATCAGGATCAGCAGTGCCTTCCACAGGCAGGGTGACCAGCAGGTAAGTATAATTAAGAACTGGCAAAGTTACAACGCAAGGACAGGTTATACATAGGCAGTATCTGCTGGGACATCTACAAGGATGAGCTGCATCTGATAATTCAAAACATCTGGGCGCAATTGGCAGAATCTTGGACACAGAATGGAATAGGCAGGCTTCAATACAGAGATACCACTAACCTGCCTGTATAGCAAAGAGGTAAGAGAAGAAAGCCATAAGGGCTCATTCTCTTACCAAAACGCAGTGAGCAAAGTACAATTTCAAGTACATTTTTTTCCCACACAATGCAGTGTTTTACCCCAGAATTTCGGCATTATTGCAGACACAAACTGGCAATTCTGTGGATGCAATTATGCTACATTTATTGAAGCTGCATCCAATTCACCAAAATGGATGCAACTGCACATGCGCTTCGCTGCAAATCGGGCACTCACTGCAGGAAAAAATGCAACTTGCGGACATAGATGAGCCCTATAATGTACTAGATAAGTAGCAGAAGACCAGACAGAGGGGATAATCCCTTACAGCTTATTTTGACATAATATACTACAACAGTACGTATCAATGAAAGGTCGGTTTTCTTCTGTTTGAATGTACTGCGCAGCTCTTCTTAATGAAAGCCCAGCTCTCTACCAATTGTTTATAAACTAACATCTGTTATTTTATGTTCAAATTCAGTATAGCTGCACGATTTCAAAATAGAAAAGCTGACTTGCATGTCACCTTTTGGTTCATTTAATCTAGCTTGTAAAGTATTTTTTGTACGATGCATGTGGTCACGGACGCTGTGCGTGGGTGCGGCAGATACCAGGGCACGGATCTTATTGCAGCCATAAATCACAATACACATGGAAGGATCAATTAAATTACCTTTGGCACATGGGCTGCAATGACAGGTGGATACCATATGACGGTGACTTTTCTGGAAAAAAAAGAAAAAGCAATATAGCTTATCACAACAGCATTTCTACTAATGAATTTCATGCTGCCAAGAAAGCGGTAAGAATCATAAATCTCAAGTTTCAGTTGGAAGATTGTTGTTGCATGGATTCTAAACTTGGAAAAAAAAATCCCTCTTTCTACTTGAAATAGGATGCAGAACCACAGCATAAATATATAAATACACATTGCTCGGCAGAGGTTCATTGTTTTTGCTGCTTTCCCACAAGGAAGGCCGCTGTATTTATTTGTACCATGTAATTGCTGACAAAACGCTGCTGACAAAAATTATAAATCAAGTAAATTAGATTCATGTCAGAAATGTATCAATAATAAATTAAATACTGGCCTTCTCATAAATATATTAGCAAAAGTCTGCAAAGTAAAAAAATAAAGTATTTCCCATAAGGTTCATATTTTTTAAAGCACATGGGTATGTTTCCGTTTAGACAGCTAAATCATATATTTAAGGATATATAATTAATACAAGGAATCGGTTTGTAATCTAATCTGCCGTGTCCTCTGATTGCCCTAAATTGTTTCACATAAAATAAAATATCATCAGGGCATTCTGCCAGTGTTTGCATTATTGCATATTATGATAGTATTTCAATGCGCAGTTCTCTTGTTTGGAAGCAAGCACTAAATATAGAATTAACAATTCAGACCACTTAAATAGCAGATGTTCTATTTGATTTCTAAAACAAAGTGCACCTGCGGACACATAACCATTTCATAGCGAAAGAGTTTTGACAAGTCAGAGCCAATAGGATGAGGGCAATGAAATATGTGTTTGTTTATCAGAGTGGTAATATGAGGGCTCTTAGTTCTTAAATAGTATTATAGCATTCTGAATGTTGAGTCAATAGGCAAAACTGCAACTTGATAGCTATCGACCTATTCTTTGATTGAAGCACCGGCCCATAGGGGGTACAGTTTAGTAAAAGGGAACTATAGTGATTTATTTTGGCAATCAGGATCTTTGAAAACTCACTTGCTTATAACTAGGAACATCAAAATTAATAGCATACTGCAGCAGCATATCTGATGTAGTATGGCAGCTTCCCACAGAGTAAGTGTGAGGGGGTCTATCTAGGGTAGTAGGTTCTTATTGGGGGGGGGGGGGTTAGTTCTTCTTTAAATAAAAAATGGCTTTTATTTAAGCCAGCAGCAACAGGTTGAAAAACAAAGGCAGTTTTCTTCCATAAAAAACAATGGCAGCAACATTACAGACCTCTATGCAGGCAACTGTGTATGTACAGGCACATAGACTTCTGTATGCTGGGTTCACAGGCACCTCTCTACGCTTGTCTCCGTCAGAGCTCTCCTGTAGACTGACTAACCAGGCTTTAAGGCTTGTTGATTAGGCAGCTGAGGCTAATCAGGTCCAGTCCAGCAGTTACTTGGCTACAGGGAGGAATTTGTGTCCAGCCCATAAGGGGGAGAAGCTGAACTGTACTGGACAGTATATAGGCAAAACAAGGGAATCCTTTGCACAAACACTATATTCCTCCCCAGACATGCTGACACTCGGTTTTCTGTAATAAACAGGTCCCCACTCAGTTTGTGTATGTATTCTTAGGAAATAGCTGCATATTCTGTTATAGATTTGCTTGCATACATATAAAGAGTGACTACAGTGCCCTATTGCACAAACAGTAAAGCAAGTTATTGTTCCAACAACGTTTATAAATTATACCGAATGCTAATTGTAGTTTTATGGGAGGGTGCAATTGGATGCTCTTAAACTACAACTCCCAGCATCACCTGGCAGCTTACTTGGCATGTATGTTTCAATCTGCTGGGCCTTTGACCCAAACAACTCAATTGCTGCTACTCAGAAATGAAAAAGCAAGTGATGGTCTTTAACATCCAAGAAATAAAGTTTGTTTTGCGTCTTGAGTTGAATTTTTCCAGGTTTTCTACCAAATAGGAAAGATGGGCAGGTAGGGCGGAACTTTAGATGTCAGTCAAGAATAGTTAGACCACTCCCACTCCTCTGCTCAGAACACAGGCTGTCTGTCAGTACTGAGCCAAGTCCCATTCATAATAGTTCCCCTTTCAGAAACGGTACAGAATTTTTAATTGATTGTATTTAGAAAGTTTTTTATTTCAGTATGATGAATCTTATATTCAATTTTCCTTTTTTACGATAATTCCCCTTAAGTTTTGCACTAACAACCATAGTTATAATGCTGGTGCAAGGGTCCTTAAAGGGATACTGTCATGGGAAAAACATTTTTTTCAAAATGAATCAGTTAATAGTGCTGTTCCAGCAGAATTCTGCACTGAAATCCATTTCTCAAAAGAGCAAACAGATTTTTTTATATTCAATTTTGAAATCTGACATGGGGCTAGACATATTGTCAATTTCCCAGCTGCCCCAAGTCATGTGACTTGTGCTCTGATAAACTTCAATCACTCTTTACTGCTGTACTGCAAGTGATATCACCCCCTCCCTCCCCCACCAGCAGCCAAACAAAAGAACAATGGGAAGGTAACCAGATAACAGCTCCCTAACACAAGATAACAGCTGCCTGGTAGATCTAAGAACAGCACTTAATAGTAAAAACCTATGTCCCACTGAGACACATTCAGTTATATTGAGAAGGAAAAACAGCAGCCTGCCAGAAAGCATTTCTCTCCTAAAGTGCAGGCACAAGTCACATGACTTGGGGCAGCTGGGAAATTGACAAAATGTCTAGCCCCATGTCAGATTTCAAAATTGAATATAAAAAAATCTGTTTGCTCTTTTGAGAAATGGATTTCAGTGCAGAATTCTGCTGGAGTAGCACTATTAACTGATGCGTTACCAGCTGATTGTAAAAAGTGATAACTGAATGCTGCCTTTGGCACAGTAATAATTCTAGGGTGCAAATTATCCAGTTGCCTACAATATGGCTGATGCCTAAATTGTGTATATTGTGTATATGGTCCTGGTGCAGGGTTGCCTCTATATCAATATTGCTCTGTTTAAAGACATTTTTCTTATGTTCTAAAAAGTAATTAGGGATGAGAGTGTTAAGATTATATCTTAGTTTGGATCAATTACAAGGTAATATTCTATTACTACAAGAAAAAGGAAACAATTTTGAAATTTTGGATTATTTGGATAATCTATGGTAGATGGCTTTGCCGGAATTCAAAACTTTCTAGATAATGGGTTTCCAGATAACGGATTCCATATCCATACTTTAATACAGGTATGGGATCCATCATCCAGAAACGTATTATCCAGAAAGCTCTGAGTTACAGGGAGGCCATTTCCCATGAACTCCATTATGATCAAATAATTAAAAAGTTTTTAAATAATTACCTTTTACTATTTAATAATAAAACAGTAGCTTGTACTTGATCCAAACTTTGATATAAGTAATCAAATTACGGAAAGATCCCTTATCTGGAACACCAGGTCCCGAGCATTCTGGATAACAGGTCCCATACCTGTACTTTCCAAACATTTAAATATGTTTAATAGGGATGCACCAAATCCACTATTTTGAATACTGAACCGAATCCTAATTTGCATATGCAAATTAGGGGTGGGAAGGGGAAAACATTGTTTACCTTGTTGTACCTTGTTTTGTGACAAAAAGTCATGTGATATCCCTCCCCGCCCCTAATTTCCATATGCAAATTATGATTAGGTTTGGCCTGGCAGAAGGATTCGGCCGAATCCCGAACCTAATCCTGGATTTGGTGCATCCCTAATGTTTGATATTCATTATAACAATAGTAATTCCTATATAAACTGTACTGTAGGGCTTATTAGATGCATTATAATGGTCAAATAAAATAATATCAGCTTTCATTATTACAGTTTCCTTCTTGTGCTTTCTTTCTGAACGCACAGGGACAGATTCATTAAAACTGGGGGTTCCTGAGGGACTCCCAGAAGTTTGAATGTTATCACAGTCACTTTCCTGACTGCTACATTTATAAGAGCCTTTTTGGCTTTATTTCAATGTGCTAATTCTCAGAATTGCTTAGACTGCTTTACATATGGTGTGTTAGAGTTCACCGGCAGTAATGATTCTCTAAGTCTGCGAAACAGAATTGCATTAATCTCATTGCAATGAGGAATGCAATGAATCGGTACAAATCATTTTCATTTGTAAATCAGAACTGATCAGTATGGCTTTAAAAAAAGAAAGCAGAAGTATAATTTACAATGGCAGAACAATGTGCAATGAGCAATTTTTGGATGCAAATCGACCATTGTGCAGTCTCCATTCACAGAAAATTGCATACACAGTAACTCACCTGCGATAGAGAAACAAATCAGCGGCCTTTTTGCTTAAATTCCCTACAGTCACTCTCATCACTGGCATAAACTGCTGCATTAGCGCCCAAGTCACTTGGCAGTCGTCTGTTTCAGATGGAATTATAAGATTACACTTGCATGCGAAGCATTAAGAAGTTGTGAATTAAAGCACACTACAAATTGCGCAGGAGCATGTATGGGCATGCCTATCTTTCTCAACTGCATCAATGCATGCTCGATTTTGCTTCAAAACTAGTTCATTGTACTTGTACTTATAAATGGGGCTGCAGGAGTAAATCTTACCTCCATACTAAAACACTCTACACATGGGGAGAAATGCAGTACTTAAAATTACCAGTAACAACACAGCCTACTACATGTAAGCAGACCCCAGCCTGACATTATGGTTACATATAAAGTACATAGTTAGATTGGGTTGAATCCTCCCTACTTTCACATAAATTATATATACCCATAGCTATACTAACTATAGAGTTTAGTATCACACTAGCCTTTGATATTATGTCTGTCCAAAAAATCATCCAAGCCATTCTTAAAGGCATTAACTGAATCAGCATCACAACATCACCCGGCAGTGCATTCCACAACCTCACTGTCCTGACTGTGAAGAACCCTCTACGTTGCTTCAAATGAAAGTTCCTTTCTTCTAGTCTAAAGGGGTGGCCTCTGGTACGGTGATCCACTTTATGGGTAAAAAGGTCCCCTGCTATTTGTCTATAATGTCCTCTAATGTACTTGTAAAGTGTAATCATGTCCCCTCGCAAGCGCCTTTTTTCCAGGGAAAACAACCCCAACCTTGACAGTCTACCCTCATAATTTAAGTCTTCCATCCCTCTAACCAATTTAGTTGCACGTCTCTGCACTCTCTCCAGCTCATTTATATCCCTCTTAAGGACTGGAGTCCAAAACTGCACTGCATACTCCAGATGAGGCCTTACTAGGGACCAACAGGTATGGATGATTTAAGAAAAAAAATGTTTTGGTTTTATGTTTAATTTTTAAAGATATTTTATTGTACAGCTTTGTCCAGGTTCCCTTCAATGCTCTTTTTTATGCAAGACAGTACTTATTTTGCTTTAGTAGCCACAATCTGACCCGCTTCGCTGAAAACTCACGAAACTTCGCCAAAATGCATTGATGTCTATGGATGACAAAAAGATTTTGACACACAAGGCGCTGTGACAAATTTTTTCGCCCATTGCAGTTTAGCTTATCACTAACCGCAGAATGACACTGCCTGGTGGAAAAGGTTTAATGCTTTATTAATAACATGTAAAAACATAGATAAATGAAGTAGAACATTGCAGACTAACAACAATTTATGGGAAATGGCACTGATTTAAATTTAAGGCCCGTTTAATTATGCAAATATCGGCTGTCATTTGATTTTGCCAAAAATTGCAGTTGGTGAAAGGTCGAATTTTGCCGCAAATCCATGCTTGGAAAAAAATAATAATAATTTAGATTTTTAGGAAATGGTAAAAATAAGAATAATTGTAAATGTAAAATGTAAATCATATGGCTCAGTAAAGATCTTATCACTAAACAAATCCTTAACTTCATCTGTGAGTGCTGGTGTGCATGGCCATGGGTTTACATTTGAGCCATGTAAATAAACCATTCATGGCTGATTAGCTCATCACCAGAGTTATGAATCAGCCCACATAATCACAAATCAGTCAACACATTATTGCAGTGTCTCAGATCATGGAGGCATTCCTCGAAATGAAGATTAAATTGACTGTATGACTTCATGGTTAAATTCATGGTAACGAATCTACAAATCGATTTATAGACCCCGATTGGATCATAATTCATCCTGAAAGCCACGGTTCAGAATTGGTTATTTATATTATTTGCCAACTTGCATTTTTTGAAATTGCTAAAATTTGAAAATTGATCCGGGCCAATTGATTTGCTGATCTCTTCTGCCTGCGAGACAGTGTTTTTCCTCCCTTGGACCTCGAGTCTAAAACATCAGATTCTAGAAAGAGTTTATTTATTTATTTATTTTGTATTGAATTCTAACTACTGTAATGCAAGCAGTATGGGTTATTTTTATCATCTGCGCTTCAGTCTCCAAATAGATCACATGAAGTAATGTTTATTCTGTACATTGTGCTCCTTGGAACTAATTTAATGTGCATTAACAGTAAGTACCACTTACAGAAACAGCATTTGAATGCATTAGGTTTTCGGCATTTTAGAGGTTCTACCAGAAAAATGACTAAGCATTCTGAGAGATTAAAGAGACCTCTTGTCCACACTTGCTTCCTAATTAAAATGATGTCTCTGGACCCCTTCCAGTGAGGGGGGGGGGGAGAAAAGCCTGCTACTAACGGAGCATTAATTACCTTTGACATAATTAAAGTGTGAGTCATTAAACTTTTCTGGTTTTATCTTGGAAACATGGAGAATAAATTAGACACAGTAAATGATTCCCAGAAATATAAGCAAATATTTATATATATATATATATATATATATATATATATATATATATATATATATATATATATATATACACACACATACCAATGAAACAGATCCGCACTCCTCCAATTAACTCAATGATCATCCGCCCGGGTGCTGCTACTGGGATTAATAATAGAAACAAAAGAAGTTGGTAGCGCACTCCAGGGACTTGTATATAATAGAAAATCCTTATTATGGCTGAACAGGCCAGGCATAGGGTAAGAACACCACGGAATAAGATAGGGGGTGCTAGATAGGGGGTGCTAGAACGACGTTTGTCACTAGGTTTAATACTTCATCATGTCAGATTAGCCAATTGGTGAGAGATCGGTGGTCGATCATTAAGGCAGACAAAAATTTGGCAAAAGTTTGTTCGGAACCACCGGTGATGGCTTACACCAGGGGTCAGAACTTGCGTGACATGTTGGTTAAAACTGACCCAATGAATTGTTATCAGCGACAACAAGCTACTTGGTTGTCAACTGGTAAACCAGGGTGTTTCAGGTGTCCGAGTTGTATGACTTGTAGGTACATGTCGCCAGGTGAGGTATTTTACCACCCCCAAACAGGACAAAAAATTTGAATCAAACATCGTATTACCTGTACCACCACACATGTCATTTATATGGTCACTTGCCCATATGCTTTGGCATACATTGGGAAGACAGATTTGACTTTAAGGATCCGTATGGATGGGCATAGGTCTGCCATCAGTACGGCATTTAGGGATGGTAAATCAGTGAAACCAGTGGCTAAGCATTTTTTTGAGAAGGGTCACAGATTGCCGACTTTTAAATATATAGGCATAGATCATGTACCTGAACCCAGAAGGGGTGGCAACAGATCTCAAATGTTGTTACAACGAGAAACGTACTGGATCAAAAGATTGAATACAATGACACTGGAAGGCCTCAATGAGCAATGCTTTTTTAATTGTTTCCTCAACACACGATAATATGTATCAAGAATTCATCAAGTATTCGTTACATCCAAATCCGCTGTTGTACTATTGAGTATGAAATAGTTGCACATATTTATAATATTATGGTAGTTTTATCTATAGTGAAGTGAGAAGTTCAACGGGGGGATGGGTGTTGTACAAGGGAAGGGGTTACACCTGCGGGGTTATTTATGTGTGTGTAACTAATGGCTTTTTTATCTTGAGAAAGGCTCTAGAGGGGAGCAGAAACGTCAATCATTATGCCATAATTAATAAAAGGATTTTCTATTATATACAAGTCCTTTGAGTGCGCTACCAACTTCTTTTGTTTATATATATATATATATATATATATATATATATATATATATATATATATATATATATATATATATATATACATTTTAAAAATATATTTTAAGAATATGTTTTTTTGCAGATGAAGGGGCAAAGCAAATCACTCACAAATATTAGGAATGAGCCTGCCTGCCACCAAAGGAAATAAGTGAGCTCTCTAGTGCAATTAGATGCCACCAACCTGGGTGATATTGTTTTAATATCCCTGTCCAACCTCTTGCTAAACCCACTTAGTCACTAACTGTTACAGCGTCAAGATGTCTGTAAGATTAACCCCTCTTCACTTGACCACCATTTAATCCCTGAATAATACAAGAAACATACTGAACTGTAATGTAAATGGCCACAGCTTTATAAACAAGTATAACTCAAACTATGAAAACATCATATAGGAATACTTGCCAAACTATAAGACCCATAGTGGGTAACCTGCTGTACCAGCCACCCTACACAGCCGCATCAAATGGGCACATAGGGCAAACAACCAAAGCCCATGTCTCCTGGTATTCATACCTGCAGAGTACTCCACTGAACCACACTTGGCTTTTTGCCATGTATACCAGGGCCTAAAGCCTATCTCTTGGCAAGCATTTCCCAACCACTCCCCATTAGCGAAACTCCAACCCGGAGATCGGTCGTTTGGTCGATCGGTCAGGTTTGATTTTGACCCGACCGATCCTGCCGGAGCCCACGGCACATTGTAATTGGATTGTTCGGCCATACGGCCGCACAATCAGATTACACCCGATATAGCCATGTTTGTTAATGGCATATCGGGGAAAGATCCGCTCGTTTGGCGATGTTGCCAAACGAGCGGATCTTTGTATCTATGGCCACCTTTAGACCTCAGAGTGCATCACACATCATATGTGACAAAAGGCACCAAACTTGCCTAGGTGCAACAACCTATATCAACCAATAGGACGTTTGCTTTTAAATAACTCACCTGTTAATGTTACCAGCTGATTGGTTGCATTTGGTTATTGCCCCTGGTCAAAGTAAGTGGGGATCATTTATAAACAGTGGGCAAATTTAGATCTGAGCAGTAGCCAATGTCAGGTGCTTGCTTTCAGTGTCTAACTTTCAACTGGCTGAAAAAAAGCTAATCACTGATTATTATATGTTGCTATGGGATACTGGCCATGTGCAAATTTGCCCAATGTTTACAGGGTCGGACTGGGACGGCGGGAAACTGGGAAGAAAATGCCCAGACCTGCTCCCCTAATCAGCTACCTCCTAAAAAATAAAGATCTTCCACTGTGGGTCTTCAGCATTTGCACATGCAGGTGTGGGAGTTTTTAAGTCGGGATGGGGCCCCGATGACTGCTAGTAGGGCCCTTCATATTGCAGCAATGGTGGGCCCCGAATGCTCCAGTCTGACCCTGACTGTTTATAAAGGAGTCCCAGTGTCTTTGATTACATAACTGCACAGTTTCTGGAGGAGGAAGAGTGCCTTCGCAAGTTCTAATATACGTAAGGCACATCTAATATATCTATGTACATCTACTTTCATGTACAGAACACATGTCATACAGCTGTGGTGCATAAACCTTGACTGAAGGTATAACCCATGTCTAGTTAGCAAAATCTCAAACTTTTAAAGAAATCTCAAATGCATTTTAGAAAAGCTACTGAAATATTGGACTATTTTAACCCGGAAAATGGTCTGAAGTCCAATCTGAAAATCAAATCTGAAAATAAACCATATTTTTTTCATTTTACTCGGCAAAAAGTGGAGTACCTTTCCTCTCCATATTGATTAGGTTCTTTATTTATGGTCGATTTTCAACCTGTACAAATCCGAATACATTTCAGGCAGTGACTTTTATTAAGGAAATAATGAGCCTATGAGTAAGTGCCCATTTGGCATGAAACACATTAGGTTACATATGTTATTTTTTATAATTATTTTGGCTATTGCTTTACTATTATTGGATCTCTTCTAATCAATAATGACTTTTATTAAGGACCTGACTTGGTTGATTTGGTTACATATGGTTGTCATATAATTGCAGCAAAACTTTCTAAGATTTTTTTTTTTGGAATTTAAACTTGAACCAGATAATAAATGCCTTTAGTATGATTAGAGGTTAAAATTGCCGAACATAAATTGCAAATTAATCCTGATATGTTGAGATGGCCAATGCAGTGCTGGTAAGGATGATAATGTTGGAGAAGGCCCTTGCTTCTGTATTTAACATTGGGATTCGTAGGAAAAGGAAAGATTTACATTCTTTTTAAACACGCAACAGTTACAGTTGTAAATTACAGATTTTATCTGATAGAATATGCTTTATGCTGACATGACAGTACTAAAAAATGTGGCTGGTAAAATAAGTGTCTGCAATATCTTCTGCAGGTGCCCCCTTATGGTAGCCCTAATGTTCATTATAAGGCTATTATTTAGCTGCTACTACAATTTCAGTCTTCTATTCCCAGCATGCCTTGTGCTAGGAGAGAATCTGTCAGTTTCTAGGAGCTTTGAAAACATGACTATTGGAAATGTTCCCTTGGGCCAAACCAGTAAGCAGAGGGGAAGACTCAATTCAACAGAAACAGCAGAACTCTACTTTACTTAAAGTGCCTCAAGGCAACGTTTCGGGCCCTTACGACTCTTTATCAAGACAGAGGGGAAGACTGGCACAGAAAGACAGCAGGGGTTAACTAGGGGTGGTCAGGAATCACCTATTAGAATTAAATTAGCCCTACATCCCTCGCTCATTCACATGAGTCTGGGCTTTAAAGTTAGTAAATCCTAAAGGTCAATGTCCTACCCAACTTCTGTTAGGAGATTTTATTGTAGCAGGGGCTAGGAATGTGTGTATGGTGTAACATGGGTAAGTCATTATCACTGATACCGTATGTAGCAGTTTGACATGGAGCCCTGGAGCAGAGATCCCATTGCTGGAAATTAGGTAAAGGAGTTGGGTATGGTAGGTGATCTCAAGCTGCGTATACAGTATATAGTCCTAATCATTTATAACGTTTCTACTGAACACAAGCTGTGCTCTTCCAATTCAAATCAGTAATATGTCTTGAGTGTTTATTAGTCAGTACAATAAAGTGAAGGGACATCGGTTGCCAATGGAATTGGATGTATATGATAAATGGTTAATATTAAAAAGAAAAGATATATTCATGTAACTTTATCTTATTCTCATGCAAACTATCCATTGCATAGAAATGCTGGGTGGAGCAACATTACTAAGTAAAGGTTTATGACCCTCCTGTCCCTTTAATTTAGAGGTAAACTCTTCATTTAAAGGGGCAGTGCATATAGATCCATATCATGTATATGTAATATGTGATTTCTATCATTTCCTTTTTGCCCCCGCCCCATCTCTTATATTCTGCAATAAATAGGTAGCAAGGGAAATAAAAGAAAAAAATGTCTTTTGAATGCATTGTGAGGTAATGACTTATTTGTTATTACTTTATACTCTCCATTCGCATAATGATCCAACCATAATGCCTGTGCAAATAATACAGTTTCATCTATCTCCCTTTTAGTTATATATTTATATATATATATATATATATATATACATATATAAATTTAGAGGCTCTGTCTGTTTGTCCAGTTCTTTAGGTTACTAGTAGTGATGGCGAATTCATGGCGAATTTCCGCATTTTGCTGCAGGCAAATAAATTCACGACTTGAAAATGTACACAGACGGAGTCCGTACGTGGGACTGGGTGAGCGCTCTATCCAAAATCCCAACGTTCCACTCTGGTCACGTGGATAAGACAAACACTGTACTGAAAGCGGATTCTTCTTTGGATGGAGTCGCTATGTGAAAGAACTGTGTAAAAAAATTTTCCTTTATTGATCAAACTTGATAAAAATCACAAAGTCCAGATGTACAGGGCAGGGGAGTGCATGGCTCAACGCTTTTCGTGACTACAAGGTCACTTCACGAATAAATTCACGAAACTGCCATAAGAATTTGCTGGCGAAAATTTGCCGGTTTCAAAAATTTTTGTATGCCCGGGCCTTTTATCAAGGCCTGTTTGAAATGCTTTGACACCATAAATTTCAAGCTTGTGCAAATCTACAGGGTGCTGCTGAGATCTGCTTTGACTGGATTACTTGACCCTGAAGCAGGCGTGGGTCCTTCCGTACAGCACCTGGTACCGCAAAAGGTATTTGTTCAGGGATTTAAGCTCTCCACCTCTGATACTGCAAGCGTCTGAATTGACACAGGCATCAAAATTAATGCGGGCGTCGAAATTTGTGTTTCGCTAATTTTATGCTGGGAAATTTGCAAATTGAAACACGGCAAATTCACCCATCACCAGTTACTAGCAATTGTGATTTTTGTTCATCCTTAAGCCAGGCCCCTTTAAATATTTAACCCACTGGTGGCCAGAACACCTGCCAAACAAATGCATTATCCTAATAAATTCAAATCTTTTTTGGGGTGGTGCATTTCCCATTTTTTTTCTATTAGTATATACAACACAATTCCCTAGTAGTATAGCTTATTAAATATTAATCCATATATGTTCTGTCTATCCATCCAGGGCAAATGAAGCATGTACTGAAACTGATAAACGTCTATAGATGTCAAATTGCTAAAAATGCCCAATTTTAAAGCAAATTCTATGCATGGAAAGGCTTCTTTAATGATTTAAAGCACATAAGATCGGACAGACATTTCAGCAGCAGCAGCAGCAGCAGCAGTAGGTTCCAGTGCGTGTGTGCAGCTGGAGAGCAAATCGCAGATAGACAGCTAATGCAGCTACTGTAGCAAGCAGAGAGGCAGGACCAAGAAACGCTGCTGCTGCTGCTGCTGCTGCTGCTGCTGCTGCTGCTAAAGAGAAATATAGTCAGCTGCCTCTCCTAGCTCAGTCCATAGTTGCAGTTGCGTTTATTCCCTGCTCCTCCTCCCCTATCATCAGCAGCACTGGAAGAAGGGAACTGCTGCTCGCTCAGAGCTCAACCAACGGCCGCACAGGACTGACGGGAGCTTTAAATATTCTCGCTGCCAGTTTGCAATCCCACCCCTTCAGCCAGCGCTTGTGGTACAATCCGAGGAGCCGCTGTCTGCACCCGGGATGCTAAACGCGCCTGCTTGTGGGACTGACACTAGAAGAGCGCGTCCAAGCTGAAAACAAGTCAGCCCTCGCCGACCCCCGACATAAACGCTTCCTTGCCGCGTCCTATGGGCTGCCGAGTGCTGTGTAGCGAGGAATACAACGTGGATCTATCAGAAGCGGTCAAGCAAGGGCACCCACTGCTATAGACGATGGCAAGAAGTGCGCAGGGCAAAGGGAATCGGCGTTGGGAATCGGCGCTGCTGAAAGTTCCCCGTCTGTTGTAGGTAAGTGTCGGATATAAAGCATCCATTTGTGCAATGAAATAGGTTGTCCTAAGAATGACTATAAATATATATATATATATTTATACCGTACGTGCGTTAATTATCGCCTGTGAGGACACGGAGCGCTGTCCATGGTGCTGGTGCTACAGCAGCTCACAGTAGATGGGAGATGGGTGGGTTCAGCACTCTAACAAGTGGACAGCGCATCACAGAGGGACCTTTACATGGTCTAAACCAGGAGTCAGGCAATTGATTTTAGGACCTTATCATTTATTTATACAGTTGGGCGGCACTGTGCAATCATTTATAACAGCACATTGGGCTTAACACTGTATTAACAAAGATTATTTTATAGAATAGGATCTAAGGGTCCCCTGCTCATCAGAGCCTACAATCTACTTTTTTTTCTCTATCCTATGCTTGTGTTCCCTTGAAGGTAATAGTGCACTCTATAGTCACAACCCTAAAACTAGCAGATATGAACACACACAACGTTATACTGTACCCATGGGTCATCTGCACAAAGATTCCCACAGTGTCCCTAAGTGCGGCTGTCGCTGGTCAGCTGCAGACTTCCCGCACTAACAAAATAAGACTGTGAGTTTGGGGGGCAATACCCCTTTTTTTTTTACATCACAGCTATTTTCAGTTCCGTCGATTCCAGAACTGCACATAGCGTGCTTATTTCAGCTGTTTCAAGATGATGGGAATTAATTGGTTTCCAAGCACATATGTTAACTGTTACATGTAGATTCTGTTCTCTAGAATCTCTTTCACTAGAGCATACTACCATATAGGTTAGGAATTGGGATGCTATTATAAATTACACTGGGTATTTGTAGAGCACCACCAGTATATAGTAAGTACAGTAATCGCATGGTGTGGCACTGCAACCGTTAAACTCAGCATTTACAAAACTTGCATTTCCCAACGCTGTCAGGCACTCCAGACTAAAGTTATTGGTGGGAAGATTCCAGTCTGCCTAGAAGCACATTTTAAGAAGGAGCTGTGTTTGGCTCTAGAAAGCACAGCTACTATAAGTAACCGTCTAGTCACATCCAATCAAGATACTAGCATCTATAAAGGGAGATCACACAATCGCAGCCTGTTTGCATTGATATGGAAATATGCTTAGTTGCATGGCCATTAGAGGATAATGATCCGACTAGGTTAAGAGGGGAGCAGCTATTTCTTTTATTATAAGGAGAGGGGAAAAAATTCTGGATCTCAAAACAGATCTTGAAATCGTCTCTGCACTTGATATCCTAATTGGCTTCCTGGCGTTTTAACCCTTTCAGCAACGGCACTGCTTGTGTGACCCTCCTGGAATAACATTAAAAAATAAAATAATAACCAGCAGGCACAGTTAAGAGCTGCAAGGCTCATTACATTTCTAAATCTATTGATAGATCTCATTTTGAGACGGCCTATTTGTAATTTATTTCTGACACACCTAGACCCATAAACATGTAATGTCTGTTCTATAGATACAAGGTACAAGCGGTAGCTTACACACATGCATGTACTGAGATTTTGCTTTATTATTGATTTTAGAGCTTAGAAGGTTGCCTGCTAGAGGAAGATGATACTGTGTTTATTTTTGGTAGGACACAGAAATGTGTCAGCCTCGTATAATATGATATCCTGCTATGTGCTTAAATTGTAACGTTTACCTTAGATTTAGGTTATCCCTTTCATTGGAAATTGCTGTAAATGACATGCTTTATAAATCCACCGATTCCACGGCACTCCTTCCTTGCATCTACCTTGTGTTATTGTAGCTCCCTTAGCCTGCAGGAAGAGAGATGATACCTACTGTATATGTGGAGGAGCAGCATCAATCCACTGTTTCTAAAAGTCACACAAAATAAACCACCGTAAGGGCTTTTTTTTGTGATCGTGTGTCTGTGTGGGTTTTCCAACCGTCAGTGATATGCCATATTGATTTCACGCTGCTCCTTCAAGCTGTAACACCTTTTCTTTGTGCACATTCACCAATAAGTTCTATATACAGCATATTATTATTATGGTATGTTTATATGAATACAATTTCCAATATGTGGTCTGTTTCTATTAGTTATGCCATATATGTTTTGTATATAGTAATAGGTGGTGCGCACTATGGCACAGGTTAATCAAAGGATGAAGAGCCAAAATTCACTAAAAACCCTCCACAACCCCAATCACTTATGTAGGTGTTTGAAAAACTGATAAACCCATCTCTGCAATTCTAAAATATAACGAGAGATTCCAATTTGCCAGAAACAAGCCATATCAGTATCACATCTATTTCCTTTTGGTCAGAAGCCTTGGATGCAAAGTATAGAATGTACTAGCTTGAGTTTTCTACCTGTTTGATTTGTGAGACTCTAGGTTGCTGCTGACCTTTATGCCATGGAGCTCACTAGGTTGGTTATTTCTTTATCCAGAATTCCTACTATTCTGCACTGTCCATCATAATTTGAACCTGGCAATAAGACATTTGGGGGCACCTGGAAAAAAATTTTGTTCATATTTGGTAATCAAAGATTTTACTAATGATCACCTGTCTAGGCACCATATCTCACATCACTTAAATATATAACCAGCTTATTGCAAGATTTTGTTTTACGGTAAGGTGCAAAAAGTCTGAAGCGTATTAACTGTCAACTAGGACTGAAATGTTTTTATGGACAAGCAATACCTTGTATGGTTCATAATACTAACAGCAGTCTTACTCTGACAAGCTTCATGGTTTTATAGTTAGAGTATTTTAAGTTATCAGCCTATTTTTCAAGATCAATTAAAAACAATGTCAGAGCTTATTGTTCTGCCCAGATATATATGTTTGTTGCCCCGAGTACCAGAAACAGAGATTTATGTTCAAGCTCTCAATAAGCAACAAAACACCATCATTTTAAGAATAAGCATCTCAACATAAATACTTTCTATTCATCCAATACTCAAGCTGATGACGGCTCGAGTCTAAGAGCCGAAACGTTGAATAAACCCATTTTTTTTCATCACAAAAGACCTACAGATGAAGCCACTTGGATTTGTGAGTTAAATGCGTCATGACTCAGAGTTAATTGAAGAAACTGTGTTATCTAAAGTTATCTTAACTCATTTAATGCATTTAACCTTTTCATTAGCATACCAAAGCACCATTGTTCACAATGGTGAATGCTTTAATTAGATGGGATGTTGTGACACAGTTTTCTGTGTTAAATGAGATAAATGGGATATCTGTGTTTAGTTATTCTGTGTCAAACAGACAAACCAAAGTGGCTGCATCTGTATGAGTGCGGATTTCTTTGCTCTATTGATATTGATATATGTTCTAGCACCTAGGCATTTCCATTGTTTTCTGAGTGCACCTATCCAGTAGTTTGTTTATATATATATATATATATATATATATATATATATATATATATATATATATATATATATATATATATATATATATATATATATATATTCATGTGACAGTTGCTCAGATGGAGGGTATTCTGTTTTCAGCTACTCACGAAAACATGTTCTACCTTATTGAATCTTCAAATTTTGACAGCACTGACAAAAGATTCTAGTTTATATCTGTTAGTTTGCTAGATGGAGGAGAAATGGCAAGCAACCCACTCAGAACAACAGACAGAGATTTCAGTTTCAAGATGCACAGTTTAGCGTACTGCAAGTATAATGTGCACAGTACATAAACTGTTTAGTAAGCGAGCACTGAATAGTCTTTCAGCACAATGTACAAAATGAAACATTTTCGGTATTATATAGGATGATTGTTTTCATACTTAGCTGATCAAGGTTATATTTTTTTAATATACAATGGTAAAAACGAATGGCAAGTCCTTTCTAGATATTTGTTATGTTATGTGATACATTTCTCATAACCATGACAATGAAGACTGAAAATGGGGGAAGAGTTATGCTGCATCACCTAATAGTACAGAGTTCTGACAACCATACTGAGCCAGTTAACTCCACCCATTTTTCCCCTAATAATGCTTGAGAAAACCTTCTTACATCTCCCTTGCTCCCTAGCCACTCACCACAGATCAAGGACCGTCATCATAATTATTATCCATTATTATTTCCAGCTTTCAAAAGGGGGTCACTGACCCAGCAGCTAAAAACGATTCGTGAGGTTACACATTTGTTATTTTTTATTACTTATCTTTCTATTCATCACATCTCATATTCATATACCAGTCTCTGTCAAACCACCGCCTGGTGGGGTAATTTGGAAACTAGCAACAGGTACAGTATCCGCGGAAAATTCAATCTAGAGAGCTGCTGAAAAAAATAGTTCAAAAGCCACAAAAAGTGAAAACCAATTGCAAATTAAGAATATCTAGCTCCACGTCTTGCTAATAGTTCATTTTTAGTGAACAACCCCTTTATATGATATATACACCTATACATAAAATTGTTTTCAGTAACATTTTCAAGGCATTTCATATTTATGCAACGAGAGACATGTATGAATTACTTTTTCATCTGGAGATACAAGATAAGGATATGATAATGTTTCTGAAGAAGAAATTGAGAATGGTGACAAAGTATTCTATGAGTTGCTGTAATAATAGACAATATCATGCCTTGATGTCATCTAAGATAGCATAAATACATATTGATTGCAAAACAATCCTACCTGGTTTTTATCACGTTAACATTTTTTGTAGCCTCAAGGCATGGTGCCTCACATGGAAGGTCCCAAGAATGCTTTATAAAAGAAGATATATATATCATAGCTTTTATATATCATACCTTTTATATATCATACCTTAACTATATATATATATATATATATATATATATATATATATATATATATATATATATATATATATATATATATATATATATATAGAGATATATATATATATAGATAGATAGATATATAGGATCAATTTATGCGTATGTCTGTAGGAATAGTATCCATCGTTCAATTGCATTACAGTTTAAGGTGCTTAACGGACAATTATTTACTTAATTGCTACTTATCTAGTTTAGTGGAATTTACTCTTTTGCAGAACAACTTCCTTAAATAAAAAGAATGTGCCAACCTTTACTCTACTCTGATATTCATGCCTTAAGGCACTAGTTCAGCATGCTGGATTGCAATGGCGCCGAGACTCAGTCCTCAAATCAACTTCCAGACTAAATAAGTTCTCAAATAGGGATGGAGGGCCTTGCTAAACATTTTTCAGGTTTGTTTAATTTTGGACAATCAATTTAAAACCATGAAATCCAGATACAGGTATGGGACCTTGTTATCCAGAATGCTAGAGATCTGGGGTTTTCCAGATAATGAATCTTTCTATTCTTTGGATTTTCACACCTTAAGTCTGCTAAAAATCATTTAAACATTAAATAAACCCAATAGGCTGGATTTGCTTCCAATAAGGATTAATTATATCTAAATTGGGATCAGTTACAAAATACTGTTTTATTATTACAGAAAAAAAGAAATGATTTTTTAAAATTTAGATTATTTGGATGAAATGGAATTTATGGTAGACAACCTTCTCCTAATTCGGAGCTTTTTAGATATCAGGTTTCCGGATAATGGATCCCATACCATCTACTATCTATGAATATGTATGCCTATCAATGTCTAGATATGTACATGTATTGTTTCTTTAATATTGTATTGTTAGAAAGACAGTCATATTATTTAGCTTTCTTTTATACCCAAACATTCATCTTGATGATATTTAGGAACCTTCATCTAATCTTTATTTCTTAATGCTAACAATTTAAATTTTACAGCAGGAAATATGAAATAGTACAGGCATTTGAACAGATTTTACAGCCATGTAATAACATATATATAATAATATAATATCAACAACCTTGTTTCATTTCGGTCCTATAAAAGTAAGAACAGATACAGTAACGTTGCTATGAAACTAACAACATCTTTAAATATTTTTTCACAGATTGGATTCTAACTATGTATGTAGTAGTGCCATACAGGGGCGTAACTACCGGGGGAGCAGGGGGTGCAACTGGGCCAGGGTCCGCACCCCGGCAGATCGCGCGCGCTGCAGCCGGCTGGAGTCGGTACAAAATATTCTACCAATCCAGAGTTTGGTCTGAAAAAAAATTCTGCTTGCTGATAGGTTGCTATGTGTTACAAGCACTAGCCCAAATGGTTTCCATGATATGAGTGCTATGGGACCAGTGATTGTATAGAGCGTCAACTTACATGCTGAACTTGGTTTTAGAATATCAGATTTAATAAAGGTGCATATGAAAGATGTAGTTCACTTCTAAACATGTTTGAATGTAAAAATCAAAATATTGCCATGAACCAGTGATTGAATGCTTTGGTTGCCTTGTTTAGAGTTACTAGTTAGTGTTATGGGGTCAGACTGCTGTAACACTTTTCTGTTGGGTTGCCCACTCTGCCAATTGGTGATCCCCAGCAACTTCTACATTCTCCCTCTGGCCATTTGCCGGCTTTTATTTATATACATGCACTTTCCTCAACGCCCCTCTCGAGTGTTGTCAATGATGGTTGGGCCAGGCACAGGTATATAAGCGAGAATGAGTTGGCTTGGGTACCGGTTGAGTTGGAGTGAGTTAGGGTTAATGCAGTTCAACTATTTGTCAACCTGTTAATCATAACTTTTGATGGTTCTGTTACAGTGATGATGAATTCTCAACTTACTGATCTTTCTGGTGTTCTCAAGAGATCTAAGATATCATATAGTTCATTCTCTGGATTTAATTCTGTACTCATTGCCCATCAATTGGTGCAGCAGTATGACAAGTCATGGTAAAAAAGATGAACCAGCTACAAAGATCAGTGCAAGGATGTGTTTAATCCTGGGCTACAGCTCCAAGGATCCTTCAACATACATGAACGGTTAAAATATGCCTTGTAAGATGAAAAATATTCCAGGATAAAACAACGCAATGCTAGCATACAGAATATGTGCAAAATGGAAACAAACCCCTGTAGATTAATGAAGAAGACTGATGAAGGGACTTGCCCCCCAAAACATTATGTTTTTTTCCTGATTTGCTTTTTAAAATCACAGGGTCCTGTCTCTATTTTGCAGATATTTTGTGTGCCAACATTGGTTTGAATCTGCATTTAACAGCTTGGAGTATTGTCTCCCTTAAGTGCTGAGCACCAAGAGCTTCTTATGGATCCAGAAACCAGGGAATACTGGGATGAGATATTATAGTTGTGTTACACACTCATCCTCTGTCACCTTTGTATTGATGGTTCTTGGATGCAAATATAAAGTACGTTGAGAGTATAAAAAGGCAATTTTATAAACTGGAAATGTTTAACAGCAACAATGTTGCTTCTAATTAAAGGATATTGTTAAATACTTAATTTTGCATGGAAATCAAGTTAAATAAGTTAACCCATTTTAATTCAGTGACTGTCAAGGCTGTTTCTCTATTTTGACTTGTTTGAGTGACCTGTATAAATATTTAAACTGTAATGGTTATTTTCTTGAGTTATTTCATGTTTTTCTGTGTATAGTCAGGTAAGTTATATGGAAATTGCACCCTTATTGCAATTTGTATTGGTTTATTTAACACTAGTGATGGGCAAAATTAGGGCATTTCGCTTCGCCGAAAAATTAGTGAATTTCCCGAAACAGCATATAATATGCGTAACGGTGCCAGCGTCTCATTTTTTACGCCAGTGTCCGTTTTTGACGCCGACGTCCATTTTTTGGAGCGCCGGCACAAATTCGCAGGTGAAAAATGCGGCGGCGTCCAAAAAAACGGAAGCTGGCGTCCCATTTTTTTTACTCCGGTGAATTTTGCGGCGGTTTCGCGAATCGCGGGAATTCACGCGAATTCGCCCATCACTATTTACCACATTTGTACAGTTCTAATATATCAGGCAAATAAGCTTTACTATATGATGAAAGTAGTATTTCTTTGATGCATCATTAGCAGGTATTCCACAAGCTGCATTTGCAATATTTTGAGCACTATGAATTGCACAATGCCATTACAGGGATACCTTTTCTTGATGGGGATAGCCATTACTTTGAAATATATATATATATATTGCTACCACCACCTAGATATTCCAGGCTGTAGCAGATCAGTGTTTGTCGAGCGTAATCCTACAAAGTCAATAACACTGTAAAATCATTATTTTTATAGTCAACAGCTATTCCTTGCTCAACCAGTAGGTGGCCATAATGTATGGAAAAATGCAGTGCATCATAAATAAGGATTGGGCTGTGTCCCTATTTGAAATAATAGAAAAGAAATGAGAGAAAATAAAATTGTTTCATTATTTCTTTGTTCGTATTTTTTTTTTTCAACAAGATCATTAGATCAGTTACTGTTTGTATCTGCAATCTAGATCATAATATTGAAATATTATTATTGCCACCATTTTATCAGACATGATGCACTCAATAAAATGAAATTAGTAATTGAATTGACTGCTGCTTTCCTTTGCAGCTGTTTTCTAGTAGACGTTGCTTAGCATGCCTTAATAATAGATCAGCATTTAACCCTCTGGTTATTAAATGCTGAGTTCTTGCTGTTACAAACAAAACATTATTGCTCCATGCTACACTAGGATGATAAAAAAAAATGTATCTTCAAATCAACATAAAAAGTGTTCTACCTGGCAATCTCAACAGCAGGGATAATAGGGAGCATGCTGTTAAAATGACATGGCAAAGGTTCAGCTTCTACTGGATGTGTCTAGCCCAATGCAGGGCTCAAAACAGCTGGTTACTAGTCGTATTTGCAGACTCACAAAATGTGTTTGCAGTGGCTGGTGGGGTTCAGGGTCATGGGGAACTGAGTGAGTCAGCTTTTGCTTACACATACCTGTAAGGAAAACAAGTTTTTTTTCAAAATGCATCAGTTAATAGTGCTGCTTCAGCAGAATTCTGCACTGAAACCCATTTTTTAAAAGAGCAAAACATTTTTTTTATATTTAATTTTGAAATTAGGCATGGGGCTAGACATGATGTCCATTTCACAGGTGCTCCCAACCATGTGACAGGTGCTCTGATAAACCTTAGTCACTCTTTACTGCTACACTGCAAGTTGGAGTGATATCACCCCCTCCCTTCCCTCCCCAGTAGCCCATCAGCAGTCTATCAACAGAACAACGGGCAGCTAATGAGAGAGCAGCTCCCTAACACCTCTGCTGAAGGATTTGTTTGCATTGCTTAAAAGGAAAAACCCTGCTTTTTTTCCTCCTTGGGTGCTATTCTCATGTCTACCACTAGGATGGGTCGTATTTAAGTACAATGACTAGGGGAGAATCAATAGCTGTCTCAAATCAGTTCCATCCTTCTCAAAGCTCAGAATCAGGCACAAAACACTGAGATGGCTGCTTCCACACCAAAATTACTGCTAAAAAAAATACATTTGTTGGTCCAAGAATAACCTTTTTAAATGGTTGAGTGAATTATTTGCAATGTAAACCACGTTGTTTATAAATAAAAGTAACCCATAAAAATCATGACAGAATCTCTTGAAGGCTTATTTTCTATGTGACACAAAAATAGTCATTGGAAAGAGCACTTGCACATAGGGCAATAATCTATGCAGGTTGAGACTTGTTATTAGCTGCAAGGCAGTCCTATTGTTCGAGAAATGCAAAGAGACTTTGGTACAAAAAATGAAGCAAAGCTCCAAAAAAACTCATTGCTCTTCGCTTAAAAGAGGCCACTAGTGTGCAACTATTTTCATTAAAGAGTATGGAAGTGTGCACCAGAACATTTTCCTCATCCATAGATAGTAATATGCAGGAATAACTGCTTAGAACAAGCTTCACCCTGCTTTTTGGCGATTGGGAAGTCAAACTCTGGGATGATTCGCTCTAATTTTATTTTTGGAATTGCTACTTATTGGTTTGCAAAATAGTGATATGAGAGGTAGAGATGAGATGTGTCAAATGCACTCCCATGTCACAACACTTCCTTTAACACCACTGAAAAACCAATTATTGATGATTTACACTCTTTAGATTCTAAATCCATGTGCTATGGTGTTTTATACAGTGTCGGACTGGCCCACCAGGATACCAGGAAAACTTCCATTGGGCCCAGGTGTCAGTGGGCCCTTGTGCTGCTAAACATTTGGCTTATTTCATGGCTATTCCCTATTTCTATGAGAACAATGAGGCTAAATAGATGGAATAATTGATTCTAGTATAAAGAAAACAGACTAGGAGAATAGAGATTGAATGAGGAGATAAAGAATATTAGTAATGAGAGTGAGCCCCTGGTCTAAGGTTTTATGGTGGGCCCCTGGTTTTAAGGTTTTTGGATGGGCCCCTGGTGTCCCAATCTGACACTGGTTTTATATGCCAATGTTGTACTATTGCGCAAAGAACAATAATGCATTGTGACATCATCTTCAAATCAAATATGTATACAGTGGACATGCTTTTCATTTATAAAATGGGTATTGAAATATCACATCATTGTAAGCTAGATAAGTAATCATCCAGATAATGGTCTACATAAGAAAAGAAGGAATGAAAGAGTCAAGTTTTCCCTATCATGTAATGTGAAACAGAAGAAAAAGAGTAGCTGAAATCTATCTTAATCTAAAGCATCTCTGATGATATATTTTTAGACAATCCTCAACTTAAGGCAGAGTATGCACTAAGCATATAATCCTTCTCTTTGTATTCATTTTATATATAGATATAGAAGAAAAATGCCAACGCACTCAGAGGGCTTACAAAATATGCAAAATATAGTTTTATTAACATACCTTTGGTACTGAAATATTGCCTACCTTGGCTATTTTTCACATTTTGTACTAAAACACCTTTTATCTGTTCTGTTAAATCATATGGAGAAAAAACATCAAATATTGCTGAACTACATTTCACAGCATTCTTCTGTTATAATTCCTTATGGGAGTTTAATCCCAACTAGCATGAAGATAAAATTCCAGGTATTCAAAGTGATGTGGAAGTGTCCTCCAATAAAAAACCTTGCCTGCTCTGTTTACCCTTGATTCTCTCTTCTTGTTATCAAACAACAATTGCTTAATAGTTAATAGTATTAAACTATTTTTTTTTTTTTTAGCTCTGAACGCCTAAACAGCACTAACCCCCCCATAACTTTTATTACAGTGTAATATTGACAAGCTGACAGTGAATTATGTAGGGATTATTCTTATTATATATCTTATTTGCATCAATAAATGTGCAATTTCTACTTTGGAGAACATGGGGGTACAACCGAATATTGTGTAAGAAAGACTTATTTGACCCTGTGACACCTCACCTTGATATTCCCCAACCAGAGTAAACAGAGTAGGACAGATTGTGTAACAACTGTTGTGTATCTTTCAATAAAATGCCGTGTGCATGGGAAATGTAGTTGTTGCATTTGCAAGTTTAATGGAATAACTCCAGGGGGATGTGATTGCGCCTGAGCCTGCACAACCTGGGGGCACATCAGGGAAAATACCTGGGAAATAGGTTTGGGGGAATAATAGGAATAATATACAACAAAAACGTGAGACAATGGGAAGATAATGGAGAGGAGTTATTTACAGGAGAGAAAAGGAAGTGAAATGCAATGATTAAAAAGTAAAGTGAGTATTGAGTTACAGAAGAGAATGGAGCCAAGAAGACACATCAACGATCGGATCATAACGAATAGTAATGGGCGGTTGGATCGCGGGACCGCATCAACGAATAGATGCGGCCTGCAATCCGACAGGATTTTTCGTCCCATCCGAACGAGATCTGGCCGACTTTCGGCCAGATCTCGATCGGGGAAGCCCGTCGGGGGGGCCCCATACACGGGCCAATAAGCTGCCGACGAGGTCTGTCGGCAGCTTTTATCGGCTCGTGTATGACCACCTTTACTCTGCGGGGGCTAATTCACATCCAGATTGGTAAATCATTTTAAAGTTGTATGCACATTCACTTTTCTTCTTTTTTAATGTTTTAACAGTTGTGGCAATTGGATGTTACACATGTTATAAAGTGCAGTAAAATATGTAACTTTGTTTTACATCCAGGAAATGATAACAGTTCTGTTATAACAATATCTTCACAATAAAAGTCACATAAGGGGAAAAGGGACGAAATGTGTTTGTCTTACAGGAAACTTAGTTTAAGAAAATAACGTAATTAATAACAGAATAACAATACAAAGTAGAGTCATTGACGTGCAAATAATATGGACAATTGAGACCTAGAGTTCTAGAGACCTAGAGTTCTGCTTAGTTATATTAAATATCGGTCACACATTTAGGCACAGTAGGCATGTAAAGAATATAAGGTAGACCTATACATTGTTACCTTATGGGTTGGGGATGAGTGTTGGATGTTTTCCCCAATGTATTCCTTCGAGGGTTACCAAACAGGCATACAGTCTAGATATAGTTATTATGCAATGATGCTGTGATTTCTTTCATAAGACAGCTATCATTCACAGTTTGATACAAATGTTCTTTTTTAGATGGACCTTCCTTTCTCCAGTGCATTTTGGAATGAGTTCTTTGAAAGCAATCAACAACTGGACTTACAGCATTATTAAAGGGGCAGACAGTACAACTGCGCAACCAATTATTTCAGTACAAATAGTAGAGATACTTGCCCAGAAACTGAGTTTTAGACAGTAGTGCCAGATATGTACTAAATTACCAATTCCTGCCTCAATCTCCAGCAACAGTCAGTGGGGGAAAACTTCAGTTTTTCAGTGCTACAGGCTGTAGCAATGCAACTGAACTTAAAAACAAACAGGAATGTCCAACCTGGTGCCTTCCAGATGCTGAATAATAACTTCTGGCAACCCAAAAACAGCTTATAGCTCATAGCCGATGCTGAAAACTGTGGTTTAAGAACAGCTAGGAAAAGGGCAGGTTTCACTTCAACATACTGTATGTACTCAGAGATACAACGTTGTATCCATTTCAAATTACAGCCATTTGATGAGATATTCCTTTACAAATGCTATAATATATGCTTTGTTTCTAGGAGCCATAAAGAGCTGTATAAGATCTATTTACCATTGCTGAAATACTATAACCCCTATAATTTAGCTGTTGTAATAACACAAGGTCATAAGGGAATCTTCTACTGTGTAGCTTACATTTTCTGAGTAGATTTTCCTCCCTGCCTTTATTTAAGCCTGAAGCATTAATATGATGTTGGTCCTGACATCCTTTCCCAAGAATGTGTATGAAATTGTTATACTGACAAATAATAGTACCATATTTTAGAAAGAACTTAATACATACTCTGTTCACAGCTAATCTGAATTTGCAGTTTTCCTGGTGAGAAGAACAAAATGTCATCATTTTATTTACACTGGAGAAATATTTCTTCCTGCTTATTCCAATAAACTATTTGGTGATGATTTATTAAAGTGTTACTGATCACCTCTAAAATCGTTGGGCTTCTGATGAAAGAAATCCCCCTAAGTTGGGCTCCTGATGAAAGAAATCCCCCCTAGGCTGTGCATTTATTTAATTTAATGTAATTCAATATATTCCTGTTACTTTTTGCAGACGGTGGTCTTTTTTGCCTCCCGGTGTTCTCTTCAGTGTATGGATTAGGCAAAAAAAGTCCAACCTCTTGGCACACTGAACAGCAAAAATGTAGGCAGCTGTCCAAGGTGCTGCAGGTGTTGGCTTAAAATGGTTCCTAACAGCTGTTGAAAATACCGCAAGCTCTTCCCAACAAAGAAACATGACCCTATCATGTGGCAATTACATATTTATGGAAACATTTATCCTGTATTTTTTGGGTTGGAAAAATCATTCAAACTGGCTGTTGCTAAATATTTTATTTCTAAAGATATGTTGATGTATTACTAGAATTTCTGTATGCTATGGAATGAACGTTTGAATGATTTTCAATAAAAACAAATAGTTGCCCATAAGTCTGTATTTTTTTTTTTTTTACTCAAGATTTTTAGTTTTATTTCCAGAAAGAAAACTTGTGAATGCACTGCATTCATATTGTTTTGTTTACAATGATATGCTTCAAACCAATCGGTGTGAAATGTGCTATTCCAAAGGTTAAAGGAAAGGAAAATAGAGGATCAATAGAAAAAGTAAAGAATAGCAGGAAGGATAGTGAAAGAATAGAGTCCTCTGATCTCATTGTGACATAAATATTTACATTGCCCAACACATTGTCATTACTGGAAATTAAGCTGTTTTGTAGCAACATAACTTGACCATGGCATCCAAATCTCAACAAAATTTTCCATTTTGCCCTGTAATCAGGCTGTACAGGGCAATGTTCCATTGTATAAATTATGTTACTTATGTTCAAAGTCTATTGCAAGTAGGGATGTAGCGAACTGCCGATTTCCGGCAAAAAATGCGAACGTTCGCGGACAGTTCGCGAACTTCGAACACCCGCTAAAATCGTTCGATTCGAACGATCGAAGGATTTTAATCATTCGATCGAAGGATTTTCATTTGAATCAAACGATCGAAGCCATTCGATCGAATGCTTTTCATTCGATCGAATGCTTACAATCGTTCGAACGAATGGAAATCGTTCGATTTTTAGCGGTCGAAGGAATTCGAATGGTCGAATGGTCGAACGACTTGTATTCGAATCGAACGCGAACTCAAAATGCGAACGTTCCCAAACGTTCGCGAACATTCGGCGGACGCGAACGGTCGAAGTTCGCGCGAACTAGTTCGCAGCAGAACAGTTCGCTACATCCCTAATTGCAAGACCACAGTATGTCTGCTGTTAATCAACTTGTGGCCATGCTCCATTTTGACAGCAAGAGTATAGCTAACTGTCTGGTCTGCTTATTGAGGTGTTTTATCAGGCTGTGGAGCGGTTTCCATGGGTTCAGTGGGAATGTTGCAGAAAAAATCTCCTGTAGCATGGAATCTAGTCTATTCCTGTGAGTTTGTGCAACCAGACAGTCCAACCAAATAAGTACTAGTGTTCCTGTAATATAGCAGCGCCTAAACATATATATTGGAGAATTAGTAGTCATGTACCTTCTGGTTAAAAGTTTATATGAAACTTATCTTGTTGCCACAGTATTAGATATACTCTTAGCTGCTCTCCAGATTTTGTTCCAGCCATCTCCTGGTAGTGGGGTGGATAAGTCCAGTTCCCAGGTTGTACAATAAATGGGGGTTGATTTTAAAGTAATTGAACACATTTTGGTGTAGAGAGTTGAGACCAATTTTTTATTAGGGGGACAAATATCCCAGATAATTCTATATTTTAAAGGTTGTTTGCAGTTACCATGGTTTTTTAAGGATTGGGGTTACTCTGAGAAATTGCTGTTCATACTGTTCACTGTTCTGGCCAGTCTCTGGTCTTCTGCAGTTATATTTCTTGCAGATCTAAAAAGTTTCTGTCATCTCTTATCCAGTTTGATTGGCAATACGTGAAGGGAGGCATGTGAGCTTAATCATGTATGAATGCCAATTCCAATAAAATGATGCTTTGTCTCAAGATTTTTAGCTGAAGTCGCTGCAGTGTTTAAAAAGTTTGCATCCACAAGACATTTTTGAAGGAGCACGCTATAAATTCTGTTGGCACTGAATTGTGTTCTTTTTACAGCTCAGCAGGCTCGATCTACTAAATCCAGTTTATTTTACAGCATGCTTTATACTGACGGATTTCATTAGAAAACAATATTAAAATAGTCAAGCATAAACATACATTCTTGGGCTTTATTTTATGCTTAGTCATATATTTATAATTGGGTCAATTAATTTCTTACTACACTGGACTTGAGGAGAACTGAACATTAAAAGTCGGGGAGTTCTTAATGTTTAAAACTATGTTATCCATTTTTACTTTAGAACGCAATTCACCATATGTTGCTGAGATGTTAATGTACTTCATATTCTCATAAGTAGAAAATCCTTATTTGAAACATAAATGTTCAATGCTGTGGACAGCAGCTATGCTGTTTGATTTGGGATATACAATATGTGCACACCCATCCAACAGTGATTCTCATCCATTGGTTTAAATACAGTGTTGGACTGGCCCATTGGAAAAACTCCTGGTAGGCCCAGGTGCCAGTAGGTCCTTCAGCTCCTAACCATTTAGCCTATTTCATGGTCATTCCCTATTTCTGTATAAAAACAATAAGGTAAAATAGATGGAAATATAAATATGTGTAAAGAAAGTAGGCTAGGAGAGCAAAGAGGTTGACTGAGGAGAGAACTACTAATAGTTTGGTGTGTCGGCCTATGGTCTAAAGTTTCTGGTGGGCCTATGCAATACCAGTGCATTATAGGCTCATGAGTAACATGATTCTCACTACCTCCATTTTATATTCCTCCTAGTGGCTTCAAAAGAGATTCTAATTTTTAAAGGCAAGTTCTGCCATATAAAGCTTCCTGCAGGTTGTGACCCTTTCTGAAATCAATAAGACATCATATGCCGTTCAGTAGATTTAGAGTTAACGGACATGTGTACCCATTTTGGATTTAGCCAAATGTGTACTTTCCAAATATATATGTCTGTCTGAGGTGAGTGTACTTTTGCAACTTTACCTGAAATGAGAGATTATTTGGGGTCTTTATTTTGGGGCCCTCTATGCCACATACTTAAGTAAACCTATGCATATTGGGCATTGAAATGTTCAGTGGACCCCAGGCATTCATTTTTAGGACATTTTATCTTAATATGTGGGAGATAAGATTCTGCAAAGCTAGTGATTTTTGAAAATTCCACCAAAATCTCCAAATAAAGCAAAGCTTTGTGGCTTGTTGTTTTGGACTAAAAAGACATGTGTACCAAATTTGGATTTGAGGGAATGCGTTCTTTACAAAAATACATGCTTTTTTGGGGTGAATGTACTTTTTTGTTACTTTGCCCTCAAAAAATGCTGTAAATGTGTTAATTTTGCAGTAGCTGGAATTACACAACTAATAGCTCGTATGGGTTGTCTTCATTTTGGGCTCCCTATATGCCACATGCTTAGGCAGATGCTGTAGACTGGAAGTTTTTAGGTCATTTTCCAAAAACTTCACAAATTGTTATAAAAAATGATAACTTTAGGAAAGAATTGCAACTTGGTAGTTTGGAGTACATAGATACTGTGTGTATATATATATCTATATCTATATATATATATATATATATATATATATATATATATATATATATCTATATATATCTATCTATCTATCTATATAATTGTATCGGGGCATTTAGGAGACATAGAACTTTCCAAATCTGCTGTGTTCTTGTGCCTCAACTAAATTGTGTTTCGGATATTTGTGTTTGTATTATGGGAAACATTTTGTTTTTCATTTTTTAAACACTTAGAAGCCCATATCTTTAAAAAAAAAAAAAGTGGAATTACACCAACATTCTAGCATATTTTGAAAGCTTAGGTTGTCCTGAAAAGGCCCCTAAAGTGTAAAAGAGCAAAATGGTCAAAAATGATCTAGCAATAAAAGTACCAAATTGGCTGGCGGTGAAAGGGTTAAACCACACCTGTACCAGAGCTACAACCTAACCACAGTAACTACAGCCCCATGTTCCTCCCCTACTCAGTGTATGCATCTTGACACTAGGCATGTTGTTTTCATAGAATAAAAGCGGTGTAATATATTCACTCTAAATTTTTCTAAGTGCAGACGAGGCACTACAAGTTTGCAAGACATATACAAGTGCAAAGGAAAGATTGTAGTTTGAATTAACTACTTCTTATTCCATAACCATAATATTTTTTTAATGATTTCTGATAAAAGCTCCATTCTGTGATTCACTCTGTAAACTTACTTGCAGGAAGCCTGATGTGAATGTTTAAAGAGGTCCCTCATCGTTTCAAACTTTGTTTGTAATATGTCATTAGATCTGTCAACTTTCTGAAGCTTTTGAAAGGCCACGATTAATATTATGCTCATTCCTTTGATATATAGCATCCGGCACATCAGGTTTGAAAAAGTTTTTGAATTGGGCTAAGCTTTAAAGGTACGTCTTGCCACTTGCAATAAGTCTGAAAGGCAATAAGTCATTACTATATTTCGTTAAATGCATTTGGACAGAAATAGTACAAGCATTTGAATTACATATGCAGCAGTTCTGAAAAGGAACATTTTCTACATATTTCGTCCAAAGTCAAGGGAATAGATTTTATAGTCGCTATTTTCGCAAACAATTTGTTTGCTGCTGGCAGTGAGCAGAACAGTGAGCAGAAGGCACACATTTGGGGTAATGCGCAAACTGCCAACTGCAGCTGAGTTTTATTGTACTGTAAACATGAAGGTGCCTGATGAAGGATGGCATAAATTCAAAATCTCTAGGCTTTTTGTTTGCTCTTGGTTAAAATTGTTCCCCCCATGGGTGTCACTTCTGATCACTGCGCCATCAGTCAGAGTGTGGTTGAGAGCATCATGGGAAATGCAGCCAAAGGGCCTATGGATTTGTGCATACTAACAGCTATTTTACATCTATAGTATCTTGTCTGACTGCATTTTAGAAAAGATAGATGATTTATTAGTGATCTTGAGGCAGAACATTTGTATATTACAAACATGCAACAAAAACAATGCAGCAGAAGTGAAAGAATAAGAAACGGAATAGTAAAGCAGTTCTTTTTTTATATTTGCTGGATGGATGAACAAAATTTTAGCTTGTGGCTATTAGGGGTGATGTTGATGCAACATATACTGTATTGATTGCCAATCCATGTATAACACACCAAACTTTTTCCCCCCCTTTGCATGGTACCATTTTTTCTTCCCATCGTGCTGCCAAAAGTGACCTAAACTGGGGACTTAAGCATCCATTTGTGGTCCACTGAGCAATTTGTTTTATAATGGCCGAAAGGTGGAATGGCGATAGCCAGGGTAATTCTAGTTGCAGATTAATGTGTCTTTAGGACCTGCTTTTCATGACTTTGGGACCATGTACTGGTTAGACAGAATCCTCAGGGCCTGGTGTTTTCCAGATAAGGAGTTTTTCTATTATCTGGGTCTCCATACATTCAGGGGCCAATTCATTAACTTCGAGTGAAGGATTCGAAGTAAAAAAACTTCGAATTTCGAAGTGTTTTTTTGGCTATTTCGACCATCGAATGGGCTACTTCGACCTTCAACTACGACTTTGAATCGAATGATTTAAACTAAAAATCGTTTGACTATTCGACCATTTGATAGTCGTAGTACTGTCTCTTTAAGAAAAAACTTCGACCCCATAGTTAACCACCTAAAAGCTACCGAACCCAATGTTCCCCATAGGCTTGGCTACGTTTTTTTGGTCAAAGGATAATCCTTCGATCATTGGATTGAAATCCTTCGAATTGTTCGATTCGAAGGATTTAATCGTTCGATCGAAGGATTATTCCTTCGATCGTACGATCGCAGTATTTGCGCAAAATCCTTCAACTTCAATATTCGAAGTCGAAGGATTTTCATTCCCAGTCGAATATCGAGGGTTATTCGACCCTTGATGAATTTGACCCTCAGTCTACAACATATAATTTAAGCATTAACTAAATAGCATTGTTTTGCCTTCTATTAAGATGCATTATATCTTCTTTTTCTTTTTGGAGAACTAACAAGGTACACTTTTACTATTAAAAATGATGCAGGAAATCACGTTCAGGAAAATCTGCATCTTAGTGAATTAGCGTAGTTACGTCCATTCCCCAGTGTGAAAATCCGTCTGGCGTTAGAGTGCGAAGTAGCGCTAAAGTCTATCTCCTTTGCTAGCAAATTTATGCCAGCGCCCGTTAGTAAATCGTCGAAGAGGCAAAATGACATACTGCTGACAAATTTTCGCCAGCATTAGCCACTTCACCCTTTAGTAAATTTGCCCCTATGGGAGATGGCCCATAATTTGGAGCTTTCTGGATAATGGGTTTCCAAATAACAAATCCCTTACCTGTACTTAAAGGACATATAAAGCCTACATTTTCCTATCATGTATATAAGTGGGGCACATCTCTCCCACTCAAATGGCATTATTTGTACTGCATACATCCCCTCCGTTTGTTAGCATCATTACATTTCCCTAAAACAAATAGTAGCTTTGACACGGGGGCCATTTTCCCTCTGACACATAATTGATGCATTTATATCTGCAAACAGCACATATACAATGTAAAGTTCATGCAATTAAAGAATGCAGGCTAACACAGGCAGAATTTACTATGATGACAAGTCCTGCTTGGATGGAGTACAAAATCTGGAGTGGTTAAGTACTTTTAAATACAAACATCTATGCAGGATACCAGGCACTGTGAAGGAATGACATCACAATGAGTCACAAATATATTGGTTCTTGAAAAAAGTCAGTAGTAGTGTTTTGTGAATAAAAAATGAACTTTCCCTATTTTACCATCTCTTGTATGACCTCAGTAAGTGACACCCATAGAGTTTAACAGGGTCAGATTTGAGAGCTGTCTCAGAGCCCCCTCTGTGCCCCCCCCCCCGCGAATATGCAAGCGTCCACTGTGTTTTTGACGCAACTGGCCCGAAGAAGGGAGGTTGCGGCAGGAAGAAGACGCACAGGGTGCAAATCTGGGCCGACGGGGCCCACCAGGTTTTTTCCTGGTGTCCCACCACCCCAGTACGACCCTGGAGTTTAACAAAAAAGACCAATTGTCTGATCCAATCTGTCAGTTCAAATATATACAGTACCTAAAATATTGTACATAAAATATTTATATAATGTGTGCATTAATTATGTAAAATGCAAGTAAATGGTTTGAGTAAATAATTTCAGGCAGTAAACACTTTTTACAGCATTATCAATAGCTTTTTTTTCTTTTCATTATTTTGCAGCTTCACTTACTATAGCAAACAGTCAAAATCTAAAAAAAAAAACAAACATAGAAAGCACAAAGCAGCTTACATATTTCAAAGCTTCATTCCCAAATAGAATGATTACCAATGATTTGGCAAGTAAACGAGTCAGATTGGATATGGAAGTCTATGGGGCAGATCATTAAAGAGCAAAGTGGCCTTGGCTAGCGAAAATTACAATCACCAGTTCACTAACAGGCGTAGAGGACAATTCGCTAGCGAATGAGACCGTTACTAGTGTTTGTTCGCACCCTATCGCCAGGTGACTTTGATCTGGTGAACAAATTCACTACGACGCAATTTTTACTGAACGTTACCTCTTTCGCCAGAGTTTACTTGACCACCTCAGACCTGGCGAACTGATAAAACGAACCTACATCTTACTCAATCTTATGTCAGTGACATCATATCCTGTATGCCAGAAATGCATTAAATTTTTTTTAAAAACACTGGCGAATTTTCTTTTTTTAAAGCGAAATTGCCTTCAAAAGTCCAAAGTCTTAAAGATTTATGTGTGAGGAATTTTTTCAAACTAATTTGAGGGGCATGGCGCATTTGTTTAAGGGTGGGCTCATGTCTAGGGCATTAGAGGATCTCGTTAGTCTTTATTATGGCTCATTGGACATGTGTTTGAAAAAGTGCCCACTTCAAACATTTGCAGCAACATCTCTAATAAAGACGTCCATACGACTTATATACCTGCCCTATTCAAATTGAGTGCTAGCAAAATTTCGCTAGGCAGAAATGAACGCTAGCGGAAAATCACTAAGAAATGCTCGCCCAGCCTAAGTAATGCTAGTGAAACTTCGCCAGTTGCTGAGACACAACTTTGCATATTAGTGAATTAGTGTAGAAGTATGAATTTGCACCTGGCAAAGTGGCACGGAGTGTGGCGAAGCAGTCCCTGGTGAAAATTCGCTTTTTACTGAATTTGCCCCTATGAAAAAAATTCATATCAAGAGTAACTCAAGTAGATGTTTTAAACACAAGAGATTAGGGCCATAATTAGAAGCTATAAAGGGTATATAGACACGATTAGAAGTTATTCATTTCTGGGGATGTATGTATGTATGTAAGATGCCATTATCAAAAGATAGATATAGACCTATAAGGTTACATCTGCAGCTTGAAAACTTGATATTAATAGATCTCTATTACTCCCTGACTTAGGCTGCATATGTCTTCAGGTGAACATTAGTTTCTATTCAATGCTTGTTACCCCTTCTTCTACAGCTATATAGCTCTACCCATCCTCATTTGCCCAATACTTCACTCTGTTGCACCTATGACGGAAGCGAAGAGGCCCATTTACTAAAGGTTGAATTTTAGTGGTTTTAGAGCTTTTTGAAACCACGATTCAACTCTCTTTCTCTAAAGTCATGAATGGCATGAAAGCTACAGTATTAAAAGATCTGAATAAAAACAAGTATGAAAGAAAATAGCTGTCAAAAAAATTTGTAAACACTGGATTTCTATGAACGAACGACAAACGTTTTGAAATCCGAAAACCTCTAAAACCACAAACAAAAGAAGGATCTTTGCAAGAAAAGAATGACTTCTACATGACCTTGACAGCTTTTACTTGTCTTTTTTTTGTATCCATAGATTTTATGGGTTTTATACTTGATAAATTAACTATACGAGAAATTTGTTTGTGCTAAAAAGAATGATTTAGAGAAACGAACATTCTACAGACTTTCATGAATCAGTCCCTAAGTGTTTATTTAACTGATCATTTCATTCAGATATCAGCATTTCAAATAAACCATGGTTTTATACAAAAAGAATTGACCATGTTGAGAAATGGCACCTAATATCGCTGAGTATTTGATAAACTTGGATTTTCAGTTCTACTCAAGATGCTACTAGGTAAAATTAAGTTAGAATCAAGTGTAGGGCAGTGCAAAGTAAACTAAAAGGGAATATTATAGTGTATTTACAATGACCTTAGTGAAGTAACCCAGGGCTCTGTCCTTGGGCTAGTTATTTTTAACTTATTTACAAATGTCCTTGAAGTCTCTGATGTTTGCTGACGATACAAAATTGTACAAAATACTCAAAGTTTACGTTGTACATAATGATTTCAATAAACTATGAACTGAGAAGGAAAACAAAGGGTAAATGTCAAACAGGGATACTAGTTTATATATTTTATATTGTATCTTGGGATTTTATTATCATAATTAATGACTTTGCGTCCGTATGCAGTGCTGATTAGTGTTTTCAAAAGCAACAACATCCTTTTTATGTATAAAAATGTATTCAGTCTAGGCATACACGTGTCATCTTTCTAACCAAGCTGTAATCTAACAGTTGTTTGTTAGTACTAAGCAGTACTCTACTTTTTTTTCCTGTTTGTTAACGCATAAATGGGGGTCTTAAATCTTTCTACTGTCCCACTGTGCCCCATAGCACCCCAATGTAGGTGATCGAATATTCACCAACTAGAATCCTGCTTACCAGCACTACATTATTCAACTTGCTGTTGTCTAGCATCTAAACAAAAATTAGTTTCATCACGGGAATAGTTTACAAAAATAAAGTTCAGATAGTAGGAAAGAGTTATATTAATGAATACTGTTAGGGCCTTAAGGGGCCATTTAGTCCAACTGATTGCTATAATGGTAGGTATAAATGAAAAAATAATCACATTAATGGGAAGATTTATCAAGGGACAAAGCGAAAATTCAAATTTTGAATTAGAATTTCAAATTCGATTAAAATTTTTGAGTTTGTTATTGTCACAAACACATTGTCGGCGGTGAAATCCAAAATGGCGCCCATAGCTACCACGTGGGTAGCGGTGGCGCTGGCCAGATGACGTCACGAATCGTCGCCAGCTCGATGACGTCATGAACCTGCGTCAAATTCAAATATAAGGACGCCCTGGACGCCGGTTCAATGCCCAAGTAAAGGATTTGTTTGGTAACGTTCCGCGGTGCTCTATAATTCCTATTGATTGATTTTTTGGACTTCGACCCTTCCTGCCTGGACTTTGTTTCTGTAACTATTCTGCCTGCCTTTAAACTCTTGCTTGGCCTTGGATACGATTTTGCCTAAACCTTTTTTTGTACTACAATTTTGGACTTTAACCCTATAGCTTCCTCCTTGGTCCTGACTACTCCCCGCTGACAGCCGATAGGCCCCTTGACAGTTATGGCCAAAACTGTCAAATTAGACTAAGAAATGGTTAAAATTCAGTGCAATTTTTTTTAAAAAAATTGAATTAGATATTCAAGACCTATCATACTCAAATTTGACTATTCGAGTATGATAGGTCTTGAATATCTTACTCGAATTTGACTATTCGCTACCTATAACCTGCTGAATTGCTGTTTTAGTCAATGGGAGACGTCCTGGGATCAATTTGGAGTTGTTTGCTGCCTTCCTAACATTCAAGAGTTTTTAAAACTCAATTCAAATTCGATTCAAGTTTTCGGGTTGATCCTATTCTTCCGAGTTAGATTTTTTTTTAAAATAAATTTAGATTGGTCGAATTTCAAGTTCATAGGAGTTTATAAATTCAACCCTTGATAAATCTGTCCCTTAGTAATCCAATGACTATAGTATTTTCTTCTTAGTTAGAGTAGGGGTGAGGAGGATATCATAATTTAAATAACTCTAATATCCATATGAATTAATAGTCCATATTTTTGTTAGAAGTCTACAAACATGTTCCCAATGGGAGGAAAACAGAACAGAATAGAAGAACATTTTAAAGTGCAGCACAATCCATGTATACAACTGTGACATTCAGTTAGGAAGGAAAGGAAAACAGCAGCAACAGGTTTCCTTTTTTATATCAGTTCTCTTAAGTGTAAAACTAGGCCATGGATCGCCTTACCTAAAAGCACCTTTCTTTATACCTATTTAAGTCATGGATTAAAAGAACTTGTGTCCAAGCACAATGCTCCGGGGGGAAATCTTATAGAAACAGTTTTAGGTTTAAGCTTTGCAAGCTTTGCAAGGCACAGAGCTTTTGTATGCACACTGACACTTTAGCATGTGGTGTTGTGTGTTTATTGAACGGTCTTGTGTAACACTCTATTCCATTTTACCTCCAACAAGTGTATCACTCAATAAATTGGAGTGAATGTATCATTTAATGGAAATGATTTGGTTGCTACATAAAGTGCATGTAAATGCTGCTTCATTTAATCAACATTTGGCCCAGCTTAGCAGATATTTTTGTACAACTACTATCGCCCGTCTGCCAGCAGAGAGAGTACTAGAAAGGATACTATTTTATTATTACAGAGGAAAAGAAAATCATTTTAAAAATTTGGATTGTTTGGATAAAGTAGAGTCTATTGGAGATGGCATTTCTGTAATTTTTAGTTTTTTTGGATAAAGGGTTTCCAGATAATCAATCTGATACCTGTATAAAGAAATACATGGAAATAAAACATTTCTATTTAATAGTAATAAATAGAAAAAAATGTTTTGTTAGGGAAATAAATATGATCATTGTTGTGTTACTAACCCTTTAGCAGGTTACAATTTATCTTTATAGAGCTACATACCAAGACTACATTAGGGTATAAATGTTACTATTTACTTGCACTTGCATTGGAGGGAGACAAAATAGGACGGCCTATTATGTTAAATTCATGTTAATGATATTTTTAAATTATGGAAAGACCCCTTATCCAGAAAACCCCAGGTTCTAAGAATTCTGGATAACAGGTCTCCTATCTGTATTAAAAAAAGCAACCAAAGCTGATTTTTTGCATGAAGACCTTCTGGTACCATTGTTTGCCAAATGTAATATAGTATAATTACAATATCGTTTTCATTGAAACAACTAATATAGTCACATGTAGATACTTATTATATGACTTGATATATATATATATATATATATATATATATATATATATATATATATATATATATATATATACATATACATATACACACACAACATACATTTAGACACCAGTTTGTTGTGAATATAAATTTAGATTAATTGCAGATGTACAGATATTATGCATGGTGCTCCGATACTGGTATACTTTTCTTGCATGGATCAACAAAACCAAGGAAATCTACAGTTCCATAGACTCTGTAGAGTTAAGGTACAGTATATAGGAAATAGGGGCTACTTATTACCACCACTTTCACCTCCGTCCAGACCTCATAGGGAAGGTGGCTACAAAAATGACTGGGAAGTTCAAACCACATTGTTCAAAGTACTCGTCTTCCAAATTACTTTTTCCCCAGTGACAAGGTAATAAGTACAATTGGGCACAGACAAAGGATTACTGTAGGGCCATTTAAATTAGATGTGTACACTGGACAATCACTTTATTGAGTTGAATATTGTTGAAGGTAGTTGCTTGTTCACATTCCTGTTACTTCTATTTTTTGGTTGTGAATAGTGATGGGTGGATTTGTCACATTTTGCTTCGTCACAAAACTGGCGAAAAATCAGCGAAATGGCGATTTTGCCGCTGGCGACAAAATGGGCACTGGTGTCAAAGTTCAACCATTGCCTGGTCAGAATCGTGACGCCGGTGAATTTTCGCCAGCGCATTTCAGCGGCAAATTCGCTAATTTATTAGACTGTGGCGAAACAGGCAAATTTCCATGTTATATAATTAAATGGTGAACTTCACCCCAACTATTTTTTACCCAATAAAAGAAATATGAAATACCAAGAACCAACACGTTAACGTTATATGGAATTGTAATTGCAATTAGAAGCAGGTTTGTTGTCCTTTTCTGCACTGCTGGTTCGATTAAACCAGGGATCCCCAACCGCCTGGTCGCAGACAGTCTTGAACTGGGCTGCCGAGCCAAGGGTACAATTAACATGGCGCATTGAATTGGATGCCGGCATGTCAAATTGGATGCCGACCCCTCCCGACCCTCCCAAATGCCCCCCTGACCCCCTCCCCCAGTCCTTGCAAAAAAAAATTGGCTCTACACAGGTCCCAGGGCCAAAAAAGATTGGGGATTATGTAGTAAAAAGCAACGCTACTCAAACCAAGACTGCAATTTCCACAACAGCTTACATGTGAATTCACAGGACTGATAATTATCTGGCTTATGCTACATTTTTACAGGAGTCAGAACAACAGCAGAGCACTGAGAGCAGAGAACAGAAAGGGACAGACCCATTTAGCTTTCCATAGCAAATTAATAATTGGTGTATACTGGAAAGCAGAATTATATTTGTTTTTATTATGGAAAAAAGTGTTGGGTACAGTTCCACGATAATAATGTAAATTATCTGTAAAAGTATATTTCATAAAAAACCTTTTGCAAACAAGTTAAGTTATGACATATGATAATGAAGTAGAATTCTGCAACAGGATGAGTTGTATCACATGTGCAATTTAACAGGCTTATAGCCTAATACACAGAGACAGTGATGGCACTGAATATTTCCTTAACAATATAGCAGGTAATGACTCTGAAAAAAGAATTTGTGTTCTTAAAATGGAATATATTTTCACTACATTATAAAAACTGTGAACTGAGTGTCTCGTCATTTGGTATGGTCTGGTAAGAGATCTCTTATACCCACTGAAATATGCAATACTATTGCCCATGGGCCCATGTGCTATTTAAACAAGACTGATTTTCCTTTGTAATCTAGAGTAAAGATCAATGATAACAGGCCTAGCATAAGTCCTAAATTGAAGGCAAAACAATCCTGTTTATTTGTAGCACAGTTTTGCGGGTCCACAACTATGGTAGTGCTTCATTAATGACCCCTATAGCTTGTTGTATGTGAATGGCTTTACATTATGTTAATCTATATCACTACATAGCCACTCAATTCTAATTTATGAATCTCCATTGTTACATCAGCTCCCCAATATTACCTAATAATGCCAAACGTACAGTAAATAAATTGTATTAAACTATAAAAACATCTTAAAACAGGTTACAAAAGTATGTTTTTGAGCCAAGATCAAGCTGTAGTCTCACATTTTCTTTATAATATAGACAATGTTAAGAATCTAGTAATTGTTTGAACATTTGCAACTGCGGTTTCTATTCTTTATTTATGAGTGATCAAACCCAAGTTTAAACCCAGAGGATTCCATTCACTCATGCATACAATGTACAAAAAAAAATATCCGTAATCTGTCTGAGCGAAGATGAATACATTTTGGCAGATAAAGCAGTTCTGTAGCTGTATAAAACCGTCCCTTCTACAGGCACATAGGTTTAGAAAGAAGTGGTGCGGAAAAGTCACATTTTCAAAAACCAATGGCACGTAAATGGCCAAATCAAGTTTTTCACAGCAGAGTGAAAATAAAAGATACTCATTAAATGTGAAGTAAGGCAGAGGAAGGCAATTGTGTTACAAGTAAAGCTCATTTACTAGTATTGAGCATGGCTCCATAGCAGTATACAAAAAACAAATGATTCTGTACTTCTGCTTGAAGTTTTTCATTGTAATAAAGAAAGAGACTATAAAATGTCCATGCAAGATGAAAATAAGTGTGGGTGCTTTTTCTTCGCTATACTCAGCGTTGCATAGTTCACCAAGCTGTCTGACAAGCAGGGGAAACTATACTGTAGTTATCTTTAATGGCTTATGGAAAATGGGCCATTGAATTTTACATCATTGTGCTCTTGATGTCTAATACTACAGAAGCACATAACAAACTTGCTTTCCTTCACTATTCCAACAGCTTAACTGACTGGTGAAGCCAAAATATCTGATTGGATTCCAAGTAAATTGCATTATTGCTGAATTTTAAAGATAATCTATGAGTTAGTGCAGTATAGATTGTCAAGTGTACGGAAGAGAACTATAGTTTATAACAGATGATTTTCAACCGGTTGTTAAGGTTATACATTTTCTTAAAAAAGGACAATACCATCACTATATATATCCACAACTGCACTCTAAACAATGTAAAATAAAAAAAAAAACAGCTGCCCAAGAGCAAGAAATAAGCAAACAAAATCTGCACTCATGTGTCTTTAGAAAATAAATCAAAACTATTTAACCATATTTATTTAATTCAGTGTGGCTTTCTCAAGGACCTGTGCATCCACCAAAAAAGCTATAAATATAACTACAGATACGGGATCTGTTATCTAGAATGCTCAGGACCTGGGGTTTTCTGGCTAATGGATCTTTACAAAATTTGGATCTTCATACCTTAGCTAGTCCACAGAAAATTATTATTTTCCAAAATTAGAGTTTTTCTCACCGAAAAACTAGATTAATTCGAGTTTTTGGGTTGTTTACCCTGAACTCACTGGATAGAGTTTTTTTTCCATTTGATTTTTTCTTAAATAGAAAGCATTCAAGGTATTAAAAAAAGCTCTAAAATTCAATCTTCGATAATTTTCCCCTAAATAAACCCAATAGGCTACCTTTTCCTTCCAATAAGGATTAATTATATCTTAGTTGGGATCAAGTGTGAGGTACTGTTTTATTATGAAAAAAAAAGGAAATTATTATATCCAAAAATTATATATATATTTCTTATATATATACTGTATATGTCAATATTTCCATTAAATAAATTCAAAGAGAATATAAAAAAAGATAATGGAGTCCCAAGTAGTTGCTTTTTTTGTTATATTACAATTTAATCAAGGATGGTTAAAAGTCCTAGCATTTACCTTCTCTATGGGTTGTGAATGTATGAAATGCTTCATCAGCCTGGGCATGTTTGGTATTGATATTATAAGCTATAAAAGGGTCTGTGACAAACAACTCATCATTTATTGGGGATCTGGGTGAGTGATTGCTTGGGATGTCAATTCAGACCAAACAATCTTGGGTTAAAGGATGGTTTAGTATGATGTAACTTTTTGACAAGAATAAGTTAATGGGTAGACAGAAAAAGTGATATGGTGTAAAGACATAAGTTTTGGTAAAATATACTTAAAACACTGTCAGACTTGTAGTAAACAATTAAAGCACACAATTAATAAATAAAGAATTATACAGTACCCAATTCAAATAATATTTTTGGCAAGTGAGGGGAAACAGTTCAGCATTTCCAAGATTTTGGTTTATAATAAAAATAACAGTTCAGCAGTGATGGGCGAATTTATTCGCCAGACGCAAATTCCCGCAATTCGCGATACCGGCACAAATATTCGCCAGCAAAAATTCGCTGAATGTGCGCCTGCATCCTTTTTTTGACGCCGGCACACAAAAATGAAACGCTGGCGCCATTTCAAGAATTTTCGCAGTTTCGCAAATTTTTCGGGAAATTCACAAATTATTTGGCCAATCGAAACGTCACAGATTCGCCCATCACTACAGTTCAAAATGTTTAAGTATGCTATAATAAAAGGTATAAGAGGCAGTTAGGTTCAGTAATGCCAGTAGCTACTTATTGAGGATATTTCAACATTTGCATGTTGGTGGCTTGTGAGAGAAAATAGACAGTTCAGCGACATAAAAGTGAACACAGCAGTTCAACAAAGCCATCAGCTATTTTGTACAGAGGAGGAAACATTTTCTGGCCTAAAAAAGCAGGAACATCATTCAGCAATGTATACAATAGAATTCATGAGGAGACCTACACACTTTCTGACCACTCTGAAGATACCTAGCTCTTGCTAAGGGGGAATGTTACTTCAGTTATGAACAGATGTATTCAGTATTTCAAGAAATATGGCCTCACTGCTTGTTTATTCAGTTTACTTTCTCGATTTCTTTCTGTTTGGTATAAATTTTTCCCTCTCTTTGTACCCTCACTGAACTTGATTACAGCAATCTCTTTCTTCTTACTTTTTAAAATACACAGCTCTCTCCTCTTGAGTCCTCATGATCATCTTGTTCCTTCACACTCAAAACTCATGGGTGTATCTTCTGGGACCCCATACAGGCTAGGAGAGCTGATTTTACGATTATTACACAAATATAATGTAACCACCGCATAGAACTAGATACAGCTTAAGGAATGCAGCATTCTACTACGTTTTAATCTACTCAAGATATTTTCAGTGAGGTTCATTGATGTTTAGATCTGGTGAGTTGGTTATTGTGGGAAGCCAATTCTGCTCAGATTTTAGGATGAAAAGGCAAATGACTAATATTTGACATTGCAAGTCTCCTGCATCTTTGCTTTGCTCTAACAAGCAGAAAAACTCATGTGATTCCACTAAAATAAATATTACACACTGTTTTCAGATAAAGACAAAACTGCTTTTCAATGTTTCAATAACATTGTCTCTGTTTTTACATTAATTGTAGAAAATAATAAAATCACTTTGCTCAGTAATATTCATAAACCAAAGAGGTTCAATAAAGATAAATAGCTTCTGCAGGTGTTAAGTAGTTGTTGTTTATTTTTGCACTACCGCTTCATGTGCTGTACTTATGGTGTTGGCTTCGAAAAATCAACAGGTGTGACAAGGGATAAACAGAAGTAGAAGGCCAAAGTGTAATTGCTGGCAAACATGAATAGCTTTTCTTTTCTGGATGGATATGATTTGCAAGTCATCTCTGGCTTTCTAAAATAAACCTATTATTTCTTGGCAGATATAGTGGAGATTAAGGTAGAATCATATTTTTCAAAGCTTCACACCATGGAAGCAGATGGTCTTTAGCTCTCTTATTCAATATACTCTTTTTTTGGATATTTTATAGTATTTAATTTGAAGACCGAAGGGGAAATGAGAGCAGTAGCTGTATCCCCTTTGTGTCCAAAAAAATGAGCATTTTACAGCAAATACTGTTACAATAGCTGCTTATAAAAAAAAAGCTATTTTGATATCCTTTAAAGAATGCTGTAATTAATTCAATATTTTTAGCAACGGTTGCTTCTTCCAAATATGTTATCTTTGGTTAGAAATGTAATGTGTATATAATATAAAATTGTATAAATGTATGATCATTTATTGTAATATAATTATAATATTTACTATATGCCCGAACAGACATGTATCATCAATGTGCAGGCTTTAAAAAACATTATACTAACTCCATCAACATCACTCTTTTTACCAATATGACAAGAAGGAGTTAGACCACCAGGTGGGGTCATAAAGGGTCACAGCTTTATTGAAAACATTTAACAATACTATCACCAACAATTAATTACATATATAACTAATGTTATTAGACAGTACCAAACAGTGTTGGACTGGGATGGGGTCTGGGTCCACTGGGGCTGCAATATTGGGGCCCAAACCCCTCTACCACCCTACATGTCCATGGAGAGCTGGTCTGGGCTGGCCCAGTCCGACCCTGGTACCGTACTACAATCATTTTGTGATGCTTGCCAGCCTTGTGCTTTTTTTTTTCTGTGGAATATACACCCAACCCCCTGGCAAGCATTCCTACCTCCAAGCTGTAAACCGGGCTCTAGAAAAATTAGGAAGGGTGGGTGGGAAGGTTTCTCCCTGCTGTCTTTCCTAGTGGAAAAGAGAGTGCTGCTGAGAGTGAAAATTATTTAACCCCTCATCTTCTATAATCTCCACTCAACCCACCATATGTCTGCCTCAACTACCTGTATCTTGCTCCAACCCTTCCACCTCCAAGCCACACCAGCTGCATTGACATGACATAATATACTCAGATCCTGTCCTTCCTTATCCAGTTAAAACTCCTTCCTCTATATTCTCCTGCAGTCAAAACCCCCACTATGATTAATGCAAAAAAGAACAGCAGCAAAAGCAAATACTTATGACAATGACCATTATAAATATTTCGCTAACATGTTAAAAATGTTAAATCATAGCATGATGTCCAATGACATTAATTCAGCCAGTTTGGAAAGAAGATTATTGTACAACACTGCAAATCATTCATCTCTTAATATTGTTATTTGCTTTACACGAAGGCAAAAATTTGCATGTTTTAGTTCCCCTTTAAATGTGGTCAGTGTCTGACTGGCCCACCGGGATACCAGGAAAACTTCTGATGGGCCCAGGTGTCAGTGGCCCCTCATGCTGCTAAACATTTGGCCTATTTCATGGCCATTCCCTGTTTCTATGAGAACAAAGAGGCTAAATAGATGTAACAATAGATTATAGTATGTAAAGAAAAGAGACTAGGAGAATAGAGTGTGGAGTGTAGAGTTGAGTGAGGAAGAAAAATAGCACTGAGAATGGGCCCCTGGTCTAAGGTTTTTTTGTGAGCCCCTGGTGTCCCAGTCCGACACTGAGGGGGTTATCTACTAAGCTCTGAATACCCAATGTTCCCCTAAATCTGAAAAATTCATGATTTTTTGTGTTATAATAGGCTTTTAAAAAAATCACGAATTTTTTGGAATTTATTAAACCCTGAGGGCTAAAAAGCCTGAATATAAAAAAACACGGCATCTCAAACCTGACGAGGTTGCATAAAAATGAGAATACACGTGGAGCTCACCGAGTCTCTTAGTCGGATTTTCCCACGGGGTATGCTGTGCTTGATATCCCAGTTTAGTCAAACTGTAGAAAATATGAAGGTGTGGGACACATCCAAGGCAGCAACTGGACTGCAATATTTTCTTTATTGGGGGTAGAGATACACAACATGTTTCGGGCGGCGCCCTTTGTCAAGTGTATCTCTACCCCCAATAAAGAAACTATTGCAGTCCAGTTGCTGCCTTGGATGTGTCCCACACCTTCATATTTTCTAGAGGTTGCATAAAAGTCTATGGGAACAGTTGTGGTTGTGTCGGGCGTTTCGGGCAATTTCACTATGTTTTCGGAGCTTTCGGGTGAAAATCTGAGTTTTTCCAGCAAAGCTCAGTTGCAATATCATCAGAATATACAGTGCAAAAAAAAAAACAACTGTGAAATAGGTGGACACTTTAATTACTAGATGATGCTTTTTTAATTCATTTTTGCAATGTTGTGTTTCTTTCTTTGAGCATCCTGTCTTCAAGCAATTGTTTATAGAAACTGTGAGTGATTTTTAGATTTTGCTGTCCAAGAGTTAGTTTAGTATTTGTCACCAATAAATAGAAAATGTCACATAATGAGATTAGCTGTAGTAAGCAACACCCCCTGCTAAATTATTTGAAAGCCTTCTCCTTCTATTCATTGAATGTGAAGTGGCAGATTCTTTAATCTTGAAGCCTCAAAGATGGTTTATTTACTGTATGCCTCCAAAGAATCTGAAAAACAAATTTCCTAAGAGGGTTTGGGTGTTCTGCACATGCTGAGACATTAAAGAAGAAAATCTCGTGATGGGCTGGCAGCTGCTTAGAACTTTGAACTGCAGTGATGATGAAGCAAAAAAAATATGCATTATACATTTTAATGATAAACTTCATTGCTTCTGTCAGTTGCTTTAATAATTATGGGGGACTGCAGCTAATATTTAAGCTAATCATATATACGGTGAGGGTGTATGCAGAATTCCTTTGATGTAATGTATTTACATAAATAGATTTACTAAAAGACGGATATAGACTAAGGGAGTTATTTATAATATTTTTCGTGGTATGTGAGCTTTTTTTTTAATTTAAAAAAAAACTAAAATGAAAAAACTCAAATCAATGAGTTCAGGGTAAAACAAAAATTTGGAATAATCAAGTTTTTGGTGAAAAAAAATAGAATCAATTGAATTGATTGAGCTTTCGAGAGAAACTCTTTGAAAACATATGAAAATCATGAAGGCCTTTAACATCTTCAAATGGTTAAAGGGGCCTCTGCTGGCTGGGTTGCCTGAGGCACCTGGCTGGCTTGGCCCGGTCCTGATTTTAAAGGGGACCCATCACCCAAAAAAAAATATTTAAAATTCTATTTCATCACATTAGTCAAGCAAAAGGAACTTTAATTACATTATATAAATTATATGAATCTTGTTTCCTTCAGTCTGGGAATTCATAATTATAGCATTTTGTGGACACTGTTATTGAGACAAGCCTTGCATCATCTCAGAATCTTGTTTGTGCACTAGAATGGGGAACCCGATGTCCATCCCCATGCACTGGTTACACAATTAAATGGTGAACAGAATGGAGGAATATGTGGAGAGCAGGGACATGTAGGAAGTGCTGAATGGAAAGTGAAAGCAATTGTCTGCCCCGCCTCTATGCCTAAGGCATAGAGGAGGGGCAAACAATATTTGATTGACAGCTGAGATTTTTAAATGAGCTTACAACAGCTATGAATGTTTTAATAAAAAATAGAAATAGGATTTCATGTTTAATTTGAAAAGGACTTTTATTATACAGCTTTTTGTGTCTGGGTGACAGGTCCACTTTAAGCAAATAATTCTGATTGTGTGAGGAGTTGTCAGGGGTAATCTTTGACTCCCCTCTCTCCTTCTCTGATCATATTAAAACAACTGTAAAATTCTGTCACTTTTTATGAAATATTTTCAAAATCAGTTCCTTTTTTCAACAGCAACTGGACACTCATGCATGCCCTGATCCCAACAAGATTACTGCAAGTTGCTAATAACTGGCATCTTTTCCTCACATCTCTCTCCATTACAGTCTGTTTTATGCTGTATATGCTGCTGCCACCACAATTCTCCTGCTCTCATCCAAGAGGGTACATGCCCCTTCCCTGCTGAAGTCCTTATCATAGCTTTCCATAAAACCAAACTTACAAACTCCTCCTCATAATGTTCAAAGCCCTTCATTCCTCTGCATCTCACTACATCTCTCCTCTTGTCTCCAAATGTTTCTGACCAACTCCTCCTCTTCTTTCAGCACTAAGCACTACTACTGCTGTTTCCCTCCTTAAACCTTTCTGCTTTTCAACTCCTTACACCTTTCTGCTTTTCAACTCCTTACATTTGGAATGCCATCCCTGAAGTCCTCCTCAGAGAATCATCCCTCAGTCTCTTCAGAAATAAACTCAAAGACTACCTCTTGGAGCACTCACATTAACTGAGAACTAGTGATGGGCGAATTTATTCGCCAGGCGCGAATTCGCGGCGAATTTGCTGCCAGCGAATAAATTTGCGAAACGCCGGCGATAATTCACTGCAAAAACGCCGGCATCAAAAATGGGCGCCGGCGTCAAAAACGGGCGCTGGCGTCAAAAACGAGATGCCGGCGCTGTTTTGCGAATTTCGCTAATTTTTCGGCGAAACGGCGCAAATTCGCCCATCACTACTGAGAACTGGTACTTATATTGCTGTATCAACCACTGTAACCTACAGCACTTATCCTTCCTATAATTTGTGTCTGTAAGTTACCCTTCCACTTGAAACTGTAGCTCTGTGGGGCAGGAACCTCCTTCCTCATGTAAGTTTGATGCTTATAAACAATGTAAAATTGTTGAATAAAACCCGAATAGCTTGAATTTGTATGTTTAAAAGATCAAAAAACTTGAAAGTGGAATAGAATAAATAGTTTAAGTTTTGCCTAAGACAACTTCCATTGACTACTACAAGACCTCAGCTATTAGATGCTGATATTGTACAGTCAAAACCCAAAAAATAGCCCCTTAGCTCTTAATCTTAAATGCAAATTTACTCTGTATTTATTTGTATTTTATTATTATAAATGATCTCCTGTTATCAATTTATTGTGATGCTGTACAGTGCTATGTACATATTAATACTATATCTATAAAATATACAATTTTTATAATTCTTTTCTCTGTAATAAAACAACACATTTTATTTGATGGCAACTAAACTGCAAAAATCCATATTTATTGGCAAAACAAACCTAATGTTTCCAAATACTGGAAAACCTGTAGGTCCCAATTATAGATCTGTACCATGAAACATTCCCAATCAAACATTTTACATAGTTACTGTGTCCACAGAAAACCCCATCTCTGTATCTGTATTATGATATTATGGATAATGATATTGGAGCAGCATGATAATAACACAGCAATGTTGCTAATCAGGAAGCATTTTCCATCAGCAGCAATAACACTGTATATTTATGACCGCTAGGTGTGCTATTACTATGTTGTTTACATAAAATGTTAGCATGAAAGATAAAATTAAATATGAAAAAACAAACATTTTTCTGATTGCAATGAATGAAAATATATTGGTTTTTAAGACTCGGTCTCCTTCTGTGTGAGAAGTATTCATGCTGTTTTCTTGCTGGACTGCTGTGTGTGTCAGAGTATAAATATAGACACTTATGGTCCTTGCAGCGAGTCAGATTTTTAGCAGACAGTACATGGCTCGAAAAGTTACTGCATGGGACAAAAGTGTCTTCTCCTAAAAATCAAGCTGTTTTGCACACTAGGAGATGATTCTGCTCTCGAACCATTGGAGGCACCAATCCATGGTCCTCTGCTCAAGCATGCCACTCATCCTGTGCACCACATTATCACAAGTCATGAGGTTGGTGTATGTGGCGATGTTTTGGCACTGAAGTTTTTTTTTGTGGATTATCTATTCAGCTGGCACAATTTTTAGGTTAAATAGCCAGTTCTACATTGTCCAAGTTTGATTCTGGCTACTCAGATCCTGCCTATACAATCTTCTGTGTGTGATTTCTGGCTGCCTGTTTATTGACCTTGAGCCAAGCTGTCGGTCCTAATTTTTTTGCCTGTCCCTGCTATGATTTTGCCTCATCCTTGGTTTTACCCTGATCAAATCTCTGTAGTTTGTAGGCTCCCTCTGAGTCGGACTAGACATCTGAAGTAAATCCTTCGAGAACTGTGGGCATTCCCCCAACCCCCAATCATGGCGGGGGGGGGGTTGGGGGAAAAAGGTACGTGGGGGGGTTGTTATCGAAGCATTGCATGGCCAAGAGAAATGAGCTGTGTTGGTTTTTAAATTAATCATTAGGATCGGTTTCTAAAAAATGTAAACTGTATTTAGAAAGTGAGTATTTATCATGCAATTTTTCAAAAGGAAATAAACATTTGGAAAAAAAATGTTTTTAATTTGAGCAACAGTGAATTTAACTGTACTAGCCCAAAAAAATGTGGTCATCTCTACTGAGCATATTGGGATATTCTGAAATATAATTACAGTCTACGCTATTCTTTCACACATAAAGAACTCAAGAGGTCAAAGATCAGGCCCAGATTTCCCTTTTTGGCGCCCCTAGGCCGCATGGTCCTCACACAAACCCACCCCACAAAATCGTCAGGGAGCTGCAGGTCCTTAGTGTTCCTTAGAATGCGGCTGGACGGCATGTCAAGCCTGAAATTTTGCAGCCCTAGGTCCGGGCCTTTGTGGCTTCTCCAATGTAAATTTGGGTATCCAGAAGGTAGCATAATTAATTAAATCTGTCTTGAATCGACTACACACATTCAACAAAATCGAGTATGGTAAAGGGGATATTGGGAGTACAGATTTAACAATAAAACATTGAGTTAAAATATGTGTTGCTGGAGATTTTTTCAAGCTTGTTTAATTACAGTATTGTCAGAAAAATGTAATGCACTATGGAGGCAAACATTGAAACAAGCATATATGGTCAAAGTCTTCTCTTTAGGAAAATGTATTTCTTGCTGAAATATATAAAAATGCTGAGATATATATAAATGGAATTTGGTTGAATAATGATAAACATTATGGTAGAAAATAATATTTCAAAAGCTGCCATTGTTAAAGGACCAGTAACAAAAAATATGACTTTTTTTCTTAAACTCTATTATAGTTAATATAAACAAGTTGTGTGGCCAAGGGGAGCAGATACTCAAGGGGAATAGGGAAAAAGACAAAAGGTTTACACATAACAGATAAGCTGTGTAGAATAAAATGTTTTTTAGTTCTTACACAAGATACATGATGGTTAGTTACCATTGATCTGTCTGCCATTGTATCCCTATAGGAGTAAAGAATTGAAACCTCTCATATAAACTATATTTGTTGCCAAAAATAGTTTCTTTATGAGAGCTAGATCAACAGCTACTTTAAACTTTAAAATAGGTAGTTCACCTTTAAACTAAAAATTTGATTAGGAGAGGTCCTGAATAGAAAGAGGAGTAATAAGAAGTAGCAATAACAATAACGTGTAGACTTACAGAGCATTTGTTTTTAGATGGGGGTCAGTGACCCACATTTGACAACTGGTCAGAAGAAGGCAGCAAGTCTTTCAAAAACTATAAAAAAAAAAAGAAAAAAAGAGGCCAGTTGAAAAGTTGCTTAGAATTAGCCATTCTACAACATACTAAACATTTATTTCAAGGTGAACCAACCCTTTAAATGTAAAGAACAAAACATATTATATATACTTTAACTTTTTGATGTTATATGTCCTTTAAAAGTTGAAGGACCTCTGCGTATACCAACAAACGGAGCTCACTTCATTTAGTGTTATTGGAAAGTAGTAGATATATTTCAGAAAAACTGATGAATTTTATGGATCTCACTGGAGGTTGACAATGGCCTTTGCTTTACATTACAGTGTAGTTCTATATTATGAAACAAATCTTTAAGAATCGTTGACTTTGAAGACATTTGCGTAGCATTGTTATCTCTAACAATGAGAGAAGAATACTTGTCTTCTTCTTTTGATTTACTTATTAGACTTTGGTATTCATCCCATTATTGCCTTGTCATATTTGGATAATAGTGCATCCAAAATGACAATTCAATTAAAATGAATGTTTTAAAGATAATGTCTGTTATATGTGTGCCCTTTAGTGATTGTCATTTTTCTGGAACTTTAGCATTTTTAAGATTAAGTTCAGAGATTTGAAAAATATCACAAGTTCAGAAAGTTGATATTGGAATCTTCTTTTAAAAATACATTTGGAAAGTAATGTAGTGCTGATCAATGCAGTTTTAGACCTATGTTAAGTGTATCTAGCAGTAATGAGTCTAGTGCAAGACTTGTTGAGTATTCTTTAAAATATTTTGCCACTTAATGATAGTCAATGCTCTCAGAAATTGAAACTCTAAGAGAAAAAAAAATACACAAAACCAGTGCTGAAAGTAGAGCATCCCACCATTTTATTTCTTTAAAATAGCTTAATCTAAGATGGGATGCAATATTTATAAACCCTTTTTTTAATGATTTTTAAAGCTTTCTTTTGGTCCTCTCCACTTGTGCTTGCTTCAAAATGTGGAGCTAGCATGTGGAGCTAGCATTTTATTTTATTTAATTGGTTTTATATAGGGGGGAGTGTGCATACTCTGCAGTGCACACAGGTGAGGGATGGTGAGGAACAAATGGCCATACCAGGGGTAGGAGAAAGAAGAGGTTCACACCTAGCACCCCTTCATCGCTACACCCTAGGCATGTGCCTCTTCTGACTTACCCTACTTCTGGCCCTGAACACAGATATTGGATAGGCTGGAGAGTGAACTTTGAACCAACCCCCAACCTTTCCAATCACCATTTGGCTTTACTGGGACTTTTGCTTTATGTGGAAAAAAACAAGAGGAAAATACAAAAAGTTGGAAACAAAAATTTAAATAAAGACTAAAATATAATAAAAAAGCGGGAACATTAAATTATTTTTTTAATTAATATGAATCTGAAAGAAAGATGATATGTTGAATATGATAAGAGGAGTGGATAGCAGGATAAAATGGTGGAAAGGTGGAAGAGAGTTAAGAAGGGAAAAGTAAAAAGCAGAAGGAAAAAAAAGCACATGGAAAATAAAGAGGGGGAAACAGGCCCGGACTGGCAATCTGTGGGTTCTGGCAAATGCCAGAGGGGCTGCTATAAGGTGCCATAGAAAATCTGTATTTAGTGGGCTGGTGGGGGCTGTTTGGGCCTCTGTGTACCTGAAATGCCAAGGCCTATTTTAATTCTCAGTCCGTACCTGGGGTGAATTCGCTGAGAATTTGCGCGATTCACCGCCAACTAATAAATTCGATAAACGCCCGAAAAATAATTTTCGTAAATTTTTTTACGTCGTGTCGGAAAAACCGGATTCCGGCGTCAAAAACGGGCGCCGGCGTCAAAAACGAGAATTTTTCGGCGAAGCGAAACGGTGCGAAATTCGCCCATCGCTATAAAGCAGAGAAGAGATGGAAAAGTGTTATACAGCTGAGAAAGGAGGAGGCATCAGAGTGATTATAGATAGTGGGAGAACAGAATAAATGGGTGAAAAAATGTATGTAGAGAATGTGAGAAAGTTATATTCCAAAAAGGTGAGAGGATTATATATTATGTGTTGTGTCAGGCAGAGGTGAGTGTGGGAGAATATAGAATATGCTGGGGACATGCTGTGTTGTGAAATTGCAGGGACAATGCTGTATAATGAAATGTCTGGGCACACTGTGTTGTGAAATTGTGGGGCCACACTGTATCAAGAAATGAGGTGGACTAGATTTAGATTTATAACTGCTAAATACTGTATCTCATGATCTGGATGAAGGACCTCCTTCATACTGTATATTCCTATATAAAGTGTGTTATTTACTTAGAAAGAGGGTTGTACAGTAAGAAGCAAACTCCAAATAACCAGCTTCATGTCCTCTGTGTGAAACTGCATATAAAATAATGTATGAGCTCTCAACAACAGCAACCAGTTATAGGTTTTCTAATTGATTTTAATTACATGGCATTAAAATAGTGTGTACTCAACAACAATAACATTTTATGCTACATTAATATAAAGTATGTGCTCTCCTAGGAATTACATTTTCAGCTACTAACAGCAATATTCCCTTCAGCTTAATGTATTTGGTGCAGAACTCAAATTAGCGAAGTGAATGCAAGCACTATACATGTGTGTTCAGAGACTCACAAAATGATATACAGTATACTGTATGCATTTTTATTACATCCTATATTGTAGTGCATGCCACTAAACATGTATTAAAATAATAAGCAAGAAAGTCTATGGGGCACATTTACTATGGGTTGAATATCGAGGGTTAATTAACCCTCGATATTTGACCATCGAAGTTAAATCCTTCGACTTCGAATATCGAAGTCAAAGGATTTACCGCAATTCGTTCAATTGAACGATTCGAATGATTATAATCCAACAATCGAACGATTTTCCTTCGATCAGAAATTGCTAGGAAAGCCTATGGGGACCTTCCCCATAGGCTAACATTGGTGATCGGTAGGTTTTAGGTGGTGAAGTAGGTGGTTGAAGTTTTTAAAGAGACAGTACTTCGACTATCGAATGGCCGAATAGTCGAACGATTTTTAGTTTGAAGCGTACGATTCGAAGTCGAAGGTTGAAGTAGCCAATTCAATGGTCGAAATAGCCAAAAAAATACTTTGAAATTTGAAGTACTTTTTATTCTAATCCTTCACTCGAGCTAAGTAAATGTGCCCCTATGCGTCAACTCATATTTCTATTAAAGACCCACATATCAAACAGCACTGTTATTACTAGTTTATTTGTATGAAGCAGCAATATTTTCTGTTGAGCTGTGCAAAAATTGTAAAATATAGGCAATCAAGATAAATAAATGAATGTGATATTATGCATTAAAGAGCAGCATAGCTGCAAATCTAAAGGGTGGCAAAAAAGTATAATTTGGTGGCAGAGAGACTCTTGAATGACATACTCTCAACTAACAAAAACGTGCACATCTGGCTTAATATAAATGGCCAAATTAATGATAATCCTAAAAATAAGGAAGAAGCTACAACTATTTTATTAAATAGAATGAGAAACAAGAAAAAAATAGGTCATTGTTTTTAGTAATAGGAAACAATAAACCCCAAATAAAAAGCAGTATAGTATCAAGGAACATTCATCATATAGGCAGTTTAAAAAAGTACCCATTATGATCGGAGTGCACCCTTTAAACAGCAGTTCTTTGTAATTATTATGATAATTAGATTTTGGATATGTAATTGTTTTAAGGGTAGACCTAGAAAAACAGACAGTGTGAGTGTTGAAGTGCCACAGCATTGATGTATAAAACTGTGACAAAAGATGTAAGGTAATTACCAAAACACCAAAAAATATGGACCCATCATAAATCGGCTAAAATGTATTTGTGCCCAAAAATCCTCACCATTGTATTATTTGTATGCTGCTCTAGCATAATATAACCACTCATCACACCCCTTACTCCATATCCCTAGCATAAGGGAGCACAGTCAATGCTCAATTGTTAACATTGGTGAGAGACAAAGCCACATAACCGGTTGTGATTTTATACTGGTTGTGATTTTATACTATACTTATTGTATCTGAAGGTCCTTGTAAAGATGTACAATTCACAATTGTCCCACCCAACATAATATAATGAGGCAATTTAGAGTAGAGACAAACACAAGGCGAGTCATTAGGTGCATTAGTTTGGTGACAGAGGACTACAGAATTTGTTGTTGAATTGACTTTCTGAAAATGAAGTGTTCTATGCAGGGATATATACTGGAGGTGTTAATATACGCAATCTCCACACTTCTCTAGTATATTCATTAAAAGGTTTAACACTTTGACTGGATTTGTAGCCAATATTGCTTTATATCTGCAAATAGGTCTGTTTTGTGGTCGTAGTTGCCAAAATATAAGTCCTGTGTCTTGGGAATATGTAAATTGCTTGCACTAGGGTTCAATATGCAGGACAAAGATGAGTGGACCTCTGTGGCACATGCACTCTTTATACCTCTGCATTGTATCTAGCATACAAAACATTGAGGATCTAATGGTAAGAAGGATGAACAGCATATCAGTGTCCAGAATGTAGAAGAGAAGCATCTAATTTAACACGTTAATGCGGTAAGTTGTCTGAAATCAACTTACCAAATCTTCCTGGTTAGGAATGATTAAGTCAAGAAGAGTATGAACATGGCTTACCATGATTCTGGTAGAGATATTTCCTAGCATGCTGACAATGATGGTATTGTGCCAGATATGATGCAAAATGCCAAAACATAGCAGCTATTCAGCCAGGAATGTTGAGCCTGATTAACACGAGTTCCACTGAGTATTTTTCCATCGTTAAATAGAGTCAATGGATGGACTGTTGCTTGCCCTTTTCGCAGCATATTAAATGTGATTTGTAATGATTAATTATATCACTAATGTAATTACCTGCTTCACACTACATCAGTGCAGCAAGTTTTCACTTCTGAGAATAATCTCCTTCCTCAGCTAGCCTAGTGGTTTCTTTACAAACATAGGCTATATTAAAGAAATGTTACTGCCTTCTCTAAAAGAAACGTAACTGATGTAAAATTACAATTTATCCACATCATACCGTATTATATTACACCTTGGCATCCCAGATAACAACTCATGAAAAACTTCAGTTTCCATTGCTTGTTAGAGAGAGCAACAAAAATGATGCATAGTGTTTTATATTTATATTCAAAAGGCAGAACCTAGTGATTAAAGTGCAAAGCATATTATCTATTGTATGTGATTCTCCCCAAGTCAAACAAGACATATCCAAAGGGAACTCCAATGAGAAAGAGTTATTCCTTGTGATTTAATTCATATGTTTAGGTGGGTACTTACCTGCAATAGGTGATCAGTATCTCTCAAATGCAGATAGGCATAATTCACTGTTTTACTACACCTCCTCAAAATTCATTGGCCACTATAATGTAAGGTGTTTGCCCAATTTTTTCTTTTTTTGATTAGTATTTAGACACCTAGACCAGTAGATGGACTACCTACATCCCTCATCTCAATGGCTCCAGTGTTGATACTCCCTGGTGGCATAACACCTGACTCCAGTGGAGCTTAAAATCTAATGTCCCTTTAACAATATGGGTTCAAACCAAACTATCCAAGGAGAACCAATGCAGACACAGGGAGAACATACAAACTCAGAATCAAATTAAAGTGCCAGGACTGCAAGGCAGCATACACAACACAATAAGTATTTGCATAGAAACAGTACAAAGACAAGAGGTCCTCTGAACAATAATGGGAGCGAAAACATGGAGAACTGAAGCAAACAAGGGAAAGTTGTCCTTACCACTAAATACTAAATCATTAGGAAGCTGTGACCACAAAATTCATACAGACAGATGTGATCCTCAGAGCTCATCCATTATCAATATAGACAAGACAGTAAGACATCCCCCCATATGTAATAAACCTCACTAAGTTTGCCAAGGAACAGTAAACTATAGCAACCAATAAGATGTTTGCTTTTAAACAGGTGACTCGTATATGCTGCCTGCTGATTGGTTGCTATGGGTTACTGCACCTAGGCAAACGTAATGCCTTTTATTGCCTTTGTGCATACAGCTACTAAAAATGTCCTCCCCTTTAAACAAAACTGGGATTGTTTGTCAATATATTGCAATTTATTCAAGCTAGCCAACAACATCAAAGTTATTCCTGGTCTGGTCAGTCCTACACTCCACTTGCATCTGATTCAGTAAGAATCCCACAGCTTAATTTTACATTTTAAACAGGGGCTAAGTTTTACCTGCAATTTGCTTGCTTTCAAGGTTAAAACTACTAAATTATTGCCCTTTTATTGGCCACCACTGGGATCATCTGACTGTAGCTGGGAAGGGTGGGAGCTACGAGCTGGCCATAGAATGTCTTAATGTCCTAGATAGATATATAGATAGATAGATAGATAGATAGATAGACAGACAGACAGACAGACAGACAGACAGACAGATGGGTGAGTGCAGAGGACTTTTTTGTCTTTGTCTAAATTAATTTTGTGGTCACAGCCTCATTGCCTTAAGTTTGTGAGCAAACCTCTCCTTTGTGCATAAATACAGTACATTTGAATTAAATGGAGAATACCCAGACTTCAATACGTTTATAGTTTTACATCTTCATCTGCAACCAATAAACGCATTTTCAGCTCCACTGACTTCCAATTTTTGCTTTATTTGTACAGGCTTACACACAACTTACAGATAGAGTGTATGAATCTAAACAAGCTACTCGCCAGTTGTTGTTATGCGATAGCATAGCAGGAAAGCTCCCTTCATCAATTTGATTAAAGCTGTTGAACATTTGGATTTATTATTGTACATAGTGGACTTGTACAGACCACATGGTATATTGCAATACCTCATGCTCAGTCTCTGTATGCGGTAAGATGATTACAGTAATTATTTTCTCATTCATTTCCATCTGTCTCGTGTTCTCTTGCTTCTCCTTAGTATATTATTGTTTCCTATAAGCAGGGCACATTTTGTGGTTAGGGACTTGTATGAATGGTTTTGTATTTTTTTTGGCCTAAAAATAACCAATAAGGCAATAACATATCTGCACTGCATATTAAAATCACATGAATTTAAAGGGTTTGATTTTGTTTGATTAAACAAAATGGATTGAGAATCCTTCAAAAGTGCTGATTAAACCGATTAGGTTGATCCCTACCCCCAAAACAAATCTTGTATGAAAATAAACTTTACCAAGCAACCAACATTTAGGGGGTTATTTACTAAGCTCCCAATACCCGAAATTCCTCGAAATCCGAAAAATTTGTGATTTTTTGTGTTAATAGACTTTTAAAAAAAATCACAAATTTTTCAGAATTTATTAAACCCCAAGAGCTAAAAAGCCCGAATATAAAAACAGGGCATCTCAAATCTGTCGAGGTTGCAAACAAGTCAGTGGGAATAGTCCCATTGATTTTTGGCTGTTTCTGGGGTTTCGGGCAATTTCACAATGTTTTCGGGTGAAAACTCTGAGCTTTTCCCGCAAATTTAATTTTCGGGAAAATGTAATAATAAATAAGAGTTAAAAACCCGAGCGGGTTACATCGGAGTGTGTATCAGCCGATATTGAGATAAATTCGGATCTTGATAAATAAACCCCTTAGAATGTACAATTCCATCATTTGTGGTCTTTTCATAGAATTTCTCTATTGCTGTATATATTTGATGATCATCTGTAACAATGCATTGCAGGTGCAGTTTACACACAGATACATTTTTAACATAACCCAAATAAAGACAATGCATGAACAAAATGTATTTTGAAAATTATTTTAATTATTTTTATTACTGAGCATTAAAGGATATTTTTACCATAGCAACCCTACCTAGGTAATCAGATGAGATAGATAAAGTATAATTAATGAGCCGAGTTCATTAAACTCCCTTGTATAGCTATACATTGGTACCTTAGACGCCCATAGAGTCTACTATAAACAAGTCACATTTACAAATAATTAACTTTAACCTACTACTTGATCCTAATCAAGATACCCTCTTTTTGAATCTGACACATAGGGGCCGATTCACTAAGGGTCGAATTTTGAAGTTAAAAATACTTCGAAATTCGACCCTCGGATTGAAATCCTTCGACTTCGAATATCGAAGTCGAAGGATTTAGCGCTAATCCTGCGATCGATCGATCGAAGGATTTTCCGTTCGATCGAACGATTAAATCCTTCGAATCGAACGATTCGAAGGATTTTAATCCAACGATCGAAGGAAAATCCTTCGATCAAAAAATCACAGGCAAGCCTATGGGGACCTTCCCCATAGGCTAACATTGACTTCGGTAGCTTTTAGCTGCCGAAGTAGGGGGTCGAAGTTTTTTTTAAAGGGGAAGTACTTCGACTATCGAATGGTCGAATAGTCGAACGATTTTTACTTCGATTCGTTCGATTTCGTTCGAATTCGAACGAATTTAACCAATTCGATGGTCGAAGTACCCAAAAAATACTTCGAAATTCGAAGTATTTTTCATTCGAATCCTTCACTCGAGCTTAGTGAATCAGCCCCATAATATTGTTCTTGTACTCATGGAGCCCAGTTTGCTGCAGAAATTGCTACAACTTTTCCACCTACCAAGCAATAAATTGACAAACGGTGTTCCGCTAAGTAGTTATTTTGCAATTGCTGGATTGTCACAGATTCTTACAGCAAATCAATATACATTATTCAAAACTATTTTTTGAGTCATGTGAGAATCAATTTGGTTGAACAGAGTGTTATACTTTGAGCAGCCCCCAAGGGAGACTGATGCCATTAAAATAGTTCCCCAAAGCTGTTTGTAATAAGAAAAGCAATTAGTTGGAAGGTATGCCTCAGAGGTTCTTTCTTGAAAATCTGACAGTGAATTTTGAATATTTCCTTATGATATACAAGATTTTCATCAAATATGTGTTAAACAAGTCTTTGTGTATTTATGTTTCTAGAATTTCATTGTATGGGGTGTTTTTTTTTTTTTTTTAGCAAAACCAATTGTAAGTTATCTCCATTTACACCCTGTTCTTGCATTAGCAAAGGGCAACATGTAATGGCACATTTACCTATTCAACCACAGTTGAGGATGAATAAAATTTAACCAAGCCAGTATGCATGGATGCAATTGAGTACTCGCTCCCCTTGCATCCCTAGTAGCATAGCCAATATAATAGTTGTGCTAGGCACTGGTGCCACCTCCTGTTCTGAATCAAGCACAAATACACCTATTGTACTGCAACCTTATCCAGAAAACCCCAGGTCCTAAGCATTCTGGATAACAGGTGCTGTACCTTTATATTTAATGACGAGTAAACTTTTCCCCAGACATTGATTTGTGGTGAAATCATTCACAAAATATTTCACAAAACCACAGCAAAATGTTAAAAAAAGACCATTCCCCTACAATGTATGTGTGTTAAAAAACGCATTTCGCAAATTTTTGCCATTTAGAGAATTTTTCCAGTTTGTTTTTTTTGACAAAAAGGAGCATTTTAGCTTAACACACTACACATACGTGTATACATCCAAAGACATACAGAACCTGTTGCACACTACTTATAACTTGGGACTTCTGTGAAAAAGACTAGTAAATAAGTTCAAATTTATTTTATGATGGCCAGTGCCACAATTAAGGAAATAATCTTACAAACAAGAAATAAAAATGTTGCTTCTACTAAACAGAGTCTTTAACCACTCTTTAAAGGAAAATTAAGAGATGCTATCAAGAAATATATTGTAAACAATAAATGGATTATATAGAGTCAGAATGATGGTTCCATTCATGCCAAACTAATCTTATTACCTTCTGCGAAGAGATTAGAAGTAATCTGGATCAGGGCAATGGAGTTAATGGGATATACAATATGTAGATTTTACTAATGCTCTTGATACTGCTCTAAATAACAAGTTTGAACATTAATTCAGGGCACAAGGACAAGAGAAAAAGTATGAGTGTGATAAAGCTGAACGCTGTTATTAAAAACCATCTCTGTGTTGGACTGAATTTGTACACAGAGTGTTCCACAGCTCAGTACATGATCCACTCCTTTGCTTTTTTTTTTTATTAATCACATTGTGGCCGTAGGAAGCATGGTGTCCAGAATTGCAGATTACGAGAAACTATGTAAAGTTATTGAATCAGTGTCGGACATCTGCTGACTGCAGAAAAGATTTAGACACTATGATGGATTGGGAATGGAAATGGCAGATACATTTCAGTGTAGATAAATGTAAGGTTGCACACCTAGTAACAAGCAAGCTACTTACAAATTAAATGGAATAAATTTAGGTAGAACTGAGAGGAAAAATTATTTCACAGTAATAACCTGGTTCCTTGACACAGTTCCATAGACCTGCTGAGAGGACTAATAAAGTCTTAGCAGGCATAAAGGGAATAGATTCAAGAAGCAAAATAGAATTTTGCCTATGTGTAAAGCTTCAGTTACTAGTGTGTCTCAAACTGTCTGGCCATCCTCGCTTGTGAAATCTGGTGGGCTTCTTGATCTCCATATATGTCAACAGCACATTCTAATTTTACACAGATAATATAACAATTGCAGAACAAAAGCAAAAATAACACTGTGGAGCCTATTAATTAAGCCTTATTTTTTTCTGGTTGAGTTTGTAAGAGGAAAAGACAGAATATTTAGGGTGGAAACATTTTTTTCAAAATTTATTATGCTCCAAAACTGCTAAAAATCCAAATCCGAAATATACTCTAGCTAACACCTGTCTAAGTCACGTAGAAGTCAATGGCAGATGTCTCTTTTATATTGGAAGATGTTTCTTGCCTTTGTGATCTCCAATGGTTTTGGGCATTTTGTTGCTGGTTTTTGTTCAAAAATATGAATAATTTGTGGTTTTCAGGCAACTATTTGAAAAAGACTTATGATTTAAATTTTTTTCACGGTTTTGTCGAGACTCTTCCCACACGTACAATTTTTGTCCGGATTTTTTACTAAATTAAGCCAAATCGTGGTTGGTAGTTAGGTCAAATTTTTATTTTCAAAATAATGACATAAATTCGATTTTTAAGACATACCCCTCCCTTTATTTATTTTTTTTAGCAAATTTATGAGGCAGCTATAGGGCTTATTTAGAACATTAAAGGCAGGGTACAAAATGCAAAAAATGGGGCCACAATGGGGGCTGCCATTTTTGCAGTTTTCAACCTGCCTTCCAGCCTAAATAAATTTCCACAGGTCTCTGAGCTCCGTTTTGGAGCGCAGAGACCTGCATTCTCTCCCGTGAATACAGTGCTGGTCTACATCCACCAACACACTCTTGCACTTCTGCCCAGGGCCTTCATAAATGCAGCTGTTTACATTATTTTATATAATATGGGCATTAGTGTATTATATATGTTAATAAAGTTTTTACATTGGTGAAGTAATAACTAATAAAATATACTTAGAAGCTCAGCAGGCCACTTGATGCTGTGTACAGCACATTAATAAGCTACTGGCAGTAAAGCGACTTCCATACCTTAAGACTGTGGTTTACCTCATTAGTGGCGCTGGAAGAAATTATCACTTCACAGGCCAGAAATCTTCTATAGCAGCCGCGGTGATTGATGTAACAAGGCTAAAAAATAATGATGAAACACATGTTCTGGAAGACAAATTCAAATGGCAGAAATTTCAAAGCCAATTAAATGAGCCTTGCTGAAATAAAGCAAATAAAACAGACAAGTAAAAAAACATTGTTTTCATACAATGCAAAAAAGTGCCTGATTTTTAAGAACTTAAATATCTGCAGTACAAAGCAAAGAGGGAAATTTGGTTAGTTTTAACTAGTGGTATGGATGCAGACTATTTATAAAAGAGTTTAACTATTTATTATTTATTTAAAGATTTGCCCTACTCCTTAATCCCAGCATGAAATTTGCATTGGGGATTAATGGTCTGTATAGGTGTTGGTATACAGCGATGTTGCGGAGTGGCCCTGTGTGCTGACATCTGCTCAACAGAAGTCAAACACATTTAGAACAATTGGCATAATTATGACTGCCTAAATTAAAATCCTGATGTTGTGTTTCTGCTTGCGATGCGTATTTTCACTTCTGCAACTTATAATTAGATCAACGTAGATAACATTTACCACTACTGCTATATAGATGATTAGTACCTTTAATCTCCCACATTGCTACCAATTATCTTCATAATTTTCAGGCATTTTTCTGCTTAAAGTGGCCATATGATTCAGCTAGATAAATTGATTGTGTGAAATAGGGTAAAAATCAGACTTAGCTGCTCTTATTAGAGCCACTTGATATAACCACTGAACAGTACTGTTTCCAGCTACATAGGCCAATGCACATTAAAATCTTTCAGGCTACATTTACTCTTAGCAAGCTATTGTAATTGAATAGGCATTGTACACATCATATAAACCTTTACAACAGGACCAGATCACTTTGCAGCAGTACAGTGTATTCAACAGTATCTTTTTAAAGTAATAAATATATGTATAAATTATATTTTTACAAACATGCGGAAAACAATGTGACTCCAAAGAACATGGCACAAGAAAAGAAAACACCCAATTTTTACTCCAATGCATTTGGCAAAATATCTGCAAAATTTTGCTCAACACTACTGTCAACTACTAATGTACTGTACACACTGAAGTCTTACCCAAAATGTGATCGGTGATGGATTCCAGTGCACTTACTACTAGACTTTTGACAAATTAACAGGAGACTGGAATTTGGACAAGATCTTTTTACCACCATTAAATAAATATCCCCTTTATTTACAAATCAGTCAACCAGAGGTAAATGCAACGGCTATGTACTTTATATGAATGAACTGTAATACCTTTTGAGTATATTTTTATGAGTTTCCCTTAGGCTGAGACACCATGATATAACTACAGTATTTCAACATGTTAAAAGTTATTTGACATTACTGGATCTCTACTCACTGAAAATGTTGAAAATATCCCAACATACTACCTTATTTTTGCATTTCTGCAACAACGTGTATGAAAGTATAAGTGTTTCATTTATACTATAATGGATCTACTTCTGTACTATATGTATACTGATTGAAAATGGCAACATTTAATTTAGGGGCAGATTTATCAAGGGTCAAATTTAGAGTTTATGGGAGTTTATAAAAACTCCCATAAACTTTGAAATTAAAAAAAAAAAAGACGACAATTAAAAAATGAAAATTTATTTAAAAAATTCTAATTTTTTAAATTCAGGTGAATAGGATCGACCCACAAACTTGAATCAAATTCGAATCGAATTTGATTCAAGTTTTTTCACCCAGAAAAAAAAAATTCATTGTAGGAGGTCCCCCATAGGCTAAAACACAAATTTGGCAGGTTTTATATGATAAATAGTCAAATTTGAATTATTAATGGGACAGTACATGATAAATTTCGAAATTCGAGTTTTGGATTTTTTTTAAACGCAAATTTCTTGATAAATCCGCCCTTAAAATTGTTCTGCAGCGATACTGTGTTTTCTAACCTTTGTTATAGTTTTCAGGTTTGCATATGGAATTCAAGTGGTATAGCATTTAAAGTATAACAGTATAATCAGTAACATCAAAAAATGAAGCAGCTTGTTTATATTAACTATAGTAGTGTTTCTGAAGAAAACAGATCAGTTTTACCAGTACAGGGCAAGAATAAATTATATTTTAATTATTTTAAAACACATTAATTTGTTGGTGTTACTGTAAAATATGTGTCATTAAAATCCAGTACAATATGCTGGGCCTGATATTCTCCTTCTTGCTCATATACAAATATTGACACATATAATATTTGGTCCCACTATTGGAGCCAACCATACAATTCTGGAGCTTGAGTGTTTGAGTTATATGTATTTGCCAGATTTTATACAAACTGTTTTCAAATGTAATAGTTTACATAGTTTTATAAATATGTTTTTCTTGTGGGGGAGTGAGCCAATTTACTTAAATGTAACTTAATATTTTGTTGACATTGGTCTTTTTTACATAATTTATTTCTAGTTTGGAATTGAAAAACTTTTTCTTGATGCAATGGGCTGAGCAATGAATCAGAGTTCATCTGAAAAACAAAAATAAAAGTAGGAAAAAATGTATAACAACAATAAAAATCTTGCCTACATCTTCTGGCTGGGCATTACTGATGCATTTAAAATTTAAGAGGCAGAAAAGCAAATGGTGCAGCTACTACAAAGAAATAAAAGATAAATTGTGAATCATCACTGAATAATAATGTTTAAATAGTAGTTATGTAGATATACCTCATCTTTGCAACTACACCACCTCATACTTAAAGGTTTGGGACATTTGGTTTATTTGGATAAAGAATAATGCAAATAAGAAAGATGCACATTTTTGATAGAATATTGGTTTGTGGGCTTATTTTAAATGCAGCTAGTATATTTGCATATTAACTTTAGCTTTAAGGTTTTAGAATCCTGAAATACAAACACATGGAATGACTTTTCTTACCAATCAAGTAGGATTCAGCCAAAGCTGTATGAAAGCAATTTTATGACCTTGCATTTCCATTACATTTATTGGGCTTGACGGCATGAACCTATAGCACTAATGTGTAGCATTAACACTCAGCTTCTAAAGACTGCACTGCATTATCTGCCCCAAAGGTTAATCCAATGCTATGACTTATATGATATACAGTATAAACATATTTAACAGTGAGACCAAATCTTGCTAATCATTTTGTGTTGTCTTTAGAAAAGTGGAATATTTTTGTATATTTATATCCCTTTTTTTACAGTTTTTAAATGACTTTTAGAAAAGTGGAATATTTTTGTATATTTATATCCCTTTTTTACAGTTTTTAAATGTCTTTTAGAATAGTAAAGTCTTGTAGAGTCTAAAGGAGCTGTTTTTTTCTTTATTTTAATTTTAGAAGAATTTAAGCCATCTGTTGCCTTGAAACAGAGAGATTTAGCAATCAGGAATAGCACTAAGTCAGAATTTATCTTGGGAGGTTATTAATTAACAAACTTGGACATGGTTCAGAATCCTTCTGCCTCAAGTCAAGTCATCTCTAACAAGAGCACTGGACAATTAAAATCTAAAGCCTGCTGTTAGGTTATATATATCTCACGTTGGATGTTTGTATGTGTGTCAGTAGGTTTTTATGATATTTTCTTCCCTTTGCTTCCCTACCATGCTATAGAACATGAAATAAATTCTGAATAGAATAATGATTTTAAAAAAAGAAATATAAACATTAATAACAGAATGATGTACTCAAATTCCTCAAGAGATCAATAAGTAGGACATTTATGAAATGTGAACAGTGGCTAAAATATATTTCAGGACATTTTTTTAATATTCATTTGCTTAATGTCCCAGTTCCATATTTTGCTTATCTTTAAGGAAGAGATTGCCAAATCCAGCCCAACAAATTACACAGTAGTCAAAGTAAAATTACTATATTTGAATAGATCATTTATTTTCGGGCATTTTTAATCACATTAAAGCCACAATTTATGTAGAGGTGTATCACGGCATAGCAAAAAACGCTAGAAACATTAATTTCTATATAAAGAGTTGTGACACTATGGGGCAGATTTGTAACACTCAAATACATAGGCAAAAATTCTGAAATCAAAAGAGATTGTTAAAAAAACTTTAAACTCAAATAAATATCAACATCTTAAAGCTTATGTAGAAGTCAACGGTAGTAGCATTTTCAAGCTATTTTTCAGTTTTTGATTTATTCAAAATGTGGTGACAAAAAAATTAAAGGTATAAAGTGTTGTTTTGTTTTTTTTGACCTTCAAGGTTTTCAGCTATCATTTCCAAGCCACGTGGCATTGTTTGCTATGGGTTACTGGACCTGGCTGAACTTTGTACCTTTTATTACATATAGGGGGAAATGTCATATTTTATATAAGAAATGTTTACATTCTATAGTTCTATAAAGAGCCATGAATGCCATTTGACCCCTCCTAAAAGAGGTATAAAGTGTTGTTTTGTTTTTTTGACCTTCAAGGTTTTCAGCTATAATTTCCAAGCCACGTGGCATTGTTTGCTATGGGTTACTGGATCTGGCCGAATTTTGTACCTTTTATTACATATAGGGGGAAATGTCATTTTATATAAGAAATGTTTACATTCTATAGTTCTATAAAGAGCCATGAATGCCATTTGACCCCTCCTAAAAGAACTAATACCGATTTTATACAACAATGCTTACTGACATCTGATGTGTAAACCTGTGCCATTTGGCCCTATTCAATTTAAATGGCGGCCTCCAGAAATCAGTTAATCTGTCTTTATGAACCTACACAATCCTTACAGATAGGACCTTGACTATAGTCAAACTTAGATCCCCATCAATGTTAATTAGTATTCCACTGTACTACCCAATACATTATTATCCTGTTCATATATATTGCATATTTATTAAATCCATGACCTTTAATGTTTACTCCATTTCTAATCTCTCTAATTATGAATTTCCATTATCTTTGGAGACCTTATACACAAACCAGCGTGAAGCATTATTTACACTTATGTAGAGAGGTGACAATGTTTTTGATTCACTGCAGGAGATGGTTATATTCTATAGATACCCTTTAGCCAGTCCAACCTAAGCAAGATGGGTAATCATTGCAAAAGTGGAGTTAGAACACATGATCAGGTTCATATGTCAAACTTATTATAATGCAACTGTAATTCCTGAGTAGCATATGTAAGTCAATGATAGATTCCAAGCAAAATGTGCTAGGCACAGAGCAAACCGTAACAAAAACACCCAAGAAACATTCAAAAGGTAACTTATTCTTAGAAATACTATATCTTCTTTCAAAGGGTGCAGACTTCATGATCCCATTATTTTTAGATGGCTCACTCCACTCCCCTGGAACAGATCGTATCACAGTTTGCCTTTGATGTGAATGCTAAGGCTTGTGTTGTCGTGTGATGATGTATGATGTCATATAATGTGCTCCATTTGTACATCCACACCCTCTTCTGGCCTGCATAAAACCCAATAGTTTCCTAATCCCTTATTTTACTTTGGATTTACTTTTTCTTATGTGGTGATGTTAATAATCAAAGTTGTACATTATACAGAGACTATTACTGATGCAGCTAGTAATGAATGATGAATATGTAGATCATTACTATGCTATTTTTATAAATTCAGTGCTTTATTTGAAACACCAAAATATAATGATTATTAACTGTATTTAATAAAAAAAATTGTGGGTCCGGATATTATGAGACCTTGTCAAAAAATGCCTTGAGGAAAAACAAAGGCCACAAGATCAACAACAGTAAAATATTGCCATTGGCATAAGAAGGAGCTTGAAATATTGACATTCATTGCCTGAAGCCACACAGTATACAATTAAGAAGCTGCACCCTCAAATAACTGAAAATCAGCAGAGCTGTAGCTGCAGTTTAGATTTTGCTATTAGTACAAATCAAATATGATGAAAATGCAGTTTCTTATTTCTAATCATGATGAGATTGAGATTTGAGGTTGAGATTTTCAGTTTCAAAACAAATGTTTTCACTAATGAGCATATTCAGTTTCTGCTTTTAAAAGCATATTTTTCCTACAAATGATAAAAATGTAATTTTGACTTTAAACTGTGATTCACTTTGGTTGCCAAACATTCATCAGTCTCTAAGTTAATACGTACAACTGCTACATCTGTCCTCAGCCCAATGCTCCTCTTAAAATACAGGTAACATACAAGGTACAGATATGGGACCTTTTATCAAGCATGCTCAGGACCTGGGGTTTTCTGGATAAGGGACAAACTACACGGTACAGATTTATTATTACAGAGAAAAGGGAAATCAATTGTAAAAATTGTAAATATTTGATTAAAATGGAGTCTATGGGAGATGACCTTCCTGTAATACTGAACTTTCTGGATAATTGGTTTACAAATAATGGATTCCATACCTGTTAAAATGTAAAATTTACAAAAACCCAATGTTTGCTTAACTGCTATAACATATTTTACAGATAAATAGGCAAATCGGGGAAAAAATTAAGAAGTGTTTGTTTACATAGGGCCTCATGGGAAATGGTATACCTGTTTTGGAGATCTCTTGATAATGAGTTTCTGGACACTATTTACATTATTTCACAAATTATACACATTTGAGGGTAAGGTAGTGCTACAGGGAGAAAGACTGATAGCCTTCAGTCTTGTGCTCATGTAATATAATTTGTCAAAACGCAGACAAGTCTTTGTAGGTGAATTATAACTGACTCCCTTCTTCTAATTAGAAAAAGGTCAAACACATGTTTAAATTGATATCTTTATTATAGGAAGATTAACTAGCTTTCTGCCGAATTTTGCAGTCATAATGGAGGGCACTAATTATATAGCATGTAAGAACATATGTCAAAAGTGTAATGCCTGCAAGCATATGTACATCCCCATGATAAGATTTAACACTGCAGTTACTGAAGTGGATTGCAACCTTGGCCATGCACAAAAATGCAATCATAATGTTAGAGTGTGATAAAGCAAATTCTTCCAAGACATCTACAGTTTGGGTCAAAATGACTTCAACAGGATCTTTCCTGAGCCCAAACCAGTAATTCAACAGTCCCTAGATTACCATTGTGCTATTATTGATCATGTTTATTACTGACGTTTACAGCCCTCTTTTGATATTCTGTTGGATTATTATAGCCAAGTGTCCAAATTGAACCAAAATATGAAATCAAATTTCAAAACACAAACAAAACATACTTAGATGATGACAAATTGTCCTTGAATAGCAAAAATTTCACACATTTACTGTTGCTAAGAATGCATCCAACCATTTTTTAAACCTATATAATGTATCCACCAAACCTTAGAGCAGTGATCCCCAACCAGTAGCTCGTAAGCAACATTTTGCGCTCCAACCCCTTGAATGTTGCTCCCAGTGGCCTCAACGCAGGTGCTTATTTTTTAATTCCAGGCTTAGAGGCAAGTTTTGGTTGCATAAAAAACAGGTGTACTGCCAAACAGAGCCTTAATGTAGGTTGACAATCCATATAAGGACTACTAAATGGCCAATCACAGCACTTATTTGGCACCCCAAGAACATTTTTCATGCTCGTGTTGCCTTTTACTTCTGAATGATGCTCACGGGTTCAAAAGGTTGGGGATCCTTGCCTTAGAGAATTCATTCCATAAAATTCTTCTATTATTGAACAGAAACATATGCATATCTCCAGCTTGTTTTAGTATCTTCATAGAATTTGCTGGAATACTGTTTATAGTTTTCTGAAGTAATCGTGTCATCCCTTGAAGGCAATTTTTAAACTTAAACCAAGCCACAGCATTCATTTTTTTCATAACCTAAACATTTTTTTTCATACATGCATTATTTTGTCTTTTGGAATGGTCTATAGTTTTATAATGAATGTTGGGACATACAGTTTTGATAGAAGCATTACAAAAAACCTTTACATCCCAACTGTATCTATTCAAGGATGACCCCAAATAAAGCATCGCAAAATAGGCACAGCTTTCAAAAAATTGTATAGGGTTTCGGGCGGATCTAGTTCATGGCATACTGTCTTACAGGGTGTAGTTGACATGTCTTGTTTTTATTTTAAATGTTAAGGGGGTGTGCAGACTAGCATTAGCATAAACCACAAAAATAATCACTAGCATACCACAAAAATAATTACTAACTTGTAACATCAAACTTCTCAGGTATCTTTGGATTGATAAATAAGACCCTTTGTACCTTACATAGTAAGATTGAGTTAAAAAATACAAAACAGAAAAAACCAACAAGTCCAAGCTATATCCAGAAAAAAAATAACTGCAAACTGTGTAGGATGTCCTCTAGTGTACTTGTAAAGAATAGTCATGTCCCCATGAAAACAACCCCAATATAATATAACCTTAAACATAGATTTTTCATGAAAAATAAAACATTAATTGCTATTTAGATGTAATCATAATTCATATGTAATCAAAAAGTTGATTTGAAATCCATCTTTTGAAACTTATTTTTTCCACCAATATGATGACATTATCAAACAAGGTATTACTGCAATCAGTAGGTACAAATTGTCTTGAAAATGTCATTTTCAGAACCTGCCTGTGCATTTCATACATAGGGGCAGATTTCTCAAGGGTCGGAGTGAATTCGAGGGAATTTTCGAAGTAATTTTTTGGATATTTCGACCAAATCAAAGTAATATCTCTTTAAAAAAACTTTGACTTCAATACTTCAAACCTGCCGAAGTGCTATATTAGCCCATGGGTAACTTCTACAACCATTTTCTAAGTCTTTACACATCGAAGTAAAATCGTTCGATCGTACGCTAAAATCGTTCAAGCCAACGATTTTACATTGATCGTTCGATACCCAAATTCTGTGAAAAATACTTCGATATTCGAATTCGAAGTATTTTAATTCGATGGTCGAATTTCGAAGTATTTTACACTTCGAAATTCGACCCTTGATAAATCTGCCCCATAATGAAAATACACTATGGAGTTAGCATTTAATACAGTTCATACTGGAAAGAAGTTGGCTTATACAGATGAAGACCTGCAAATTCATTTCTAAGCATTTAATATACCTCATACAACTCCTTTTCACCTTTGCATAAACCAGCATGACCTTCAGAAGAAGGAGACCTTGCATTTCAATTATCTTTGCTAGTCATTATGAAACCTTTAATAAAACAATTTTTCTTCATTAGTGCTTTAAACTCTTAAATAGCTTGGCACATGACATTCCAAGAGTAGCCAAGAGTAAATTATTTTCAAATTGCTTTGTAAAGGAAAGTTTAGGGTGAGGGATTTTTAAAACAAGCTTTTATCATGCCGATTACAAAGAGTTATATTTGAAATTCATTTCTTTTTTCACTGAGATCAAAGTTTTGGTATACACTGATTAGCAGTTTCAATCAAATGTGCACATCAGTCTGGAAAGATTTAAACCATTTTGATTTTAGATGTCATCTGTGATCTAAATATTTTAAGGGATAAGCGAGATCAGAGACGGCAGATAGTGTCTGACAGCTGCATTGAAGTTTTACTTTTGTATCAGACCATTTGATGTTATTTCTTCCTAAACTGAACCGTATCAGCATTAAGCAAAAGTTTATTTTGCATATTAACAATCTAGGTGTCACTTATAAATCTAGCACAAGTTTCATTGCATTCATAATTTCACTGGGGTATTCTATTTTGTTGGGCATACATGTTCCACTGACTGAGAAGTTCACCAAACAAGCAGAACTTTCCCTTATTTAACAAACAATGTGGTGGATAAAATCAAGATAAGCAGGTTTTTGTGCTATTGGGCCAAAAATAAATCAGAATTGGGGCCTACAAAGGCTAATCTAATTTTTAAACCTACCCCATTGAACATTTATTGGACAGGGTTCCATATATAAGCCAAAGCCATTGTCTGGAAACAGACTTTATTTGCTCATGGTTTATGATTTCACAAAAGTACAAAACCCAAAGGAGTCACGTACATCTTCGGATTTTTCAGGTCCTCTTCGGCAATTAGGGTCCTCTTTGGCAATTTCCAGTGCATGCACAGTTGGTACAAACCGGAAGACTGCTCCAAATGCGCATGGGCTAATATGGCACTCGATTACAGATGAAGACCGGCGCATGCACAGTTGGTACAGACCGGAAGACTGCTCCAACGGCGCATGCGCTAATACGGCACTGTATTACAGATGAAGACCGGCGATCCGGAAGATGGCCCCCACAAACCCCGGTGCACTTACTCTGTACTGATAGGCGAGAAATATTTTAGGGACATTTTTAGGGCTATTGAAGTATGCAGAGGGGGGGAGCAGGGAGGGGGGACTATCTAGCTTAGTAGGGAGGGGCTTGTGACATGTCTCAAATTGTAAACTTAAACCTATGTATATGTTAAGTATGTTTTGTGATGTTATCCGTACATTATAAAAAAACTATTTTCAATTTAGTGGTTTATTAATACTATGTATTGTACATTTTTTACAACACTACCTCCTAAAGTTTCTTTTCAGCACTACCCAAGGTAAGGATTTTCAACTGTAAAAATTGTTACATGATGTTTTATTACAAAAATTACAGGGATCTTAATCGAATACCAAAATATATATAAAAAAACAAAGAAAAATGCAACCAAGCAGCAATCCACTTGTACAGTTAATAAAAGCCTCTCGTCCGTCTTCTCTTTTGTTTTTTATTATTCTGTTAACATTAAAAGCTGCTTACTACAGCTATTGTAAGAAACAGACGAAAGATTAGATTTATAGGGAATGATTTTATAACAGATTGCCGTTTCATATGATTTTACTTCTTGCTTTTTTTGTAAACAGCAGTACATAAGCTAATGCTTAAGTTGTCCCTAATGAAAATTATGTGTGTGCATAAAAATATATGAAGATAAAATGGCAGATTTACCAAAAGTCATGTTGTTTTTTCCCCAAAGAAAATGGTTTTTTTGAGGGTATACTTTGGGTAAAAAAAAATTGGGGGTGTTGTAAAAACACAATTTTTCGAGATTCATTATACTCCAAAGCTGGAAATAGCTTTGATGTTTGAGGTTTTTTTGGTGGTTTTCACTAGAAAACTCGATTCATTAGAGTTTTTTCCCACTGAAAGTTTTTGGTTGTTCACCCTGAATTCACTGATTCAAGTTATTTCCATTAAATTTTTTCTTAAAGTAAAAAAGTTGTGAGGTCATTCGAGCAATAAAAAAACATCTCACAGACCTCAAACTCGACCTTTTATAGCATGGGTGATTTTTTATTTCTGAAGCTCTAAAGTCAAATTTTGATAAATCAGCCCTTAATAATGACAAATTCAGTATTCCAGTAATTACTTCTAGGACAACACCACAATCATACACTTGTGAGGTTATATCTTAAAAGAACCAAGTGAATAATTCTAATATACATGTAAAATGTCTAAAATGTAAAAAAGTGTAAAAGTTATTATGTACAGAATTTTAACAAGAATATTTCTTGCTCTTTCCTTTAGTTTTATAGAGGTGGTCAGTAGAAAATCCAGCTGATGAGCACAAACATAGCACATTTTTATTACCATTAGAGCACTATAGGGAGATAGAGATAGGGCTTTAGACAGATAATAGACAACAACAAGAACGTAAGGTGTCCTATGTCACCTATACTCAGGTTAGACATATGTCTGACTCACAAAACTTTCAGTATAATAAAAAATAGATGGAAATTTATTTATACTTCTATGGTGCATGGGAGGGCAATCCAATGAATTTTTGTAATCTTTTTTTCCTGACTCATTAAAGTGTCTGTATCGTTTCAGCTATTGTCAAGTTTAGATACCGTAATTAGTATTCTCTTTCAACTCCAAACACTGCTTAAAATGTTGTAGTAATTTTCTTTTGCATTATATGGCTTTGTGTGCTTTCCTTGATTTAAGATGCAACGCTAGTGATGGGTGAATTTGTCCCGTTTCGCCCAAAAATTTGTGAATTTCCCGCAATATTCGCGAAACATTGAGAAATTATCGAAAAATCATGAAATCGGAAAGTTAACGAACGTGAAATTCTAACGTTTTAAAAAATCTTGAAATTCGGACTTTCACTAAAAAAAATTATGAAATTTGAAGGATTTCACTCAAAAATCATGAAATTTGAAGGATTTCACTCAAACATCGTGAAATTTGAAGGTTTTCACAAAGAATCGTGAAATTTGAAGGATTTCACTCAAAAATCTTGAAATTTGAAGGTTTCACAGAAAATTCGGGAAAATCTGATATTTTCATGAAACGCAGGAATTCACCGTGAAGTAGTTCCAGGCGAATTTATTCGCCCATCACTATGCAACACATAAAAATTAGATAAGATGTCCACAAATTTTAAAGTGCCACCAATGGTGTGTATGGGCCCAGAAATTCCCCAAAATCACATTTTCAAATCAAAACATTCATGAGTTGGGGACAGAAATTATATGGATTTCTTTATATACCAGGCATGTTAAAATAAACCGATATTCCATATAGTTATAGGGGTTGTTCACCTTTGAATCAACTTTTAGCATGATGTAGAGAGTGATATTCTGAGACAATTTGCAATTTGTTTTAATTTAGTATTATTTGTAGTTTTTGAGTTTGAGTTACAAATATCCCTAGCAGCCATGTATTGATTCGAATAAGAGACTGGAATATGACTAGGAGAGGACCTGAATAGAAAGATGAGTAATTCTGATTAGCAATAATACATTTGTAGCCTTACGGAACATTTGTTTTCTAGATGGGGTCAGTGACCATCATTTGAGTCAGAAGAAGAAGGCAGTAGAAAAGTTGCTTAGAATTAGCCATTTTATAACATACTAAAAGATAAATTAGAGGTGAACCACCCCTTTAAAATATCCAACACACCAGGCAGTTACAAAATGAAAATAATCAAAACCTTATACAAAGACTAATGATGGGCGAATCTGTGCAGTTTCGCTTCACTGAAAAATTTGTGAATTTACAGCAAAATGTGCGAAACACATTGTAGTCAATGGCATCAAAATAATCTTGATGTGCGTCAATTTTGACGCAATCGTCAATTTTTATACGCGCGACTATTTGGTCCAAACGCAATTAAAATCAATGGGCGTCAAATAATTTGGAAATTTTTTTGATGCAGGGGACTTTTCGCTGACGAATTGTCACTGCAGTTTCGCGAATTGTGGAAATTCACCACAAATTTGTGTCTGGCAAATGTATTCGTCCATCACTAATGAAGACATCATCCTAAAAATTAAAACAGAATGGCATATAATTCTTAAGTCAACAAATAATCTAGACCGTTGGATAGTTTAATTATCAGTTCTAAGCCCCCTTACCTTTTTTAAGGACTAAGTTCTTGCATTTGCATCTTATCCTTCTGACTTTATCTTTTCCAAAGGCTTAAGACTGGGCAGCTTCTGTCAAAAACCAGAGAAAGGTCTCAGAAACACTAGACATATGTGCCACTGTCCGCAGGGTATCACAGAAATGCAATAGGCCAAGAACACATACATAGGTCTTTTTCCTGTGTGCCTGGACTTTCTTTTGATAGCATCTGTCCAATTAAAAGCAATACGGATTATACAGCTTATTACTGATATTGTGGTTTGCCAACAGGGAGTTTTAAAAAAAAAACTTTTCAGTGAACTATGAAGATCATTGTTCTTTTCTTTCACTGCAGACATTAATATGAAGTATCTCATAGCTTTTTGTTTTGTCCTGTTTAATCAACCTCCCTTCATTTACAGGTGCATCGTTCTTGTTTTCTGGCAAGCCTTGTATATTTTCACTGCTCACAGCCCGTTAGGATAACATTCATTTTCACCATTTAAATACTGAATGGGGTCACCAGAGCATGCTGATATTTACAATAAGTAATGCAGCATAAGCGCACCTGAACATACTGCAGGTTGGCCTTGACATGACTAGCAATACAGCCTCCCCACATAGGTTATTACTCACAGCTGTTACAGCCAATGTAATAAGATTTTTTTGTTTATTTGTTAATTTGTTTATTTGTTCCCACCTGTAGAGTAATTGAAGCAAAGTCAGCAGTGGAAATGCAAATAACTAATTTCTTACTGTTTTTTATGCTTTGCCATATTCCTTCAAACTAAAGTGGGTTTAATTTAATCTCTAATTATTTCAGCTTCAACTAAAAAAATGCATATTTTAAATTCCTTCTTTTAAAAACAACTCTGCCCACCAGCCATATAAAATGTGGCTCCTAAAAAGAAATTCTTCAAGTTCATTTCTTTCTAAAGTCAAAGTGTCATCTATTTTTTTTTATAGAACTTGAAACTAAACTAGAGAAGTGTTTAATTAAAAAAATATGTAACACATAAAAAGTCAATTGTTTGCTTCACTTTGACAGTTCATTTACATAACTGTATATATACACACAGTATCTCTCAAAATAAATCCCAAATTACTTAGAGATTAGAGATGGGCGTATTTGTCCCGTTCAGCTTCAGCTTCGAAAACTGGCGAAAAATTTGCGACCTTTGACAAAAAAAAATTCGGATTAACTTCGGTTGATCTTTTTGAATTAGAATTTTGAATTTTTTTCAGTTTGAAATTTAGTCCCTTGATAAATATGCCCCTTAGTCTACTAGAAAACCATGTAAACATTAAATAAAGCCAATAGGCTGGTTTTGCTTCCAATAAGGATTAATTATATCTTAGTTTGGATCATGTACAAGGTACTGTTTTATTATTACAGAGAAAAAATAAATCATTTTTACAAATTTGTATTAAATGGATAAAATGGAGTCTATGGGAGATGGGCATTCCATAAATTCTGAGCATTCTGAATAACAGGTTTCTGGATAACGGATTCCCATACCTGTACTTGGAATATAATAAACAGATAATAGAAGAGAGATAATTTTAGTACTTGGAATATATGTACAGGTATGGGATCCGTTATCCAGAAAGTTCCGAATTACGGAAAGGTTGTCTCCCATATACTCCATTATAATCAAATAATGCAAATTTTTAAAGTTGATTCCCTTTTTCTGTGTAATAATAAAACAGTACTTGATCCCAGCTAAGATATAATTAATTCTTATTGGAAGCAACACCAGCCTATTGGGTTTATTTAATGTTTACATGATTTTCTAGTAGACTTGAGGTATGAAGATATATATGTATATAATATACACACAAATAACAGTGCATGCATTAAAGGAAATGGGTCACAAGGTAAAACATTATGGGAGCAAATACTAAAAAATAGGATGTAAAATAGAAGGAGTGGTTATTTATTAATTGAAATTCTCAGGAATGAGATCTGGCTCCTCATGTTCTGATTTTCCTTACTTTTGCTTGGGATCAAGCCACATAATCCTCACTGGAATTTTAACAGGACATTTGAAGCACATATACCTTGTATGCAAAACAGTGCGAACTGTGAGAAGGACTCTCACTCTAAGGGGCATATTTATCAAGGGTCAAATTTCGAATTGAAAAAAAATTGAAATTCAAATTCAATAAGACCAACCGAAATTAAGTCAAAGTTTTTTTTGTCGAATAGGTCTGTTTTTGTTTGAATAGGTCCGTATTCGGCCTAATTCGAAACGCACAAATCGAAAGAAATAGTGCATTTGATCAAATTAGATTCGAAGTTTTTCCCCCAAAAAACCTTCCGATTTTTCAAAGTCCACCAATTGACTCTATATAGGTTGTAGGTGGTCCTCCATAAGCTAAAACAGCAATTCAGCAGGTTTTAGATGGCGAATGGTAGATTTTTTTCGAATTTCTAAAGAGACAGTACATGATAAATTTTGATATTCTTCTATAATTTTTACATTTTTTTCAAATTCTAATTGAATTTGAACTATTCCCTAGTCGAAGTATACAAAAAATAGCTTGAAATTCAATTTTTTTTCATTCGAAAATTCACCTTCGACCTTTGATAAATCTGCCCCATAATGTTTGCATTTTTATGGCATATGGTAGAGGCTGAAAATCACCCACTAGGTTATAGAGCATAGTAAGGGTAGCAGGAAATCAGAGCACAACTAAAGAGAGATTTACCCTTATTAAGTTTATTGAAGGTGGGGAGGCACATTTATCAAGGGTGAATTTCGATTTCATGTGAGTTTTTTCAAAACTCCCATAAACTCAAAATTCGACCAATCGAAATTTATTATAAAAATCGAATTTTTTAAACTTGGATGAATATGATCGACCCAAAAACTCGAAACAACACAATTAAATTAATAATTAAAGGGCTGTTAAATCCCTTTATTTTTCAAAAAAAAAAAAAAAACATTAACAGATGAAAGGAACATACTATAAATATGGAAGTAAAAATAACATGTCCTACACTAGTGGGAATTAGTATGGAAAAAGGTCATTATAAATGCTAAATAAAAATTAATACTGAAAAAAAACTTGCAAACTAATTAAAATTTGTTAACAAGAATTTTAAAAGTATTAAACGTTTTTTTTTGCAGTTAAAATCTGTCACATAAATAACTGATTATATACTGTATATGTATATTTATATACACAGGCATGGGATCAGTCAACTTGAACCCTGTTATCCCGAAAGCTAAAATCTAAATCAAATAATTCATATATTTAAATACTATTTCCCTTTTCTCTGTAATAAAGAAATAGTACTTTGTACACAATTCCACTTAATCAATCCATATTGATGGCAAAATAATGCTATTGGGTTTACTTAATGTTAAAAGATTTTTAAGCAGACTTAAGGTATAGTTATTAAATTATAGGGAAGACCCGTTATCCAGAAAACCCCATGTCCCAAGAATAACATGTCCCATATATACACACACACACACACACACGTGTATAAATAACGGGCACAGTTTAAGATTTTAAGAGGTCAATGCAACTTGGCTGCCTTTTATTATGAACAAAATAAACAGATTCAGCACACTTTCTACAACAACAGGAATCAGAAAGTCAACACACAAATTAGCGTGCAAAAAATTTGCATTATCCAACACTTACAGTATGTCAAGCATCAAGTCTCAGAGAGCCTCTGTCAGTGCTCTCAGGATACAGTTTGTTAGGAGGGATTTTTCACTTCTCTTTCTCTAATCAAACTTTGTGCTGTTCCCGATCTCCAGCTCACAGTGGAACAACACAGTCTCTTTCCAATTACCAGTCCCCCACACACACACACACAAATACTGGGAGAGGCTGTTTAATTAGCCCACCTGAGCCTTAAGAATACGTGGCCTGGCTTCATGGCCCGGAACCATTCTTTCAGAACCTAGGACAGATATAAAGTGCCTCCAGGACTTTCCCAGGTATTCTGTCAGTCATCCTAGTCGTATACACAAACACACAATGGTGGATGATAGGAGTGTACTCTCACAAAAAAACATTTGCACGCAAAGACCGGTGTTTACGTTTCTAATAAGAGCTGCATTAAGAAAAGCTCTGACTGGCTCTATGATCTGCTCAGTTGACAAGGACACCAAACAAGTAGATTTTATTTATTATTTACAATTATATAACACAGGGAGGTTGAGCAGACACAGAGAGGACTATTTCCATATCGCGAAATGGTTCTTGCCCAATATGATTTTCTAGCCAAACAAAATTAGTTATTAGACAGTTGTGGTTTTGACTGTACACAGGTCGATACACTACCATTGCATTGAAGAGTGACCTAATCAGCAAACAATAGTGACCCTTATATGGTCATCTTAATATCGATAGATATATGATCAGTTATGAGTTATTGTAATTTGCATTTTTGATAATACTGTATTCAAACCCCATAAGGGCAGATATAGAGCTATTTAGAGCTAGAAAAAAAAAAACACGTTTAATGCCTTTGGCCATGATCATATGAAATTAAATACAGAAAGTCAAGTGTAAAAAAACCAATTAGTACTGCCATTGGACAGCCTTTCTGCATCATTTGTGTAGCTGGCCCTGGATGACTTGAGAAGAAAAGTATTATTTCAAAGATTGCTAATCTTACTGTATCACTTAATAAAGCAAGAATATTTTGCTGTAAAATGTGGTAAAATGGTCATAAACATATAAAGGTGTAGAAAGTCTTCTGTGGAAGCTATGGTTGTCCTTTAATTCATACATATCGCTCGTTTCTAGAGTCAGTAATCCTTGCAACCGTGTAAATGATTAAATGTAAATCCACGTAGCTGCTTGATAAAAAACTAAAGCAGCAAATACATTTAAAAACCTAATAACACCCAATTGAAATATTACTGTCAGCACAAAGCAAACCTTAAGCTAAATTTCCTGTTTAAAGTAAGATGAAAAGGAAAAAAAATACCCCCTAGCATAAAATACAACAATATTCTTATATTTGAAATTGGGAAATATCCTGACGTCAATGGCATTAATAAGTACTATTTATAAAATCTGAGCGCCATTTATAAGGATATATTTTACAGGATATTGATGGCTTTTGTGTATTATGTGTAGGAACACTATTTGGAATTAAGTAATAACCTTACCAACTGTGGCAGTTGTGCAGTTGCAGGACTCAGAGCGGAAGGAAATGCAAAAGTTACCTGTTTGCTATAGGAAAATAATTTGTCCACTGAATTTCTTTGCATATGATGGACTTATTTTATTGCTGCGCATTTTTTGTTTTTTTTGACATATTTCATGCTGTTCCATTAGGAATCAACTGATGAAACTCACTGGCAAAAGAAACACAGCTCAACAGTGACATATTTTCTGTCATACTGCAAGAAACAGAACCTGATCCCAAATGGGCTTAGGATAAAAACATTTTCTTGGAACAGTGCATAACTCACATTAAGCTGAAAACTCTTACTGTGTACCAACTGAAAATGTAAGGAACAGAGCCATCCATCAACAGTATGATAAGCAGCCTACCAGAGAGCACAAATGCGCAATATTGTGAAAAATACTTTTTTACTGGCATCTGCTTTGCCTTCAAAATTACGTGATTCATTGGAGAATAAACTAGATAATATCAAAGCCAAACTAAAATATCAGGAATGAGGTTTGAAAGAAAATAAGTAAGAATTGATATATTCATAATTTTTTTTATTTTGGTTAAAGCTTGCAGTGCTTGCCCCTGCACCACAAATTATAGCAACCGACTAGAAGTTGGCGTTTCCTACTCATAAGCAATAAGAATAATAAAGCAACAGTCTGTTTGGTTTCTAAAGGGTTAAAGATATCAAAGGTGCAGCCTTTGCTCCAGGTTCAGTAATCCATAGGAACCAATCATATGTTCACTAGCGATGAGGACAACTGGTCAATTTTGCTTCACTGGAAATTTGCAAAACTGCAGAAAAATTTGCGAAAAAGGCACAATTTTGCCAAATTTTGCCAAATGCATTGCATTTTTCTCATCCCAACAAAAAGAAAAAATATTTCAAATTTTTAAAAATGATTTGATTTCCTTTTTCTCTGTAATAATAAAACAACACCTATTGGATTTATTTCATGTTTTGATGTTTTTCTTGTTGACTTATGAATAGACAGATCTTTTATTTGGAAAACACCAGATCCCAAGCATTCTAACAGGTCTTGTACTTTACTTGCCAGTTGGTTACTATGAGTTACTAGTACTAGAGTAAATGCTGCACTGTTTATTAGTGATGGGCGAATTTGCGGCATTTCGCTTTGCAGAAAAATTTGCGAATTTCGCACGAAACAGCGAAAAATTAGCGAAACGGTGCCGGCATCTCGACGCCAGCGCCCGTCTTTGACGCCAGCGCCCGTTTTTGACGCCGGCGCCCGTTTTTCCGACGCCGGCGCCCATTTTTGGCGCCAGCGTCCGTTTTTTCGGAAAAATTTTTTTTGCCGCCGGCGAATTTTTGCCGCGAATTTTCGCGGGCGTTTCGTGAATTTATTCGCTGGCGGCGAATCGCACAAATTCACCCATCACTACTGTTTATGACATTATTCACTAAGTCACAGGACAAAGATTGCCCATATTCAGGCATAGCCCACTTAATGCTCCTTTGGTTTTTATTTGAAATCCTATCATTTGTGTCACAGAAACAGCTGGATTGGGACACTGAGAGTTGCAGCTCAAGTATGGGGAGTTTAACATCTGTGCTGTATTGTGATAATATTTCATTACACACAACACACTCAAATGCAACCTTGCTGAAACCACCAAACGGAATGATTTGTCCTCAGCTGACAGCACAACTGCAATTCAATCTTATATGATGACAAGAAAATAAGACAACCTTAGCACAAGGCCATTGTGGACAAAGACATAGTATAAAAAAGTTGCAAGCACCTATTGACATTCATGGCATTTCAGCAGAAATGGGCACCGTTTGGACAATCATGTAACAAATGTTACATTTAATGGACAAATATAATTGTGGGTTTACACAGTTTTACAGCTTTACAGTGCATATCACCAATCTGATTAGCAGGCTTATTGTAATATAATAAAAGGCACAAAGTTTGTTCAGGTCTAGAAGCATATAGAAGTTAATCAGTTGTTTGCTTACAAACAATTGACTAGTATATGCTGATTGAATGATTTGGGATACTAGATCATAATTGCTCTTGTCACACGGTGGTGTCAACCCTAGTTTGAAACACATATTCTAGATCTAGATATTCTAGGAAATATTTCTTGATCACTACTGAAGGGTGTCTTATGGGTTTTTTTATTCTCTAGCACAGTGATCTCCAACCATTAGCTTGTGAACAACATGTTGCTCCAAGTGACCGCGAAACAATTGTTTATGTCACTGGGTATGGGAAGCCAGCGAATGCTCTTACCTCCAAGCACGCTGGCTCCTGGCCTTACTAGTGTTTTTGAAATCGTTTTTTTTCTTTTGCCTGATCCAGAACCTTTGCTGCCTGCCCACGATCCTTTTCCTTATCTTGATTACAGTTTGCCTGAACCTTGTCTGTACTGCAATTTTTGGAACAACCTCTGCTATGAGTAAGATCTCCATCCTGCAGAAGAAAGTTCCCGGGCCCCAAAAACTGGGTTGGCAGGGATTTCTTATTATTCACTGTTTCTTGTTGTTAATTTCAGTCCATGGGCTTCTGCACTACATAGTCTATGACAGTTTTTTTCTGAATTCTTCACTAGGAGGCAAGATTTGGTTGCATAAAAACCAGTTCTACTGTCAAAAACACCTCCTGCCAATCCACTTCTGGGCTATAACCAATCACAGCCCTTATTTTTCACTACCCAGAAACATTTTTCATGGTTTGTTGCTCTCTAACTCTTTTGACATCTGAATGTTGCTCACAGGTAAAAAAAAAGTTGGGGACCCCTATTAAGCAGATAGCAAGATTAGTAAATACAGATATAGCCACTAGTAATGGGCGAATCTGTGCTGCGCAAAATTTAGCACAAATTTGCGAAACGGTGAAAAATTTGCAAAACTGGGCGTCAAAATAATTTTGACGTGCAGCAAATTTGCCGCGACTATTTGGTCCAAATGCATTAAAGTCAATGGCCGTCCAAATAATTTAGATGCGCGACTATTTTGACACACATCAATTAATGCGCAAATTAATTCACTTGCAGCAAAACGCTGAAATTCAACAAAATTTGTCTGGTGAATTTATTCACCCATCACTAATAGCCGCAGTTCATAATAGTGCAGTATAGTAGAGAAGGATACCTTACCAATCAGTATCTCAAACCCCTTGTTTAAAATTCTCATGGAAATTTCTAAAAAAAATTCTAATTAATTGGTTTTAACTAAGTAGAGGGTTTGTGTTAATCTGCATTCTGGAATGCAGCTAGAATTATTTAGGCAAAATAACTGTGTCTGTCTGTGTATTCTACCAAAACCTGCAGTGCTGTGCAACGATTGCCAGCATTGCTGTATGCTGATATATTGTACCTTGGGCTAATGTTTGCAACATTCAGGCGCATTAGGATTCTTCTCTCCTCTTCAGGTATAAGGCAATATAACACTTTCACAACTGTCACTTTTGTAATTACTAAATCTGATTTCAAGTCAACCAAAAATTATTCAGTATGAAATGAATTTCTTTGGTTATTTCTCCTTCCGTTAAAATATTTCTTTTCTGTCTTGGTTCTGCTGTGATCAGGGAAGCATTGCTTAATTTAAATAACACTGCTGAAGGCACAAGAGTAATATTCTTTGAGATTAAGTGCATTCCCTGTATGAGTGATATGTGTATGTGCCCATTTATTTAGATACACTTCCCAACATTTTAAGCCAATGTATTCTTTGCTGTATTTATTTCATACTATATCATTTTCGATAGTGTATATTTTAGAGCATTCCAAGATGACATTTATTTGCTCTGTACATTCTCTGCAAAAGTAGCTTCAAATAAATCATACCAACTGCAGGTAAGTTGTAAAGCAGATGTGTTACTAATATAATATAATACATTCAAAAAAGAATACAGCAATACAGTTACTAAGACTTTTTTTTAGAATATACTGATGATAATTTGTTTTTGAGATTAAATGGCTAGTTTACAAAAAAATGTATTCTATTACAACACTGCATTTGCACATACGTAGATACCAATTAAATCTTTGTTTTCAATTTCAAATTCATAGTAAACTGATCAACGGTCATTGCTGATTGGTTGCAAAGGGCAACTGCACTAAGTTAGTAAATGTGTTCTTATTTGCCCTCCTTTTCTGCCTTTCCACTCTTGTAATGTAACTTAATGTCCTAATATCCCTAAATCGAGAAACTGGAGTTTACAAAAAATGGAGTATCTTACATTTTTCTTGTGATTTGAGAAAATCAGTGCAAAAAATGCAATCTCTAATTTTTCAAATTTAAATTTATTGGAACTCATTTTTTTGAGATGAATCAATAGAACAATTCAAACATAAAAAAAAGCATCTAAAACTTGGTGAGCTTCTGTGTAAGTCAAGGGGAACATTAGAAGGGTTATTTACTAAAATCTGAATTTATCTCATTAGTTAAATAAAAAAAGCCATGACCAAACTCCCATACCCAATTTTACCTCATTTATTACTATAAAAGCTCGTTTTAATCAGCTCGGGTAAAAACTCAACAAAATCATGCGGAAACTTGAATAGTACAAATTTTTCATGGGGTTTTTCCCAGATTTTTTTTATTTTTGCCTGAAAACCCGAAATGATCGAATTTTCGGGCTAATTCCAGTTCAGACCACAGAAACTTCCAAATAGGACAGGGACCTCTGCCACTGACTTATACACAACCTCAACAGGTCTGAGATGGTGGATTTTCTGATTCAGGCTTTTTGCTGCATCGGACTTTAATAAATGAAAAATTTGAGTTTTGCCCCAAAAAGCCCAACTGGAGTTTAGTAAACAGTACAATTTGTAAAAAATTATAGGAACAATGTAATTTTCATAGATATCAGGGTTTTCCCCCTCACAAATTAACATTCTAAAATCCACAAACATGGTGTTGTTTAAAAAAATCAATCTAGTAAAGTCACAATCAACTTAAAAAAAACTTACGTTTGAAAACTGATACATTTGAGCCTTGTCTCACAATAATGGAGAAGAACGTTATTCAGAGCAATGAAACTAAAGCATGTGTGATGCTAGGCTGTCTTGAACTCCATATAAAAATGTTTTATTACATTATTGCTAAGGTTTCAAAAGGGATAAAGAAGTGCAAAGTTTGCTTAAGACCAGGTAACATCCAATCAACAAGTAGCATATACTTGTACATGTAGATTGGCCTGTAACCTACCATGGTGAATAAATGCCTTGCATGCTGAGGAGTATTTAGAACCATGCCCAAAAAACCGAACAGAGCTCTCAGTGCTCTATTCAAAATCGAACCCCGTTGATTCATGTCTATGGTTCTGATTGAGTCAAATTCATTAGTGATTAGAAATGAGTCAGATTCATTCAATGTTGCCCTGTAGTTTTTTAAGCCAAGATTTTAAAGGCTTGGCAGGTTACCATGGGAAATATAGAAGTAGACCTGAATATCAAATAGCAGTTGCTATAATTAGGACACGTCTAAAATTCATAACTTTTTGCTACTGAAGTGTTGGAAAAGTAAATCCCCTGGCTAAATTCCTATCATTACTGGCCTAACCCTATGCACACAGCTGAGGTTCATGCATAGGTTACCATTTATTTATGAAATAGTTATAAGATTCAAGAAGATGTTTCCCGCACTAATTAGATTTCAGTGGTCTAACCTTGTGATATTGTTCATCAGAGGATATTGTTTAGCAAGAGGCTTTTGTTAATTTTACACAGATGCTTGACTTTTGTTTTTTCATTTGCATTGTCTCAGAAAGAAGTCTCAAAGGTTTTCACCAACTGACTCTTGACTGTGTCTAATAACATAAGAATGAAATTATTTGATATGAAAGTTTTACTGCTTTGACAAAATTTGAGACTTTCAAACGGCACATCCTCACATTAGATTAAGTTGCTGCAAATCAAGAAATACCAAACAATATGTTATGCTTTCTTATCCTACTCAAAGATTAAGAAGTTACCCATAGAATAAATAGTATGCCTATTTAAAAGAGAAGCAATTCCTCTGAACATTGCACCGCTCTATAAAAATAAACTACAGAACACATGTTTACTCTACTTCCTATCCTATTGGATAATGGACATCTAAGTAACTGTGCATACCCACAAATGAAGAGCATGCATAAAATGCTAAGTTACCAGCCAATTAATGGGCAGAGCTGTGCCTAATTTTTTTGTTTATTCCTGTCAAGTATTCTGCAAGGGTGCTAACACAACATCAGAACATGTTGCTTCCTAGCTATCCCCGGCTGATGTTGAAAACGTTTGCTTGATAGAAAATGTGGCTGATAAATGTTATAGCGTTGGTAAGGCTAAGGTTCACCTTCTCTTATTCAAAGTTATTTTTATAAGAAACTATTGACTTATGAGAAACACTTTTAAATATCATTTTCTGATATGTGATGTGGGTGTTGTCAATACATATCACTGGTATCCAACTAGTAACTCCTTGATAGCATTAACTATTAACTTATGATTAAGAAAAGCCGGATTCCTTTGGGGGGGCATGTTATATTATATAAAGTATTATTTATATTTCTGTATACAATAAATTAGTTTCAAGAAGGCAACACAGGTCAACATTTTGTTTTTTAACCAGATGAAAAACAAATGTATCTGTGCCAAATTGTCTGTCCACAGACAACTTACATATGCAAATGTAAATACCTGTCAACAGATTTTAACCATCATACATGAAAGATTACACATATGAATTCAGTAGTAATCATTCCTGTTCAAAATATATATTTATGTGTGTGTGGGTGTGTCTAACTAGAACAGTGCAATGGCATAATAACCCATGGTAAAACATTTTGGGGGTTATTCATCAATGGTCAAAGTTTTTGAAGTTTGTGAGCTTTTTTAGACCTCAAATGAACTAGAATGCAAAAAACACAAATCAGTGTAGTCTGGGTAAAAACTCAAATACTCGGATTTATCGAGTTTTCTGCAAAAAAAAAAACCCTTGAATCACTTGAATTATCAAGCTTTGTGAAAAATAACTTGAATCATTCAAATTGATTGAGTTTTCGAGCGAAGCCATCCAAAAACAACTCGAACATCATGAAGGGTATTAACATCTTCAAATGGTTCAAGGGACATCTGTCATTGAATTCTACATGCTCTTGACAGGTTTGAGATGGTGCATTATCGGATTCAAACTATTTCCATGTTCAAGTTATAAAAAAAATATAAAAATTCATTTTTTTAAGCCGAAAATTTGAGTTTTCACTCAAAAATATCTTTTGAAAATTAATTTTTCAAAACATTTCGACCTTTAATAAATCTGCCCCTTGGAGCAGAATTTTACAATATGTGGTTCTTTTATCTCACTCCTCGCATTTCATTTTGCGATACTCTTTGACGGATTTTTTAGAGATGTCCATGTGTCTCCTCTAACATCGATGTAGAGAAATGTGGATCACAGATACAGGGTACATGGTTCACTACAAGCCATGAAAATGTGCAGTAAAACTTTATTGTTGTATCATGTAGGCCACCAATCAGAACAGGAAAATGTAGAGTAGCGCATTTCTTGGCTAACTTAGTAAAATCTTCTAGAAGAACATAACAAGGGCATACTGTTTCCTCAACTGTGCAACTATTCTTAATTGTCTTTTTCTTCCATTTTATACCAATTAGTATAGCATTGTCTTATCAAAGATATGGTTAAACTTTCTAATTTGACTTCCTATTCCAATTTATTATAGTATATGAACCATGGATTTCAGTTACAATATTCAAACACAGAGAGAAAAATACTCAGTTATAAAAAAAATTTAAAAGCTTAACATATATCACAATTCTTCATGCAAGTACAAAATTTTTTATTTTTTGGATGATAGCATGATGATGATTCCTTTAACTTCAATTAATGGGCATAGTTAAAGTACTTTAAGCTCTACAAACAGCGTTCAAAAACTAAAATACAGCATTTCTTTTCCTTTTTTATAAACTCTGATCTTTAGTTCAGAACCTTCCAAAGTTCTCTCTTTCCTTTAGACTAAAACACTTTTTATCTAATTATATTTTTAAATCAACATGGCTTATTTCACTATTTCAAGTGAAGTGATTCTGGCCAGAAAGATGACTCATTATCTCTCTGACCCGAGGGTATCAAACTGTATAAAAACTAATAAACTTTTAATAACCTCTTTGCTTCTAAATTGGGGTCAGTAGCCTCAGTGGCAGAAAAGGATTTCAACTATAAGCTCTTCTATCTCTGTTCGGTGCACTTAAGGTACACACAGTATGATTTTATGAACTGTGCTTATTTCTATAATTTTTTTATATAACTGAATTAAAAGGGAAATGAATGTTTCTAAATATAACCTTGAAGTATACATACTTAAATGAACGTCTGTATTTGGCATAAGATAAACTAGGGATTGCGTTAAAATAGGTTTAACTATTCTGTTGGACTTCGTTTTTAATTTTTAATTAAACAGTAAATGGTATGAACTCCCTTTCCCGGTAACACAATAGATTATCTATGATCCTGAATGAGTTCCAGGACTCCCCTTTGTAATTACTGGGCTGTCAACATAGGAAATCTGAAAATATTCATCAAGCGAAATAGATTGTACTAATTCTTCTTTGCACTGCACTGGCTTTATCTGCACTGTTAGAAATATCGTTTGGAGGAGTAGCTCAAAGTAGAACAAAGCATCATAATCTATTTTATGGATTGCTTATGCTGAGTGTAAGGGCAAAATGTACTGTAGGTTAACAACTGCAGTGTAGGTTAACAGTCTACTTATAATTAACAATCATCTCTATCAGGCAAAGTTAGTGTGACCTTCTTTTGATTATTACGGTGGGTGTAGGCATAAATACTGGAATTGGACAGCCTGCTTTAGCAAACTGTATATGGTTTGGTAGATCTAAGATTTCTTTGTTATGGTCTAGTATGGGAAAGTCCCTACTGTGGGCTGCTTGCCTGTGTGATCATTGTAGACAGAGGCTTACCAATACTGCTGCTGTGTCAGTTTTCTTGTGGCAAACCGATACAGCTGTGTCATTTTTGGCATGACATCAGCACAACACTAACACCTTGTTGACACAAACAAAAGCATTTGAAAGCTTCTTTTGTGGCTTTGCTAAGGCTCAAGAGAGAAGACCACAACCCTCTGGGTGCATTCGCTTGAAAAGATCTGTGGAATGGGTATAATTATACACAGTGAGGTTTCAATTACTTGTGTAATGTAGGTAAAATCCTAACTTGGTCTTGCTCATAATAGGTCTAGGTGGACCTAACAAGGACAACTTAGTATGACGAACACCTCCTACAACCCACTTGGCTAGCCTTTTCAGAGAGAAGCATTTCTTCATTTCACAATATTAATCAAAGTTTGATTATTGTCTTTTTTTTCTTTTGAATAGCAAAACAATCCCTTTTGCCACCAATGTATTTTTTTTGCTCCTTTATTCTGGTTTATTTTTTGTTCAAGCCTTTAGAAAGTTTGTACATTCTGTGTGACAATCATTGTAAAGCTATTTAACAAAAAAAGGGCTCTTGTTATTTTCCTTTTGCCTTCTGTCTGTTGTTTTTTTTTTTTTTTTTTTAAAGCACATTGCATTAAACCTTCTCAGGTGCTTTGTGTGGCAGTAATCTTTAAAGATGTTAACAAAAGAACATTCATTTAATTGACTCACAAAATTCGAATTAAAACAATAGAGCATTTTAGATTTTTACTTGTGAGCACTGTCTATTTTGTTTCAGTGTCCTTGAAAAGAAGACAGCCGAATTTGATCATTTTGAGATGAATCCCATTTATGAAGCAGATGTCTTTTGATTGAAGCTTAAGATAGAAGTTCTTGACACACTTCAAAATAATGACAAATGCTCCTGAACAAACCCATTATTTTTTTCTATATACAATGAGTAGGTATTATAGACTTGAAGCCATTGTCCTTCCAGAACTTCTTCTGAATGCAGACTTTTTCTATGAATGTTCATTATCCAGTGCGTATTAGTTTTTAATAGGGCACATTTTTTTTACTTGTTCTCATTATTTTTAAATTACAGTATAAGAATGTTCTGACTTTATAAGTTATAACAAATGTATTGCAAAATTAGAATATTTTCACATTGAGGTCAAGGGTCTTGGGATGAAATGAATGTAGAAACATTTTAAAATAATAAACTCTTTCTCTTTTTCCTATGTAATGTCACACTACTGTAGGTCCTTTTTTATTTTCTCGTTGTATTTGCTGAAAGGAAATATTATAAAACAAGTTATACTCATGTTAATGTCAGTGATTCTGGCCTCTTCTTCCATAGAAAGCATCCTTTTCCTTAACTCATATCTCCTTTCATGTCCTCCCAAATTCCTCATCTTCAGTTAAAAGCTAGCCACATGTGTGTCATCTTTTTATACTATTATAAAAGAAGAAGTTTGATGTATGTGGACTCCCTACTGTGTGATACACAGTAGTTGCTTTATAAAGAATGGAAAACTGGGTCATCTGAGAATTCCAATGTCCCCTTCACTACCTACAAAGCCAACTCACTGGCCTTTCTCCTTCAATGAACACGGGTGAAGTGCATGTGAAGTGCTGTGTCCAGTGCTTTGGGTCCCCTGTGTGCATGTGCTTATCTAGGCATGTGCATGATTTAAAAAAAAGGATTAGATCAGGTTGCCAAAAAAGGATGCCAGAGAGTAGTTCAGATAACAGTCCTTTGCCTTGATTCTAGGTCTATATATTAGCTACTCTCCCTTATTTTTAATATTTTATTAATTTTGCTTGTGGGGTAGGTGTTAGAATATTAGTCTTTCCCTATTAGCATTTATACATTTCTGTACTTAAACAATGTAGCCATCCCTGGGGCTTTCAGATACCTATACATAATTTGCATTCTCAATTTTTTGTATTACAGGAATGTGATAATAGGGAATTGATGAAAATGGGTAATTTTATGCATAATTATGAGAAGTATCTGCACTGCAGAATGTTCACTGCTGGAACATTTGGCAGTGGGAAAATACAGTCATATGAAAAAGTTTGTGATTAATTAATTCTTTGGAGTTTCGTTTATCATTGGCTGAGCTTTCAAAGTAGCAACTGCCTTTTAATATATAACATGCCTTATGGAAACAGTAGTATTTCAGCAGTGACATGAAGTTTATTGGATTAACAAAAAATATGCAATATGCATTATAACAAAATTAGACAAGTGCATAAATTTGGGCACCCCAATGGAGAAATTACATCAATACTTAGTTGAGACTCCTTTTGCATGTAACAGCCTCTAGTCGCCTCGCCTTTGACGAGTGTCTGGATTCTGGATAGCGGTATTCTTGACCATTCCTCCATACAAAATCTCTCCAGTTCAGTTAAATTTGATGACTGCCGAGCATGGACAGCCTGCTTCAAATCATCCCATAGATTTTTGATGTTATTGAAGTCGGGGGACTGTGATGGCCGTTCCAGTATATTGTACTTCTCCCTCTGCATAAATGCCTTTGCAGATTTCAAGTGCGTTTAGGCTGATTGCCTTGTTGGAATATCCAACCCCTGCATAACTTCAACTTTGTGACTCATGTGTGAACATTATCCTGAAGAATTTGTTGATATTGGGTTGAATTCATCTGACCCTCAACTAGCCTCACAGCCCCACAGCATGATGGAACCTCCACCAAATTTAAAAGTAGGCAGCAGGTGTTTTTTTTGGTATGCTAATCACTTTTTGTTATGACCAAATAACTAAATTTATGTCTCATCAGTCCAAAGCACATTGTTCCAAAATGACTGTGGCTTGTCTAAATGAGCTTTTGCATACAATTGCACTGAATTTTAGAACAATGTACAGATACATCCTCTGCAGCAAGATGTTCTTGAAGGTCTTTGGAGGTGATCTTTGGGTTGTCTGTAAACATTCTCACAAACCTCCGCATATGCCGCTCCTGTATTTTTCTTGGCCTGCCGGACCTTTCATTTCCTGATTACATTCGTTACAGTTGAAACTGACAGGTCAAACCTCTGAGGTAGCCTTCCCCTAAACCATGATACTGAACAATCTTTGTTTTCAGATCTTTTGAGAGTTGCTTTGAGGATCCCATGCTGTCACTCTTCAGAGGAGAGTCAAACAGAAGCACAACTTGCAATTGGCCTCCTTAAATACCTTTTCTCATGAATGGACACACCTCCCCATGAAGTTTATATCTTAAAGAGCTAATCCAACCAAGTTGGTGTTGCCAGTTATCAGTGTTGAGCAGTTACATGCATTCAAATTAGCAAAATTAAAAGGGTACCCACATTTTTGCACAGTCAGTTTTTCACATTTGATTCAAGTTAATACAACTGAATACTGCTTCATATAAAATCTTTGTTCAGAAAACTCCCCAGTACTCAGATGTTCCTGGGAAATGAAAGACATACAGTTCCACTGTTTTTTTTGTTGTTGTTGAAAGTGGAGTAAATTATTATGGGGAAGGAGAGGGGTTCTCTCGTTTTCATATGACTGTAGTAGTAACCAATTGCCATGATTGCATATGTTAACTCCAACATCGCAGGCTTTATACAGTAATTGAGGTTTGCTTTCTGTTCTCAATTTGCATCCTCTTAGCTAAGTTTTCTAAAATATTGCTTATGATGGTCACATACAGATATTTTAGCATATTTAATTTATAAATGTTGCATGTTGCAAAACAAGTGGGAATTCTGTACCAAGTATAGAACAACTTACTGCCAACAGCGTTTATTACACTCTCCAAAGGTTATTAAAAATTAACTGGGCACAAAGTCTCCTGTTACACTTGAGGTACTTGTAGCACTTGAAGTCTTTGATAAGCACTAGAATAAAGTTTAATTATTATTTTCTTTGTATCTTTAGGTTTTACTTCACTACCACCCTTTGTATCTTTTTCTTACTTTCTCTTCTACTATGATGGTGATACTAAACAGTGATGTGTTTATAAGCAGATTTTGTTAAACAAAGAAAAAATATTTTTAAAACTAAAGGTATTCGCATATTTCTACACACCCAATTGCCCGAATAACCAGAATGAAAAATTTTAACCTTCACTATAGTAAATTAATCCTTTATCTCCTTGTTCAACTATGCACTTCCAGAACTGGTTTAATAGTGCAGATACAACATTTAATCCAAATTTACAGACAGGCTCTTGGTTTCTTTAAGTCCATCTCAGCCTAATATTTCTACTCCTCACTTCCGGGTGACGTGGTTCCTGTTTCTTCTCTGTCCCATGTTTTTTAATGGCCTGAAATAAAAGATGGAGCTTTAACAGAGGAGTTGTGGTTTATTTCCCCATATGCACCACAAGACATTATGTTTTAAGGTTTTTCTGTTGTTGTTTTTGTTGTTGCTCATTTAAAGTACTTGAGTCTTTGATAAACACAAGAATAAAGTTTAATTAGTATTTACTTTGTATCTTTAAGTTTTGTCTCACTATCTCCCTTTTTTGGTTTTTCTTATTTTCATTATTGACGAAATGTTGATACTTATAAGTTGATTTTGTTTAATAACGTTGAAATCTTTTTAAAACCAATTGTACTCACATATCTCTACACTCTGCATTGCCGGAAAACTAAAAATGAGCAATTTTTAACCTTCACTATAAAAAATGACTTATTTTTCTCCCAGTGCCAAACTATACTTCCAGAACCACTGGTTTAATAGTGAAGATGCAACTATAAATTCAAATATACAGACAGGCTCTTGGCTCCTTCATCCTAATATATCTACTTCTAAAACATCCCTCTCCAATGCAATGCTATGGGGCAGATTTCATATTGCTTAAACCGCTGAACTCAAACAATCATATATAGAAACCTTGAGTATGTTTAAAGGAACAGTGTAAAAAGAAAAACTGGGTAAATAGATAAGATACATAATAGAACATAACACTACTTCCTGCTTTTCAGTTTTTTAACTCTGAGTTAGTCAGCGGCTTTAAGGGGGGCCATTTGGGAAATAACTGTTCAGTGAATTTGCAGTTAATCCTTAGCATGAATCTCAGATTCAAAAGCAAACAGTAATGGCCCATGTGGCCCCCCTCCAGTCTCTGATTGGTTACTGCCTGGTAACCAATCAGTGTAAACCAAGAGAGCTACAAAGCAGGAAGTAGTGTTCTGACTGACATGTTATACATCAAATCACTCCAGCCTTTATACATTACATTTTTGCCCAACTAACTATATTAGAAACATTTTTTATTTTGCACAGGCTGTCTATTTACCCAGTTTTTATTTTTACACTGAACAATTCCATTAAGAGGCTTGAGCAGCGATAAATATGCCTCCCCGTGTGCACAAGCCATTTGAATACCTTCTGTTTTGAGGAACAGCAAACATTTTTTAGCTTCCAATAATCTTCTTATCCACTGACTCAACCTTTCTGAAACTTCCATTAAGCAACTTTTGTTTGAATTTAGTTAATTAGGTGGCATATGCTTCTACAAACAGACAAAATATTATTTATTTATTCATGAATGGATACTGTTATAGAAGTACTATCCTGAATTATTGATATAAAATTAAATATTGTCTATAGAACCATGCTTAAACCATAACATCAGAGGCCATGCTATCAAGAGACTTGAAAGAATGCTTGTTTGTCTCTGCAGAAAAAGAATGTTTGCTTTTAGAATACCATTTTTCTTCAATTTAAAACTATGTACACATTTACTCAAGAAGTGAGTAAATGTGTGTATAGATTTAAATTGAAGCAAAAAAAGAAATAAATACATTTATTCAAGACCCATGGTGACTAGGAAATAAGTCCCTCTACTCAATTAACACTACTGATGGTTGAACTTGGTTTGAGCATGCCTATTGCCTTGTGTTCTTGTGTGCATTGTTAGAACTACGTAGATCAGGAAACAACTCCACAATGCTTATTAGAAGAATCCTTTCTTGTGTGACTGGTGTGACTGGTGTGACTGGTGTGCTGGGGTGCAGGTGGTGATGGAAATCATTTTTATAAAAATTAAAAGTGCACCCTCTTTCCCAATAAGTCTGACCAAGAGAGAGAGAAATTGCTCACTATCTTTTTTTTAGTTGGCTAATTGAAGGTAATATCAATTCTACTAATTGTTTGCAGCTCTTAGGAGTCATATAAAAAGTGAATCTAACGTGTCCATCAATGAGATATTTTTCTTTGCCCACTACATCCCAAAGCCTAGAATTAATGGAAAAATACGTTTATCCTCTTGCAAATAAAACAAATATACATATTTATTGTGTTTAGCCAAAACATTGATATATATCCTCTTTATAGTACATCAGACCCAATATAATTTAGAGTATTCCATAAAGTGTATAAACCCATCGGGCTTCCAAAATTGATTATGCTCAGATATGTTTAAAGTTCTCAAAAGCACAAATATGAAAGGTATTCAGTTCACTGGCAGTAAGATATAACAGCGTAATTCAAAGGTGGCTTCAAAATATAAAAGGAAGGTTTCTTTTCAGTTACTTTTCCTTTTAAAGTATAGTCACATTTGTGCAGTCCTTTTTGTTTAGTTTTTTTATTCATCAATGTTTGTATGAGTAAACTCTTTTTTTAACAATATAACCTATAACATTTCTTCCATATCCATAAAGCCAACAGCCTCAATATAATTCACAAAAGCCTTGGGCATATAGCTGAGTTTTGTTGGATCTTTACAATCTTTAACATACAAGTACAGTATATTAACTTTTCATTAAGGATCAGTCTCCAAGGGTGTTAATTAATGACTTGTCTGTTGCGCCATGTAAACACTACATATTTCATCAGCATGATTTTCCTTTACTTTACTTCCATTATGTACTGTGTCTAATTTTGGAACTGTAATATTGAAATGCCTTCCTCCCCACAGAAGTTTCTGTGTCTCCATAAATATTGTGCAAAATTGGTGGCCATGTGCACATAGAAATATTAATGCTAAGCTTTATAATTGGGTTTGCAACATACCAACACCTCCACATTTCTTCAGTATGTTTCTCATTTGTTCACTGTTGTTTTTATCTTGTTATAGCACAGGGGGCCATTTAAAGGGCATGTAAAGGTGCAAAAACAAATCCAATTTTTAGTTTAATGAAAAAGAAACCTATCTCCAATATACTTTAATTAAAAAATGTGTGCCGTTTTTTATAAGAAATCTGACTGTATGCAGTGAAATTCACCCTTCATTTACTGCTGTGGATAGGAATTGTCAGACGATCCCTAACTGCAGGTAAACAATCATACTTATGAAAAGCAGGGGGAGCCCCCATCTTACTTCCCAGCCATGCAGAGCTCAAGCAACTTTGCTTGTTTCCCTGTAGAGCACTAGGCGACTGTGTAGAGATTTGTATTGGATTTTATTTTTGCTTTTATTTTGGCTTTGTTTCCAACTCCAGCTGCAGGGACAAAGATCATGGAGTCAGATTTAAACATATAAACTGGGATTCTATTTGGAGGATTATTTTGCTAAAGCCACTGGTTCTACAGAGTTGGAGAAAGTTTTTATTAAACAATACAAAAACTATAAAATCCACATTAGCTTACATGACAACACAGGACCAAGTGCAGTCTGTATATTCTGATTATTAATCAGTCTTGCTGTATCAGCTTCTGGCAGATATTATTTGACTTGTGCTGTTTTGATAATTTATGACAATCCCTAAGCAGCCCAGACCACACTGAGCATGTGCACAGTCTTGGTCTTGCAAAGATGTTTAACAAAGTTACAAGATGGTGACCCCCTGTGGCCAATTTTGAAAGCATAAATCATTTGTTTGATTAGGCTGGTGTTCAAGTTCATGTTTATGTTTAGTATACAAAATACAGCATTTCTAGCCTTATTCTATTTTAGACTTTACTTCCACTTTAATTACAAAACCTTCAAGAAACTTGGACTTTTATGTTCTACCATCCCCCTCACATGGAGGCCTATTTATCAAAGGTCCAATTTTAGTGGTTTTAGACGTTTTTGAAACCACAACTAAACTCCCAAACTCTAAAACTAAGAATGTCATGACATTTATTAAAAGATCTAAATAAAAAAAGTATGAAGGTAAAATTATGTTAAACAATGTGCTAGAAAATATGAAAACGAAAAATACAAGATTAGAGTTTTTCGGACAATTCCTAGTGAAAAAAAAATCTGAAAACCTCTAAAAGTCCGAATTGATTTAAAAAACAGTCCAATAGGAAGAGCCCCTTAGTGACTAGCTCTATTACAATTAATACATTTAGAAGGTAATGCTACTTGTCTATTGATTATTGTTGGTTACTAGCCATAGAACAAACATTGGGCCTTTAATTACATAATATATATTATTATATTATATGCTGTACTGATTTGGAAATGGACATTATCAGTTAACTTCTATTACAGGGGAAGTTGGCTTTAATTGGTAGTAAAAATAACAATATCTATCTTCAGACCCCTTGAACCCTATTGATCTTTTGTGTAAAAGTGGTGATTATCTCAAGCTACAATAAAGTTGCAAAGGATAAAGGCATTAGTGTGTTAAACTGTTATATTTTTTTTACATACCGAATACTGTACTTTATTGCCAAAGGGAAATTCAGTAAATGATAGAGCAACTCTGTGAAGGGATTAAAGAGATTATAGATGCAGAATCACATCCTCAATGGCATAGCCACAAGCAGTTGAGAAATCTGTAAAACCACAGGAAATATTTCCCTTCAGTTTCTCCCTTAAGTCTACAACCATGTTTATTAATACAATTACAAACTTAAAGTTATATTACAAACTTAAAGTTATATTTAAATTCCCCATGCACATTTCACTATTTCACAATTTTTTCTTCATTTCAGAAATATTTAAATACTGCAGTTCATGTCCTGAGGTACAACTTTATTTATCCCCCGAATTGCAGAATATTGATACCACAGACATGATTATAAATGATACTTGTCTTTTTATCAACAAACATTTAAATCTATGGATTTTATTTTTAAGAACAGTTTGTTTAGGGTCAGATATGTTGGTAGAGTTGTCATTTTTTTTTTATCATCAGCATTAGCCTGGTACATTAAATCACCATTAGTGATGGGAGAATTTGGGGTATTTAGCTTTGCCGGAAAAATTCGATCATTTCCTGCGAAAAGGCGAAAAATTTGCTAAATGGCGTAGGCGTCTTGTTATTGATGCCGGCGTCAATTTTTCATGCCAGTGTCCTTTTTTTAGCATCCGTTTTTGCCAAAATTGCGCCGGTGTCCAAAAAAAGGACGCCGGCGTCTGTTTTTTTTTTTGATGCCGGAGAATTTTTTCAGCGGTTTCGTGAATTTATATACCACAAATTCGTGCCTGCAAATAGGACCGACCTGCAAACTTGAATCAAATTCTAATTCAGTTTGAAGTCGATTCGATTTTTTTTCCTGAAAAAAACTTCAATGTCAGGAAGACTGCAAATTGATCCCTAGATGTCTTCCATAGGATAAAACAGCAATTTGTTAGGTTTCAAAGTGGAGACTAGTCGAATTTGAGTTCTTAACGGGCCAGTGTATGAATCTCCAAATTTGAATTTGAATTTTTTAAAAAACCGGATCAAATTTTACTCATCAATTCAATCTTTATTGTGGTTTCTTTGGTCAGTATCCTTTAGATATCAGTTTTATTGCCAGGAGGAATGAGAAAGACAAGAAACGATTTAATAATAATTGAAAAATAATATCTAGAAAGGGTTTCCATGAATTCTAATGTAAATATAGGAATATTTAGGAAAATCCTACAAGCAATTTTCATTGAGTGAATTTGGAGTGGAGAAAGAAATAAAAATCACCCACACTAGTGTTTTCACTAGTGATTCACTTTGAAAGCCATGGTTTGGAGGCAATTGCTAGGATATTTTGACATGCTGATTAAAAAGACAATAAGGGTAAATTACCTTACAGAACACAATGTGCAAAAAAGGCCACAATCAGATTTTTTTTTTGTATTGCGAAATTACAAAAAAATGACCCAAAAATGCAGCGATCATGTATGTAGTACTGGTTAAGACTTATCTACAGTGGCAGATTCAGACTCAGCAGTATAATCAATAAAATCACAGGGAGGGTTTACAGTAATCAGTTGCATTACAGAAGTAATGTGGTAATTGTTTGTCCACTATGGAATGTTGGGTATAGTAGGTAGGGCATATATGTTGCTCAATGCTCAATGCACACTCACTATGTAGATACAGGCAAATATCTGCCAAAAGGGTCCCACAGGATGTATTTGTTAAACTCATCTGGCCCTGGCATTAAAATTAACCTTTAAAAAAATTAATTGATACAGTACATTTCTAAAACCAGCATAAAAATTACATGAATATTACCCCTATTTATTAGTTTTAGTTTTACTGGTCAAGTTAAAATGCATTTCTCCATGAACTATTGGGTCAGTAGCACTGGCTGAGTGAGCAGTGTTATTTCTCTTTTGCTGAAAGAGAGGTTATTGCTTTTAGCATGTTAAGTCCCTTCCCTTCCATTCTTAAGGTGCTTTTAGTGACACAGGTAGAACATTAGCTCCTCTGGGTACTCTTGTGTATTTACCATTAATATCTTTTGCAATTGAGGTTTTGCTGTCAAAAAATAACTTTGTACTGTTCTGTGCTTTTGATATGTAAAATCTCAAATATGCGGTAGGTGCTGAAAAAAAGCATCTTAAAATAAAAGAAAATAGTCAAAATGGAAAATATTTATGCAATGGAAACAAACAAAACAATGGTAGATAGTGATACACACAGGTTTTGAGATGATGGGATGGTATTTTACATATAAATGGATTACAGATTAAAGTGGCTGTGGACAATGTAACTTCACCTTAGTGTGGTTGTTTGGCAATACAATATATGCGTTTATTAGGTTTGTTCTTCAAAGAACCATAGAATGCATTTCATTTGCAAACTACTCTACTAGCAGAAGACCTTCAAACATTTTAACAATAATGTATGCCAGTGGTGAAGGGAAAACCCAATCTTAATTTGTTCTCAATATCTTATGCTTCTTGTATGTTTGTATTATATTTCAGTCTGAAATATAGATGGGTGTAGTACACCTCTCAATAGATTTAGGGTCATGCATATTATTTTCTCTGAGAGGTCTTCACACAGAGTATAATATTGCAGATTATTTTGCAATAGATTGGATTAATATGGAATTATTAACATACAATTAATCAGTAGGGGGGAATTGCATCTCTTTTTCTTGTCTTACAAACACGCCCTTATCTTAAAATAATAATATGTTGTTGTCACAGTCATTGTGTATATGGTATATACTGTGCTTTAAAATAACAGGTTCTTTGTTCTTTAGAAAGACCTTCAAGAAGGTTATTTCTTAGTTGTTTTCCCATCTTTGTAAGTAGGTAGTGTTGTAGAGTTGATTATTAAGTACCTCAACCAAATAATCGCTATTGATACTGAGAGTATCTTAAAAAGTAGTATTTTGTTGCTTAACTGGCATTTTGTGCAGTGCAGAGTAGTGATGGGCAAATTTATTCAGAAGAATTCGGTAATTTCCCACGAAATTCGCGAAACAGCGAAAAATTATCGAAACGGCGCCGGTGTCTAGTTTTTGACGCCGGCATCCGTTTTTGACACCGAAGTCCGTTTTTTGATGCTGACATCTGTTTTTGCCGAAATTGAGCCAGAATTCGCCGTGAATTTGCGCCTGCTGAATAAATTCACCCATCACTAGTGCAGAGGCCACTCATTATTAATGGAGTATAATGTCCCATAAACTCTTGACTATGGTATAATTCTTAGTATCAACTAATGAGAATTTTTTCTGGATGCACCCCATACTGATTTAATAATGATATATCTTTTAAATGATTATGGAATGCCTGTTAAAGAAATTACAATAAATGTCTTTTGGCTATTACAAAACATAATCAAATTGCCAGTTAATTGTAAGGGGCAACAAAGGCTAAATTAACACAGTGGAAACTATACATTTCTGCAGTGTTCTTCAGAAGTGTAACCAGCAGAACACCCTAAATGGTTATTTCACCGCAAGGAGTAGAACATAATCCTTCTCATTTTATTTCAGCAATCTTGTTAGACATATTTGTTCAGGGAATTACATTTTTATTGCATATTATGTTTTTGTAGTAAAAAAACGAATATAAAACTTATTTGCAAAATAGTGACTTCAGAGCCTCAACATCAAAATGTCTCTGGAACTTGATCTGTCATTATACACATTTGAATATAATGACAATTCTTCTGGGAAAAGTTTTGTTTAAGTGAAGGAAAACAATCACTAGAACAAGCAGGCAGTTGGATTTGCTAAGCCTGTTTTAATTTTCTTAATGTTTCTTGTTTCACTTGGTTAAAGACTTATATTGTAATACAAACCAGCACATTTTACTGGGTTTTACTTTTAGCCACTGACTTTGCTGTGATTTGTTTAAATATGGGGTAATGGTGCTGTAGGGAGAATGACCCCCATGTAGCCATTTTATTTAAAGTCACAAAGTAGGTGAACGTTGATATTTTGAATCCACTGATAAATTAAATTCACACCAATTACTTTAAGCTATACTCATATGCTGAGGCTTGAGGTAATTAGAACCTTTAAATATGGGGCACTAAACCTCAAGCCACCATGCAAACCAGTTCGGGTGTTATAGTAAAGTAACTGCAAAATAGTAGACACTTAAAACATAACTTTTAATAAATATCATTAAAATCACAAAACCAAAAAATATACAGGGCCATGCCCTCAGTGACACAACACCACTACAAAGCGTGTAGACCCACTACCCCTATAGGCAGTGCAGGACATTAGCCTTAAAAAACAACAATTAAAAGCTGCATCAGGTGGTATACGGTGGAGTGACAAAACGCCAGTCAATAAGGCGATCGATAGAAGTTTGAGGCAGCCTAATAGCAACAATTTCACCCTCCCCTCAATTTTTCCATTCCCCAGAAGACAATTCTGCCTACCTACGTTGGGCAGCATAGGTGGACGTTGGGGGAGAAGCTCCCATCCGTTCCCAACGTAGGTAGGCAGAATTGTCTTCTGGGGAATGGAAAAATTCCATTCCATTCCACACGCTTTGTAGTGGTGTTGTGTCACTGAGGGCATGGCCCTGTATATTTTTTGGTTTTGTGGTTTTTAATGATATTTATTAAAGGTTACGTTTTAAGTGTCTACTATTTTGCAGTTACTTTACTATAACACCCGAACTGGTTTGCATGGTGGCTTGAGGTTTAGTGCCCCATATTTAAAGGTTCTAATTACCTCAAGCTTCTCAATATATTTATTGTGAGTTTGTAATTAATTTTCAAACCTGCGGGGGTATATAGTATCCTCTGACTGACCTGGCTCACTCTTTTTGATCTATACTCATATGCCCTTAATGGAAAGTAGCGTGGGCATGTGACATTCTTTAGAAAATATAAAAACTAGCAGAGGCATCATTAAGCCCAGTTTGAATAGCAAAGTTGGAGCCCCAAGTGCTAACACAATCATGTTAGGTGACATGGTGGCCCTCCATCATCACCTGTGGCCCTTATCCATATTTTGCCTTCCTGCAACCACACAAGAGACACACACATTATCCATTGTGAAAAGTATACTAATAGATAATAATATGAAAAAGATTAGCCTCATTTCCTGACAGCAAAACTCTACCAACTTTGTAAGGTTTCTCTATAAATAATGATGTTATTTTAATTTTGACGTCTAGGGGCCCATGTATTAAAGATCGATTTGTTGTGGTCAAGGTTTTTAGGGGAAAACTAGATATTTATCATACCCCAAAGCTGCTAAAAATCTAAATGGACTCCATCTCAAACCTGTCAAGGTCACGTAGAAGTGAATAACAGATGTCCCTAAATTTGTTTCTTGATATCGTGATCTCTTCTGGATAATCCAATAAAGTCGGGTTTTCATATGATAATCCAAAAAAGATGCGTTTTCAGAACATCGATCATACGATACGAATTGATGCTCAATTTTGACACTCTGATTTTTTAGAGAAAAATTATTGATAAATGAGTTCACTTTGTGGAAGGGAGTTTGGTCAAATTGTTTTCAGAAAAGACTGAGATTAATTCGAGTTTTAGTAAATGAGCTCCTTGGTTTTAAATTCTGGAATATTTTTTCTTCATGTGTTACTTTTTGCTTAAAGTGGACCGGTCACCCAGACACACAAATCTGTACAATAAAAGTCCTTTTCAAATTAAACATGAAATCCAATATTTTTTATTAAAGCATTCGTAGCTGTTGTAAGCTCATTTAAAAATCTCAGCTGTCAATCAAATATTATCTGCCCCTCCTCTATGCCATGGGTATAGAGGCGGGGCAGACAATTACTTTCACTTTCCATTCAGCACTTCTTAGATGTCACTGCTCTCCACATATTCCTCCGTTCTCTTTACCATTTAATTGTGTAGCCAGGGCATGGGGATGGACATCGGGTCCCCCATTCTGGTGCATAAACAAGATTCTGAGATAATGCAAGACTTGCATTAATAACAGTGTCCACAAAATGGCTCCTGCCTGCTTGCTATCATTATGAGTTCCCAAACTGAAGGAAACAAGATTCAAATAATTTATATATTGTCATTAAAGTTCATTTTGCTTGACTTATGTGATAAAATAGGATTTTGAATAATTTTTTTGGCTGACGGGTCCCCTTTAACCAGTTGAACTGTTGCTAGATGCAGCTCTCTTTATCTTACAATAGTTCTTGATTATGTATCTTTATAACTATCATTACAAACTATGTATCTTTGTAACCATAGCTTTCATTAGATTAATATCCCTTTAAGAGCTGTGAACCATAGCAACCTTGTTTTAAATCTAGGTCATTGTCTTTAACAAACTTCTGATGCCAGCAAAACTAAAATAAAAGTATGCAAGCTGTCACTTACAAGGCCAATTAAATTCTTGCGTCCCGCTGTTTCTTATTCTGACAGAGAATGACACGGCCATACTAATGGTGTTCTGCATCTTAAAAAGCTACACTAGGGAGGTTAATAAGGACATGATATGACTTCTGTAGCTAACATGAACTAAAACTAACTGAACATTTTTCCAAACTTGATGCATTTATAAATACTTTACTTTTAAAAAACAAAAGGGGACTTTGTGGTTTAAGTTATTTGCCTTCCTGTGATATGGTTTAGTAATATAATGTTACTCTATGCTTATGGTTCATAAATTCTGCTCTGAAGTTATCCCATCTGGAATGAACACTGAGTCAACCTGGGAAGTACCCTGTGCAACATCTGTTCTGAAAACCAATCTATTTTGAGTTATCGCAATGGCACAAGCTTTAGAAGACCATTTCTGATTTCTCTGACATTGGTAGTTTTTAGTTCTGAACAAACTAGGAAATTATTAAGTTGCATGGGCCTCTTCACTAGTTGCAAGCTTGACACAACAATTCCTTTATATGGCCTGGATAAATGTATTTGTTATATTAGATATACTGATCCTAGCTGAGGTCATGAGCTATTCCAAATAGCTCAATTTTATCTTCTTTAATGGGTTTAATCCTTAATGTTTGAGTTGTGTTTTCATTGAAAATATGAGTTTTCAAGGTGATTATTTTGGTCAAAACTCACCATTTTTTGGTCTTGTTAAAAAAACTGTCATTTTTGAGTTTTTTGATCAAAACTTGAATGTTTTTAGATTTATTATACCCGACCCTGAAAATTTTCAAGTTTTTTTTTGGAGGGTTCTGCTTGAAAACTCAATCAATTCGAGCAATTTGAGGGTTTTTTTCTACGAAAATTTTATTAATTCGTTTTTTTCGGGTTTTGTAACTCGAACTCGCAGAATCAAGTTTTTTCTTAAATCATTTTTTTCTTAAATAAGAAACCATTCCAGTTGTGAGTTAATTCTAGGTATAAAAAACTCTAACATTCAACCTTTGCTAAATAATCCCCAAATGTGTTCTGTCTCTAGAAATGGAATGCATGATGAGAGAGAGACAAATAGTACAGACTTTCTTATACTTTACCTACAGTAAATGTAAAGGTTTATTTTTAGATCAGGTATCATAAACAATCCAGTTAATGTTTCTTCCAAAACATATTGTGCACACTTATCTCTCACTTATCTGTCATTTAAAATATGCTTTGGGTTTCCTCTACAAAAGTTTCCTAATTGTGACCCAAGCAGCACAATGTAAAAGACAAATAAAGAGGAATAAAGAGGCATGTTACTTAAGTGAAAAGTTGGAGAGAATTTGCAAATTAACTTTGCATTGGAGAAAATTCTTGTAGGGGCACATTTACTAAGCTCGAGTGAAGGATTCGAATGGAAAAAACGTTGAATTTCGACATTTTTTTGGCTACTTCGACCTTCGACTATGACTTTGAATCGAACGGTTGGAACTAAAAATCGCTCGACTATTCGATAGTCGAAGTACTGGCTCTTTAAAAAAAACTTTGACTACCTACTTCGCCAACTAAAACCTACCGAGCATCAATGTTAGCCTATGGGGACCTTCCCCATAAGCTTTCTAAGCATTTTTTGATTGAAGGAAAATCGTTTGATCGATGGATTAAAATCCTTCGAATCGTTCGAAGTCGAAGGATTTTACTTCGATGGTCGAATATCGAGGGTTAATTAACCCTTGATATTCAACCAATAGTAAATGTGCCCCTTCATGTAGGCCTAAATGCACACTTCTTCTTCAGTAAATATGTGGCCATTTAATAATTGAACAAGAATGAATTTTCACCAAGAGAAATTTCTCCAGGTTGAGGCTGGCAACCCACCATAAGATAACCTTTGCATCTGTCCTTCATGCTAGTTTTTAACCATATTTCTTTGTGGAATAAATTCTCTAGCAACTACAATTGTATGGGGACAAATGGTGACTTTTTGCAGAGAATTATTAGAAAAGGGGAAAAGCATGCCTGACAAATTGAGGTGAACTTTGATGAAGTTAGATGAGGAGACAATTCACACTTTAATAAATAATATAGGTGTTAATAGCCTAGTTTTCCTATGAGACATAAAGTGACATGACTTATCTTTTAAAGACCCTTAAAAGAAAAAAGGGAGTCATGTGATACCAAATGCCTAAATGTGGTGGCTCTTTACTTTTAGAACCTTTGAAGTCACTCAAGTCTCAGTTGCTTTGCATGATGCAAGTCTAATCATTTGCATTTTAGGGTGTCTTTACTTTGCTGTCTTTTTTGTCTGCACATCATTTATTATGTATTTCATGTTTTGAGAAGCAATTTTCTTTTTTTTATTTTCCTAGGGTTCTGCTATTTCAATATGTAAGCTCCAAACTCTTCCAGACCAATGTTTTTGGTGTTTATATCACATTTATTTTACAATTACACAATAAAAACATTCCTGTAGACAATCTAATATCAGCCATCTGCTTGGCATTAAGCACCGAAGGGCCTTATTAATTTGTGCTTTTCACACGAAGGCTGCTCCTGTCCTAAGAGGCAGATATGTCATGCTATGCACTCCACGCATGAAATATGAAGAATGCATTAGACTTGCAAACAAAGTTTATTAGGAGGAAGCAGATGCTACAGTGGTGTGTCTTTTCACCCACGGGTAGGATCGCACTGTGTGTAATTAACTCCAGAAAAAAATAATATAAATTATTTGTTATTTACAACAGCCAAGAGAATATGTACTTCTTCACTGAGAATAAAATACAATATATAATATTAATAAACATTGCTGTGTGGAATAGGGAATTCCTTTCAATGAAATGTTTAGTCCATTAAGAACTTAGACATACTTCATGGTAGTATGTAATGAATAGGTGGGTTATAAATAATTCAGCTCTAATAGGTGACCAGGTGTTTGCATGGTTTAAATATTAAAGAAGATTTGTTATCCCATAGAGACTTTTATACTAGTTTTACATTATTTTTATGGCCGGCTGTATCTTTAAGTTATTTCATTATACAATCACTTTTTAGGCACTCAATTCACTCTATAAATTATAACAATATGCTACATCAGTAATTTTGACAGATGAGATCATCATTTACAGAAATCATATTTTATATTTGAAAAATGTACTTTCTTTTCCCAAAACATTCTATGCAACTTTCATGAACATGCATTATTTAGGGGGTTATCTATCAAAGGTCGAATTTTAGCTTTTGTGAGATTTTTTAGACCTCAAATGAACACGAGTGAACTCACATCTCGAATGGTTTCTAATTAAATGAGAAACTCGAATAGAAAAAACTCAAATTAGTGAGTTGGGGCTAACAACCCAAAAACTCAAACTTGAATTACTCAAATTGAATGAGTTTTCGAGCAACAGCCACCAAAAAAAATTTGAGTTTTTCCCAAAAAAGCCAGACCAGAGTTTAGTAAATAAACCCCAAAATGTATAGGTATTAATGAATCTACTAATGCACTAGCTACCAAAGTCATGGGGGCAAATTTACTAAAGGGCGAAGTGACTAACACTGGCGAAAATTCGCCAGCGTGACGTCATTTCTGTACTTCTTCGATTTACTAATTGTCGCTGGCGTAACTTCTCTAGCGAAGGATATAGACTAGCGGTACTTTGGCTCCCTAACGCCTGGCGAATGTGCACTTTGGCGAATGGACGTAACTACGATGCGGATTTTACTGAACGTTACCTCTTGCGCCAGATTTTCCTTCGCCACCTCAGACCAGGCAAAGTGCATTAGGGTAGATAGGAGTTCTTCAAAATTTAGTCCCAAAAAACGCTGGCGTTTTTTCCTTTTTTCAGGGTGATAGAACGTCATTTTTTTTGGGGTAACCCACTTCCCCCCTACATTTCCTAACATATGGCACATAAACTATACACTGGGCTCATGTGTAGGGCAATATAACAACTCTATTTTCTTTTATTAAGGTTTCCCGGTCTTGTGTAGTGTAATGTATTTGCTGCAACATATACGTCCATTGAACTTCCCGCCGTATGCAAATTAGGCAACACTAGCGCAACTTCGCTCTGCTTGGCGCAGTAACACTAGCGCAACTTCACCAGCATTCGGCGCCCTGGATGCAACTTCGGAGGTTGCTAAATTTGCTAAATTTGCCCCATGGACTTCATGACTTTGTTTTATTATTATAAGAATATGATTCATCTTGTTTATTTTTATGCATCTAAAGAAAGAAGCATCATTAAGAATTTTCAATAAGGACATATTTCAAAGGATAATCATGGCTCTTTATATTATAAGAGAATAACTACACAGTTAAATTAAAATAATACTGACGTCTTATCCCAAAATTAGGATATCTGTAGAAAATGAATCAAGGTCACATGCACTACAGCTGTACAGATATTTCTTTAAAAGGTCCACACTAGTTCAAGTAACCAATTTATTTGTATTGTCTTCCTCTACACCCCCCACTCAGTCTGTGTGTGTCTCTGCCGTTCTCTCCTCTTACAGCAAGTTAATAAACATAGTATGTATTTTAGTTTTCTTTAACACTTGTAGAAGTGTGACCTTATTCACCTGCCACACTGATTTATTACAAGATAAAAAATAACTAACTATTTTTCTCTGCAATGTAGTTCTACCAAATAATAAGCTGAACCACTTACATGCATCAACATATGCATCCCATAAAAGATTATTGCTCTTGCTTGCAACATCTGTCAATGCATGTGTTCTTCTTTTAGTTAGTGCACCTTGGAGATATCTGATTGTTTTAAAACACTTTTGGAGGCTTGGAATTCTTTCCACCTGTCTAAATGTAAATCCCTTTAGGCATCATTCACTGGGGCAGAAAATGCCTACTTGGCAATGCTTATTTCTGAAAGGAGAGCAGATAAATAATACAAAATATATTCAGTCCATTGACTAACTGGAATACATGTACCAAATATCTGTGGAGGAGATAAAAACACAAATGCTTTGGTATAATATAAATTGTTTCTATATTCATATTTTTATTTCAGCCTGGCTAAACAAACAAGTAATGCAACAGAAGCATGGGTTTTGGGGGAATAAGTTCTGAAGATTCCGAGAAACAAAACACTGAACGCATTTTGGGTCCAAATGCTAATATTTTGACATATAGGGGCACATTTACTTAGCTTGAGTGAAGGATTAGAATAAAAAATACTTTGACCATCGAATTGGCTGCTTCGACCTTCGACTACGACTTCGACTTTGAATCGAACGATTCGAACTAAAAATCGTTCGACTATTCGACCATTCGATAGTTGAAGTACTGTCTCATTAATAAAAACTTTGACCACCTAGTTTGCCACCTAAAACCTACCGAGCACCAATGTTAGCCTATGACGAAGGTCCCCATAGGCTTTCCTAGCAATTTCTGATCGAAGGAAAATCGTTCGATCGATGGATTAAAATCCTTCGAATCTTACGATTCGAAGGATTTAATCGATTTAAATTTTTCCATCGATCGCTCGATTGCGCGAATTGCGGTAAATCCTTCGCCTTCGATATATAGTCGAAGGATTTTACTTCGACGGTCGAATATCGAGGGTTAATTAACCCTCAATATTCGACCAATAGTAAATGTGCCACATATTTTTGTATGACCATATCAATTTGAAATTGTTTATTGATTTACAAGCCCAGTACAGGACTATGCACCACTGGCAGCAAATTATTGTTAATGTAATTGAGAGTGCAACAAGGGGTACACATAATAGTAGCAATGCAAGGCCATAAAGGAACATTTCCATGTCAATTAATTTGTTTTTCACACAGTAATTTCTATAGAAGATAGCTCATTAGTTTGGAATATACTACATAGTGTCATCCAAGCTAAACGGTGCCCCCCCATGTCCTTTCTATGTCACTGGTTTTATTCTCAGCAAAAGAATTTACAGCAACCAGAATGTGTTACCTTTTAAACACAAGCGCTTGTTGAAGAAAGCCACACAAGCGTGGTGTATTTCATACAGTAGCAAAGTACAAATGAGAAAGCTTTGCTTGACAGTAAACTGATAGAAAGGTCAGAAAAAGAGGCATCTCTAGTGGAATAAAAACATTAAGTCATTCATAAAAGGTCACTTAGCTTTGCTTGTATGAGCCTTTATCATCCATCTGACAAGGGCAACTAGATATTGATCATTTCAGGCTTCTCGGCAGGCACCAGCAGAGTTGGAGAAAAGTGAGGATAAAAAAGTATGGATAGACTTCTAAGAATCACTGTGTTCTTTTTAACCTAATGTGAAATCTGCTTGGTACAGTACGTGTTTTCTTCTAACACATTTATTCTCATGTCATATACGATTTCTCTGCAATCAGCATGAGAAATCTTCACAAAGTCTTTAGAAAAGTTTTAGTCTCTCATTTGAAATGAGGCTAGGTTTTTCCACTGAAAATAAATCCCATTATGCAGAAGCGGAAAATAATGTGCCTGAGTTGTTATTTATATCAGATATATATATATGGATTCTGACGGGGGGAAGAAAAGATCATAGTTCAGCATTTCTAATAGAAAGGCAAAAAAAGACATTTAAAATAAATACATTTCTTATCATTTGTGTTACAGGTTTTCCAAGATATTTAGAGGGGTTATTTATCAAAGTTCAAATTTATCTCAATATTTTCTGAAAAAAAACAAAATCCACACAAGTTATTTTGGATTTTTTATTAATACATTTTCCCGAAAATTTTGTTTGAGGGAAAAAATCTGAAAAAATGGTGAAAAATCCGAATTTTACTTTTTTTTGGAATTTCCACCCGAAAACTTCGATTTTTTTCAGGTTTTTGCCCGAAAAACACAAAAACTTCGGATTATTGCACGAAACCCAGAGCAAATCAAAAAAATCTTTGGGACGTCTCCCATTGACGTATATGCAACCTCGGCAGGTCTGAGATGCCGGATTTTCAGATTCAGACATTTTCCATCGTTGGGGTATAATAAATTCCGAAAAACTTGCAATTTTTAAAAAGTCTGATTTTATAATAAAAAATCACGAATTTTTTGGGATTTTAGTAAATACAGTTTTATAAAATAAAAAGTTTTCTTTTCAAGGTGTTCAACCAAACAACCCCATATTCATTATATGAACCATTTTTAACTGTCAGTATCAGTCTGTATGTATAAATAATAAAATGGATATTGTTCTTATTGGCATTGAGGAGAAAAGCCTGTACATGTAATTTAGTTCATAAACGAATACCAGTGGAATTATCTAACAATTCCTTATGTAACAAGCAAAATTTCCCTGTGTTTTTTTCTTTAATAATAAAGTAACACATCAGACTGGTGTAACAGTTTTGTATACAATAGCCTTGCTCATTTATTGTAGAATTAAGATTAGACATAGGCTAACATTGCCCTGCCCCCCCAAAAAAATGGTACAACTGAGACATAGGTGCTGCACAATTGTGTTACCTTTTTGGGAAAAAATACTGTGTTGTAGGAATAAATGACAATTGTGCTAAGTTTGCTCACTACATTTGGGGAGGCTCATTTGCCCTATGGTATATTTGTGTGCAGGGAGTCTCTAAACAAGCTGATAGAATAACGGAGCCTGGGCGATTTTTTGGTGCAGCATAGGAACTTAGAGGGTAGAGAGTTATAAGGATAAATATTATTGAACTGCCACTTCCAGTAGCACCTAGCAGTTTGCATTTGTTTTGTAATTCAAATTCATGATTACACATTTCTAGTTGTTTTTTCATCCTTCTACTGCTTTAAATACATTTTTGTGAATAAACCATAGTAACGTCTGTGAGACTGGCAGCCCTATGCTGCTGTTCTGGCTGATAATGGTGTACAGAGTTTAGTGTTCAGTTCTGTGTTATCTTTTAAATATTTGCTTTGCTTTATTTTTAATCAACTATTCTGTATTCAGTCTCCATTTATTCCTGACAGTAGGCTTCAGCTTTATGATTGTCAATAGTATGGTAGTGGTTAGTGCTAAAAGCATGCGAGTTTAGCAGTAGTCATCTTTTAGGTCTGAAAATAAAACTGGTGCCAATGCAAATTCAAATTTAGCATTTTGTCATATTTAAGACTAACTTTTGGACCTAAGCCAAACAAAGCAACTAACCGTTTTTATTACTTGTATTTTCTAGGAATATCCCTGTGCTTTCTGCCTCATGCTTAAACAAATGAAGGTCATTTTCTGAAGAATGGAACAGATGGATAGCAAGCCTTATCAGCCATTATCCAAAGTTAAGCATGAAATGGATCTCACCTACACAAGCTCTTCCGAGGATAGCGAAGACGAGCAGAAACCTAGACAATCATACAACTCCAGAGAAACTCTTCAAGAGTGCACACAGGAAATAAGACTTAACTATAACAGCCATAGTAGCAGGAAGAGGAAAGCAGTGGATGATCCCAGTCAAGGTAGTTATTTAATATTTAAGTAATGGTGTGTAATATCTTCATGCAAACAGTCTACTGTGAATCAAGTGATTAATGTCTGATAATTGGTGTGCTAATCATAAACCAATTTATAAGGCATCCCTAGTAAATATAATTTAATCACTAACTTTGACCTCTGGGCTAGCACTCCTTTTTTCTGATAACTACACTCTTCAGGGTACCCAATATGTGAGCACTAATGCACCATCTTTGACCATTCTCCCAGGGGTTTCATGAACTGCAAATGACAGTTGATTTCTTTCAACATTTTGTGTGCTCTCCCTTTTATGGGAATTTTTTGGGGGCAACGTGTAGTCTACCGGGAAAACTATATGTATATATCTTTCCTAAGAAAAAGACATATTATATCTCCCTGAATTTTTTTTGCAAAGTCTCTAAACAAAAAATGCCCAAAAAATAAAAATATAATATATATAGTATACTTTATTTATATCACATCTATTAGAGATATACATTTTTATAGAAATATAAATGCAAAAACAAAGTATAGTTTTACTTATATTGCCGATTTGTTTAGATCAAAAATGACAGCAATACAATGCTAACTTTCCAAAGCACTGCACCACAAATAAGCAGACATTAAATTCCAAGGCAAAGTATGCCCCTAATGATAAAAAGAAGTGAAAAACATATAATTTTACATAATATACAGAGCATTGCTGATTAAAAGTGGTCCTTTGCCTTCAACCTAATAAATGTCAAAATTAAAAAAAGTTAGCTGTTCAATTAAATTTCTGAAAATACTCAAAATATCCAATTTAATATTTCATGTTCAACATGTTTTTAGGTACAAAAATATATATTCTTTTTGAAGGTACACATACCTACACCTATAACGCTGAATGAATGAATATATCTTTGTACTCCAAACTATTAAACCGCAAAAGTTAATGGGGCTCATTTATCAACACTGGGCCAATTTGCACCTGGGCAGTAACCCATAGCATCCAATTAGGGATGTACAAGCTGCAGGTAGAACAATGAAAGCAGAAATGTTATTGATGGCCGTATCTTATTTGCTCAGTGTTGATAAATGAGGCTCAGTTTTTTCTATGAAATGTCTTAAAATTTCCTTAAAGCTTTTAATTGACGTCATCTGTTTTACTGTTATCTCCCACATGTCGTTTGGGTCTAACATAAATCTTCGAATATATGAATTCGGATGGTGTTTGGAATAGTTGGATTCGCAATAAACGTAGGATTGTCAATGTATGTGCAATTTAAATACCCCCAAATGAAAATAATGCATCCAAATGCTCATGGCTATTACAAAACCTATACCCTGCCTTCAGTTTATGTACCATAAGATAACCCTACCTCTGATTTGACCCGAAAACCCATATATTGTTAAAAAGTTCACATTACAAATTAAAAAATGGGTACATTTGTCTACCCAATTTCAAATCTAATTAATCAATCTTTTAGTTTCTGGGTAAAGTTCTTCTGAACAGTTCGATAACCCGCATGCACAGGTTTACTAAACTGTGAAATGTAGAGATCATAGCTCTCATCTTCTTTAATTTGTATCCCAGGTCAGTACATTTCATGAAGAAGATGAGCCTAAATGTTGCCTAATAATGTTCTACCCTCCAGTAATTCTACAGTTCCTTCTCCTTTAAAGACTTGTTTTTTTTTTCATTTGTTTTCTATTCACAGTATAACACTTCTAACTTTTCTGGTACTTCTAACTTTTCTGCTCACATAATAAAAGAGCTCATTATACGCAAGAATAAATGACTAGTCTGGAATGTACATACTGTGCAGCACATTCAAATGGATTAGAAGGTAGGCATCTATGCACTGGTCAAAGAGTACTCAAGCAGAAAAAAAAACCTGAATTATTCATACAGCAGTTTTACTAGAAATTCCTTTTTCTATCCTTTAAAGTGACATAAACTGGCACTCTTCTACAATGTAATTACAAGGTTAAGTATGGCTTAGTTAACATTTTTTTTAAGTTAATTTCAAAAAACAGAAAAACACTAGAAATGTGTACAGTGTTTCAAAGGTGAAAGACCTGCATTCTAAATAAAGAACACTGATTTGGTTATGTTTAGTTCTTATTTATATTACTCTGCTGCCAAATTATATGATAAGTGGATTCTAAGGTGTCACTCACGTTGGACCATTTTGTCGGTTCACATAGGAAAGAAAATAGTATACAATCTAACTATTTAGCTGTTAGTGACCAGCTATATATATACATAATAGGAGGGTATAGTTAGGGCTGCAGTTATATATTCAGTTCACCTCTATTACTGCCTTGCCTGGCAGACTAAAACATGCAGTGCAGCTACTTCACTGTACATTGCCCACTGTGCAGAGATATTTCCATCACCTAAGCTCGTTCTGTCAGAAGTCATAATTTCTGGTACACAGTGGGTTCTTAGTACAGTAAACCTGCCAATGCTTGCATTTAAACTGTTTTTTTCCATAATAAACATTGTAGATTGGGTCTATTTAAGACAAACCAAATTGCAGTAAAGGACCAGAAAGGTGTTATGCATTGGAGATTTGGCATTTTTGTCTGATATACATACTGCTAAATTCCATATTTACCTAATTTGGTAGAATTAAATGAATTGTTCCATTAGTCATTTCTGTTGAGAAATATCACTATAAACATCTCTGAGGCAGACAAACTCTCAAACATTTACTATATTATTTGTGAAACCAGACAGTCCCCCAAATCAAGATTTCAATGTGTACCTTTATAAAACACTGCTAAAAATGTTATATTTTGCAAGATTTTTTTACATTGTTTAGAATTAGTAATGTATTAGTAATTTAACTAACAAGGACTAATCAAATACAACAATGAACTGCTATAATGCCATATATAAGGGGTCATTTATGCTTGCGCAAATTTCCCCACAGTCATTTGCACAAAAAACTCCATTAATTAAAGGCGGTTGCATCAAAACATACGCTTTACATGTCCGTATAGTTGTGCTTGGTGCTACTCAGTCCCTCTGTTCTGAATTGAGCACAGTTACACCCATTTATGCAGAGGAACTCTAGAGCTACCTCCACCTCCAGACCAGGTGGTAGCTCCATTTTCCTCAAAGCCCAGCATCAGTGCAGTGAAGTTGTATCCAAGGAATTGGGAGAATGTGTCAATTAATTGTGTTAATTGTGTTAATTTTTCTGCATCACCCACAATTACAGGCGCAACACCACTTGCATCAACAACAATACTCTAATTCTGCGGAAACACTGTATTATGGGAATAAAATGATGATTTCACTTGAATTTGCACTTTGCTCATGGCACTTGCGGACATCAATGAACCCTATAGTCTAGAAAGCACACTATCCAGATCTCCCAGTTGTCTCTTTTTAAAGCAGAGTAGTTCCAATCTATAACATGGGTAAAACTTAATAGAAATTGCAAATGTGTTGAGTGAGTGGGTGCCTGGCTGTCTGTAAGTATATAGTCTAAAATGTCTTGATTTTGAAATTAATATATTGGGAGTGATGTTTTATGTCAAACAATGGGCCAGATCATTTTTCTGGCTTTCACATTTCTCCTTTAAGTGGTCCCTTTCTTTGAACACCAGTGATAATGAGTTGAACTTCATGGACTTTTTATACTTTATTTTACAGCTAGTGATTTTAATCGTGGTGTAATATTTCTCACCTCCCTACTGAGCTTTTCATTTACCACCTTAGGGCCCAACCCTGTGTTCCAAAATAATGCTCACCCACGAATGTGCTAAATTCCTTAATTGTTTTACATTTTGTAATCTTATTTCCATTCGGTTCTTTCTACATTAAGTTTATTAACATTCTGAAGCCAGAATACTTACATCAACACTTAAAAAGTTAACATGCCTTTCACTGACTAAACAAGGTAAATATGGACATTATCTTAATCTGACAATAGTTCTATTCATCAAAATTTGTGTGTTCCTATTAGAACATAGTAACATAGTAACATAGTAACATAGTAAGTAAGGTTGAAAAAAGACACATGTCCATCGAGTTCAACCTTTTTTTTTTTTTGTTTATTAACTACCTATCTGCCAGTTGATCCAGAGGAAGGCAAAAAACCCATCTGAAGCCTCTCCAATTTGCCTTAGAGGGGGAAAATTCCTTCCTGACTCCAAAATGGCAATCGGACTAGTCCCTGGATCAACTTGGACTATGAGCTATTTCCCATAACCCTGTATTCCCTCACTTGCTAAAAAGCCATCCAACCCCTTCTTAAAGCTATCTAATGTATCAGCCTGTACAACTGATTCAGGGAGAGAATTCCACATCTTCACAGCTCTCACTGTAAAAAACCCCTTCCGAATATTTAGGCGGAACCTCTTTTCTTCTAATCGGAATGGGTGACCTTGTGTCAGCTGTAAAGACCTACTGGTAAATAAAGCATTAGAGAGATTGTTATATGATCCCCTTATATATTTATACATAGTCATCATATCACCCCTTAAGCGCCTCTTCTCCAGCGTGAACATCCCCAATTTGGCCAGTCTTTCCTCATAGCTAAGATTTTCAATACCTTTTACCAGCTTAGTTGCCCTTCTCTGTACCCTCTCTAATACAATAATGTCCTGTTTGAGTGATGGAGACCAAAACTGTACGGCAAATTCTAGATGGGGCCTTACAAGTGCTCTATACAGTGGAAGAATGACCCCCTCCTCCCGTGACTCTATGCCCCTTTTAATACAGCTCAAGACCTTATTTGCCCTTGATGCTGCTGACTGGCATTGCTTGCTACAGCCAAGTTTATCATCTACAAGAACTCCAAGGTCCTTTTCCATAATGGATTTGCCTAGTGCAGTCCCATTAAGGGTATAAGTGGCTTGGATATTTTTACATCCCAGGTGCATGACTTTACATTTATCAACATTGAATCTCATTTGCCACTTAGCTGCCCAGATTGCCAGTTTGTCAAGATCCTGTTGCAAGGATGCCACATCCTGGATGGAATTAATTGGGCTGGATAATTTTGTGTCATCTGCAAACACTGATACATTACTTACAACACCCTCCCCTAAGTCATTAATGAACAAGTTAAATAAAAGTGGACCCAATACTGAGCCCTGGGGGACCCCACTAAGAACCTTACTCCAAGTAGAGAATGTCCCATTAACAACCACCCTCTGTACCCGATCCTGTAGCCAGTTTCCTATCCATGTGCAAATGACTTCATTAAGCCCAACAGACCTTAGTTTAGAAAGCAGTCGTTTGTGGGGCACAGTATCAAGCGCTTTGGCAAAATCCAAATAGATCACATCTACTGCCCCCCCACTATCCAGAATCTTACTTACCACATCATAAAATGCAATCAAATTCGTCTGACATGACCTATCCTTCATAAAGCCATGCTGATTGTTGCTCATAATGCCATTCATTAGGACAACATTTTGAATGTGATCCCTTAACAAGCCTTCAAATAATTTGCCCACCACAGATGTCAAGCTTACTGGCCTATAATTGCCAGGCTGAGATCGTAATCCCTTTTTAAATATTGGAATAACATCAGCTTTTCTCCAATCCATAGGCACCATACCAGATGACAGTGAATCTGAGAAAATCAGAAATAAGGGCTGGTCTAAAACTGAACTAAGCTCTCTTAGAACCCGGGGTGTATGCCATCAGGCCCTGGAGCCTTGTTTACATTAATTTGTATTAAAGCTTTTTGAATCATATCCTGAGTCAGCCACTGACTAGATTGAGCTGAACCATTCGTGCAGTTATTAAGTGAGCCTGTGAACCTAGACTCCTCTATTGTATACACTGAAGAAAAGAACTGATTTAACACATTTGCCTTATCTGTATCTGTTACAACCATACTGATACCATTATTTAATGGAGCAACACTCTCAACCTGCATCTTTTTACTATTAATATATTTAAAAAACTTTTTAGGGTTAGTTTTCACCTCCACCGCAATTAACTCTTCATTTCTTTTCTTAGCCTTCCGGATTGCTGATTTACAACATTTATTACAGTGTTTATATTCATTAAATGCAGCTTCAGTCCCTACAGATTTGTAGTTTTTAAATGCCTTTCTCTTCTTTCCCATTAACATCTTTACCTCTGTATTAAGCCACACAGGATGATTCTTAGAGCTTCTACGTTTAGTCCTTAAGGGAATAAATTGAGAACAGTAATGATTTAATATCATTTTAAAGGACAACCATTTCTGTTCTGTGTTTTTAGCTGAAAACCTAATGCCCCAATCAATGCTCTGTAGGGCAGCCCTCAAGGCACTAAAATTAGCTTTGGCAAAATTCATGGTTTTTGTTGCCCCAGTATATTTTTGTTTTTTGCACCAGACATTAAAAGATATAACATTACGGTCACTATTACCCAGGGGTTCAATGACTTGCACATTTGCTATAAGTTCTGGGTCATTTGAGATCACTAAATCAAGAATAGCATTTTTTCTGATAGGCTCCTCAACAACCTGTGCTAAAAAATTGTCGTGCAATAAGTTTATAAACTTGTTCCCATTAACTGATCTAGCAGTACCGTTGCTCCAGTCAATATCTGGGTAATTAAAATCCCCCATTATCATTACTTTACCTAAACTAGCAGCCTTTTCTATTTGCATTAGGAGCTTTGTCTCTTCCTCCTCACTTACATTAGGGGGTCTATAGCATACTCCTACAATTAATTTGCTGGATTCTTTACAATTGGTGAAGAACTCCACCCATACGACTTCTGGCCCCTCATTTTCTAACATAACCTCCTCCTTTATATGAGCTTTTAAATCCTGCCTAACATACAGACATACCCCTCCTCCTTTTCTATTGCCTCTGTCCCTCCGAAACAAAGTATAGCCACTGATATTTACTGCCCAGTCATGCGACTCATTCAGCCATGTTTCGGCCACACCAATCACATCATATTTTCCTTCCATCACCAGCAGCTCCAGCTCTCCCATTTTACCAGTCAGACTTCTTGCATTTGTAAACATACATTTAATACTGGCACCATATTGAACATATGACATGTGGTCCTCCCTATCCTTAACAGTATCCCTAGCCAAATCTCCTCCCCCATTTTCCCTTTCTTTGCCCACTATCTCATCTAACCTGTCTACCACTGAATCTTTTACTGAACCCTCCCCCCCCACACCTAGTTTAAAATCTCCTCCAACCCTCTAGCCATCTTCTCTCCCAAAACAGCTGCCCCATCATCATTGAGGTGCAGCCCATCCCTAGCCAAGAGCCTGTAGCCGACTGAAAAATCAGCCCAGTTCTCCAAAAACCCAAAACCCTCCTCCCTACACCAATCTTTCAGCCACGCATTAATCTCCCTACGCTCCCGCTGTCTCCTTAGCGTTGCTCGTGGCTCAGGTAATATCTCTGAGAAAATTACCTTGGAAGTCCTCGCCCTCAGCTTTGAACCTATTTTTTTAAAATCATTTTTGAGGACTTCACCACCTCCTCTAACTTTGTCATTGGTACCTATGTGTACCAAGACCGCTGTCTTACAAAACAGTTTGTAAGAGGAGCAACATTCAAATGTTTTTTGTCATCCTTTGCTCAATACATGAACATACTCTAGTAGAAGCAATAGAAGTACAAGTATGGAATCTATTGTCTGGAAACCTATTATCCAGAAAGTTCCTAATTATGGGAATGTATCTCCAATGTAGTCCAATTTAATCAAATAAAACAGTACCTTGTACTTGATCCAAGCTAAGACCAAATGAAATCTTATTAGTACAACTGACCTGTTTTTTCTCCAAGAAGGTCTATAATAATTCTTCCAGCAAGTGATCAAAAATGAAAGATTTAAAAAATCTTAGTGGAGCTACTTTGTTAGGACTTTTTTTTATAACAACTTACTTAATTCTGAATAAAGAAACAAGCAGATGATATTACAACTAGTATAGGGAAAACCAAAAAGCTAAAAATATTGGTTATAATAGGGCTATCAGTAACAATCATCAATTGCAGCAACAATATAAAAATTGTATGCAGAAGATTTGTGATATTACGGAAATAAAATATATTTTTAAAAAGTCTTTCGATTCAAAGAGGTTCACTTATATAAGTTGTAATAATGTGCAAGTTAGTGTTGGCATATGGAGCAGGAGTAACTATACCACCAGGCATGATTTGTCATTAGTAATTGATCATAAGGTCCAAGACAAATGGGTCTGATGATATCAAGGGAATAGTTATCAGCAGATGGCTCTTGAATAACCAAGTATTTAAAATGGAGTATTTATTTTGCGTTAACAAGTTAAATGGTGAGACAACTATTCATTTATAATATGTTTAACCAGGAATTGGTTAATATTAATAATTCATAATAGTATTTACATATATGTTTTTGGCATGGTTGATTTATGAATGTTGTGGGAGATAATTTTAAAACTTGGTGAAGGATTAGAGTAGGAAAAATGCAGCCTTTTATTTATTACTATAATTTCCTATTACCTATTAAACAGAATGCTCGGGACCTGGGGTTTTCCAGATAACGGGTCTTTCCGTAATTTGGAACCTCATACCTTAAGTCTACTAGAAAATCATGTAAACATTAAATAAACCCAATAAAATGGTTTTGCTTCCAATAAGGATTCATTTTATCTTAGTTTGGATCAAGTACAAGGTACTGTTTTATTATTACAGAGAAAAAGGAAATCATTTTGAAAAATGTGGATTATTTGATTACAATGGAGACTATGGGAGATGGCCTTTCCGTAATTCGGAACTTTCTGGATGACGGGTTTCCGGATACCTGTGCAATGGCAGTAGTTGCAGTTTTCTGTATGGATTAGCACATCACTGGGTTATTTCTTCATACTCAAATGACGGATGAATAATAAACTGATGATAAGGGTTATCTGTAGTGATGGGCAAATTTATTCTCCAGGCGCGGATTCGCGGTGAATTTGCGCGATTCGCCACCAGCGAATAAATTCGCAAAACGCCTGCGAAAATTCGCCCGAAAAAATTCGGCGGAGTCAAAAAATTTTTTCGCCATTTCGCAAATTTTCCGGCGAAGCAAAACGGCACAAATTCGCCCATCACTAGTTATCTGATCAAAAAAATTCAGTGACACTTTTCATAAATGTAGGTTGCCAACCAGTTTTTGCAAACGGATTGCCCTTAAATTTAACCCTATTCAGTGAAGCCCGACTAGCTGTATTTTTTTAGAAGTGTCCCTACTTTTTCAGATTACCTTGTGCCTTTAGTTTAGCGGTTATATGCTTACACTGATGTGCTTTATATAATGTTGCATAATAAGTGACAAAGCTTGTAAGTCATGTGGCAGCCCAGCTTTGTGGGCAAGATCAGACTGGGTTTTTTTCTAGTGGGCCAAGGCAACCCAGACTTGCTCCCCAGTCTGAACTTTGGCCACTCCACCCCCACCCCCACCCCCAATCATGGCTGCAATGAGGAACTAAATGGTATGCAGTAGCAGCTCCCGGGGGCACTGGACACCCTAGTCCGACACTGTTTTAGGTACATTTACTTGACCCATTCAGAACACAGTCAAAAATACTAGGATTAGCACCCACCACGTCTAAATAGTTTGTCTGACTCACTTTGGGGACGAATAGGTGAAGGAAAAAATTAGATGCAATTGACTGCTGGAATTCTGTGCTCCTGTAGCCGGAAAATGCATGGATTTTGACAAAACATAGAGACATCTCCCAGATACTGCATTAGCTAGAAATTTGATACCATGATGTCATTATCACTTCATTTAGTTTATTATAAAGTTATTAAGTTTATGTCTTGGGGGGTCTTAAAAAATCGAAAGTAAGATCTAGCTAATTGTGTTATCAAAACTGGGAATTTATTTTGCATTTAAATTAGTCCAAGCAAGCCTTTCATCCTCCTCCAGAAAAGCCTAATTATGCAATGTTTATTGGATCTAAGGATGAGAAATTAATCAACTCAAGTAAAATAAAATGTGTGCTATTTGTAATGTTTTATTGCAACTTAACAATTGCATTTCAGGAACAATCTCATGATAGTACAGCTCTGTCCATCAAAAATAATCATAGATAATGGAGGCTCCCTAGAGCTCTCTAATGAGTTGTGTTCTTTCTTGATACTAATCAATATGAATCCAGGGTTTATGTTTGGATATAGACCTGTTCTAAAAGTTCTAATATTATATGATGTATGAGTGTGTAGGAAAACATGCAAGTGGGTTTTGACACCTATTAGTAATCAGGAAGCAACAGAATCTACAAAGTATTGTCTCCTGATCCTTTTTTTAAAGCAAACATACTCATATAAATGTAATTTCTGTTTTGATTTATAGCATACGTTGTCTTATAAAGCAGGGAAGAAAAATCCCAGTTAAATTGCAAACTATCCCCATTTGTCAGTTTAGGGTCATTAAGGACAATTGATTGATGGCTTGGAAATGGGAAACCACTGTGCCTCCTCATACTATTCTTGCAATTACATTTGCACTTAGATCCCCTGTTCATACATATGCATATTTTCCACGTGTTCCTTAGCCTGCAAAATAGTATCATAAAATATGTGAAATGACACATTATTACTAGAATAGAACATTATGTTCTCAGTTTTTAAGATGTGCATATGGTCAATGCAAATGTGCGTCTTAGAAATTCATGCAACTGACTACAATAACAATCTAATAGAAGAATTGGTATGCCGTGTTAGACTGACAGATATGAATCAGAATAAGTCTATTTTCGAATGTCTTTCAAGCCTTTGTGATTTAGTTTAAGTGGGGCATAAAATGATTTCTTTTGGGGAGTTGGTTATCACTTTGAAGAAATGCGTTTAAATGTAATACAATAGCTGGCAGGTTTTGTTCAAAATAAATTCAATGGTCTTAGCTGCCTTTTTGTGCATTTCAATTGTAAAATCTAGCAGAGCTGAAGAAAGGTATTCAGGTATTGTAGATGTAAGGACCCATAGGGTAAATATTCCCCTATGACCACTTCCTGCCCCACTTTATTATAGTGTATGGAAAGGGGTGGATCTTCCTCTTTGGCTTCTGGTGTCCTGATCAGCTGTATGTGCCCATTGAGCTTGGGTACACCAAGGCCCAGTAAAGCCATTGCCCCAAAGGGAGCAGCACCTTTAGTGTCTGAGTTGGCAGCAGGGAACCCCATGAATGAGGTTAGCTAGAGACAGGGTTATATCTGTTATAGACTCTCTAGGAGAGTACAGACAGTAAGAGCAGATTTGTGCTCCATCGAGGATCTGTAGCAGGGAGTCGCTTCCCAAGGCTCATAGATTGCCTTTAATGAAGGGACCAAAGTGGATAGGGTGTCAGGCTTAGACTTCTTCTCCCTGACCACTCCATTGGGTGGGACCGGACCCCTTTCAAGCTACATCTGCCCGAAGGAATTCCCTTACTACTTGACAACATCCTTATGGGAGTCACATTTCTCAGCTGTCTCATCCACCTAGACTATGTTGTTATATCTGCCTATACCTCAGTATTGTAAGTAAACCTGTGGGATATTTATCTTGTACATATAAATTGTTATTCTTTTGTATCACCACAAGAACCTCCTGGTGTCCACTCTTTTCTATTATTATTGCACAGTAGCCTGTGGTAGTTGTAGTTGCACTTCACCACCCTTTAAATCTTCCACTTAGTGAAGGCCCTAGCCTGAAGTGTTAGAGTTACATGTAATCCATGCTATAAGCACTAGCTGGACATTAACTCCTTTTGGTCTGCCTAGCTCAAGTTAGCGTTACATTGACATATGGGGGTGTGCAGGGTCGGACTGGGGGGACCGAGGCCCACCGGGACTGCTGGTCCAGGGCCCCCCGCCCTCCTACTGCGCTGCTCGAACGCCGCCATGCGCATGCGCGAGCGCACTTCTCGGCGCGCATGCGCAAGCGCCGATGTGCATGCGCAAGCGGTGATGCGATGCGCATCGCCGAAAACTTTTTAAAATTTTTTATACTATTAGAGGGGGTCTGGCCCGGCGGGGGCCCACGAGGGTCGGGGCCCACCGGGTTTTTTCCCGGTGTCCCGCCGGGCCAGTCCGACACTGGGGGTGTGTTTACATACAGGTAAACTTAAGTGAATGTAGTTATAGTCACACGTCTTGGTGTTATCAGTATTGTTCTTTTTCAACCCATCTGTGAGTCTTAAGGGCCCATTTACTTAGCTCGAGTGAAGGAATAGAAGAAAAAAAACTTTGAATTTCGAATGTTTTTTTTGGCTACTTCGACCATCGAATGGGCTACTTCGACCTTCCACTACGACTTCGACTATGACTTTGACTACGAATCGAACGATTCAAACTAACAATCGTTCGACTATTCGACCATTCGATAGTCGAAGTACTGTCTCTTTAAATAAAAACTTTGACCCCCTAGTTCGCCACCTAAAACCTACCGAATTCAATGTTAGCCTATGGGGAAGGTCCTAGGCTTCTTTTTTGGGTCGTAGAAAAATCATTCGATGGATGGATTAAAATCCTTCGAATCGAACGATTTGAAGAATTTAATCGTTCGATCGATCGAATTGCGGTAAATCCTTCGACTTTGATATTAGAAGTCGAAGGATTTAACTTCGACAGTCAAATATCGAGGGTTAATTAACCCTCGATATTTGACCATAAGTAAATTTGCCCCTTAGTGTGCTATTAAAGACCATTTGAACGGCAGGTGTTATCCAGAATGCTGGAGAAAAAGAAAATGCAACTAGCATTAGGAATTAATTATGTTAGAGCTCAGCGCTAATTCTGCAACTAAAATACTACTGAAGTGAATGTTCACATCAATTGCACACATTTATACTAATGCATTGTTCTTCTTTTATTATATTTTGTTTATACCAGAATACATTTTTTTTTTACTTGAAAAATGTTATATTTTCTGCCTTCCTCCAGAATAGAAATAGCTGCATCCTCATTTGGAAGTTTACCCGACAATAAAAGGTTTCTGTTAATTCATAATCATCAACTCCCTATTTTATGTCAATGTGTAAATATGTTGAGCATGCCAATACTGAATCTAACATATCTGCATGGTTTAGTGTCTTCCCCATCAGTTGATAGCATACAAGCTATTTCATTGTTAAATTGTACAGTATCTAAGTATGTAACATTATCAACAACAATAGTTGTTGCATTAAAAGCATTAACTTTTTAGCGAATGATCAGTGTCAAACTGGAGCATTAAGGGCTCACTGGGGTTGCAACAACAAGGGCCCTCCTGGCTGCCCTTGCACTCCATTGCTCCGCATCACATCATGCATCAATAATTTTCTTTTCTTCAGGGGGAGGACGATCAGGAGAATAGACCCGGGCTGACAGGTAGCCCCTGAAGTCTGGGACCCACATAGTTTTTTCCTGGTGTCTCGCTGGCCCAGTCTGACCTTGTGAATGATAGTTTAATTAAAAAAGCAGAAACAGAAAACTTTGGAATGGTAATGATATTAGAGGAGAGGAACATAGAGAAAGAAAAGGCACTTAAGAAGAAGGGAAGCACAAAAGTACATTAAAGTGAAAGGTATAATCCAAAGTTAGAGGGAGAAAAATGTTTTTGAGTGCCAGAAAATAAAAGTGAGAATTGTCTGAGGGGCATAGCCTGTCATCAACATATTACACTTATATCCTATTACTCCTCCATTGATTGATTCAAAATGGGCCAAGAGCCTGAGTAAATGGAGGAAGGATAGCTTGCAAAACTAGCTCCTTAAAGAGACAAAGGACAGGGCTATGTTTAAACTCAAGAATACTTAGTCCCAGCATCTATTGCAGTATTCCCCAACCAGTGGCTCACGAGCAACATGTTGCTCACCAAGCCCTTAGATGTTGAGTGGCCTCAAAGCAGGTGCTTGTTTTTCAATTCCTCGCTTGAAAGCAAGCATTAGTTGCATAAAAACCATGTATGCTGCCAAACAGAAACTCCTGTAGGCTGCTAGTCCATAAAGTTTGAATGTATTATATGAGGATGATGTATCTGTATACATAAACCTGAAAGGTTTAGCTTGTTCAGGTGGGGGGCAGTATTTAAACATATGGCTCTATGAATGAACCATGATTTCTGAAGTGCTGTACCTTTTCAGCCTGACTCAACAAATCTTGTCCCACTGAAACCTATGCAGCGATTCTGCAAATCAGCCTTCAACTTCACTTTTCTTTAGCTCTGCTCACCATCATTGTAACAAATACGATTCTATTCATCGTTATGTTGCATGTGAACATTTTACAAAGTTGTTGCTATTGGGGGAAAAAAAGTAGCAGAGATACTTTTTATTGCTGCTCACCTGCACATATTTTCCATCATATGATTGACACAATGATGTTCTATGAGCTGATCAAATAGCTGTATAATTTTAATTGTATAATTCCAGCATATTTGCAAATTAAATATTCAGCTCTCATTCTGTTTAATTACCGAATGCAAATTAAAGTAATTATCAAAAATTTACTAGTATTTTAATTTGATCGTGTATTCTATTCATAAGTGCTAGGCTATGATTTTAGAAAGTAAGTTGTCATTTTCTAGCACCTATTAATTGTTGAAAATGACAGTATTCAGTATTTGAAAGAAGTTTGAAAATTGTTTTTAAGATATACAAAATATGGTGAATAGCATACATTAAATAAAGAAATCAGCCTTAAACACAGTCATGCAATAAAGAACTAAGGTCTTATAAAAAATGTTTTTCACAATAGGTAGCGTTGTTTTGAATGGAGGGGGCACTGGAATATTGGAGAAGTGCAAGAGAGTTAGGCTGGACATGGGCTAGGAAAATAAACTTTCCTAACATCTGAATGTTTTTGGATTTTTTCCCCGCCCTATAAACATGCCAACACAAGTTTTTGTCTGGTTAATGGTTGTTATTAAATAAACCCTTTTAAATTAATATAGCTTTTGCTAATTCGTTTTAAAAAGTGAAATTTTTTTATGCCCATATACAGTACAAAGTCAACATTTTGCCTGATTTTCAATTCACCATACCATTTACTATATGAATTTAGGAACATGGTTACAATCAATTTCAATATTTATTCAATATAATTTAAATTATACGTATGTAATATAAAAATTCAGAGGAATGCTCTAGTGGATTTTCTGGTTATTTGTTGAGTTTGCAGTACAGAGCCATTGTTCATTCAGCCCTTCGATGACATTTGAATCATCCAGATTTTATGGACTAAGGATTCTTTGCCTTGGGCAAGTTCTATGATTTGTGAGCTAGGTAGCGTGTAATAGTGAGGCTGCCAACTTTTTCTGATTTGTGTTTTCAAAACAAAGTAGATAGGATTTAATTGATTTGGCTGACTGGCACTGGTTCCAAGAATATACATAAAACTTTTCACATGCCTGCCTTATTTACACTCTGTCAGTGCATACTGTATATGCTTTATAGCAAAATTTCTGTGATAAAACAGAATCTGTTGCCCTTTTTGTTTGAGTTGTATGAGGCTGCTAAAAAAAAAAATCATCATTAATTCTGTTAGTTGTATTGACAGAGCACATCCAAGGAACTGTAGTATAAAAGTCAATTCCAAGATGTGCTTTGCAATCTTAACAGAAGACTAATATTAACTGTTTGCCAACCATATCACTGTGGTACAATGAATTAGAGCACATAGGTGTGGCTGTAAACATTCTGAATGTTTTATTGTACAATTAAAGCATCTGTGGTACAGAGCCATGAACAATAAAATATTTAAAATACAATCAATAAACCATGTAAAATAGTTTCTCGGCTTACTTGAAAAACATAGATTTAAAGTGGAGCTAAAGACTGTTGCTTAACCAAACATAACCAGAATTTACTGGACTGCAAGTTCCAGCAAATGTGTTCCATTTTAGAGGTGCAGAATGCAATACTTGCTTTTGACACTATACATGTGTATGTATCCCAAATTATTAGTAAAACTTCTGAAGGAAATGTTTTAGAGCTCATTGAATTATTTGCTTCTCTGTACTTCATTCAATCACATTCTGGGGCTCTTGGAACAGAGAGAAAACTATTGCCGTTTGCAGACGGTCTCATTTATAAACACTAGGCAAATTTTCACCTGGACAGTAACCCATAGGAACCAATCAGTGATTAGCATTTCTCAGCCAACTAAAGGAAGAGCAATTAAAACATGTATCTGATTGGTTGTCATTGGTTACTGTCTAAGTGAAAATTTGCTCAGTGTTAATAAATAATTTCCTGTTCAAATCACAGACTTAAAATCACAGACTCAAAATGCTATTTGTCACCCTACCCGTTCTCAAGAGAAGTGAAGCCATTTTGATGTTTTAACCTTCTCATTAGAATAACCCATCACAAAAAAAAAATATTGTGATGGGTTATTCTGAAGAGAAGGTTAAAACACAAAAATGGTACCCAACCCTAACCAACTTGCTTAAAACCCTCTAATTCCAACCAAACCTAACCATAACTTCATTGCTCACATAAAAAAGGTGGGACAATGGGGGTGCAAACAGGTTAGTGAATAAGGCACGCAAGGAGGAAGGGACACTTTCACAGTCTTAATGCAGTCTGAATCCATTATGTGACAAACTGTTCATCTCTGATAGGGCTCAACATTCATCTCTGGTGGAAAAAAATGTCACTGTAAAACTGTCAAAAGTTAAAATAAATCATGCTCATTCCAAATAATAAGTTCCCGTCCAAATAACAGGATTTCAACTGAGAGACAGATTTAACAAAATGTATTGTCCAATATACTGTTACTAATTTACAAATCTCAGCATTTCTTAAGTTGAGGTGAAGATTTTAAGGAATAGGACCTAACCATCCATACTTTGAACCATGCACATGCAAGAAAACTTTGGACTCTATATCATACCAGGCTCTTTTTATTTTTGCGTCCCCTAACCTAAGGATCAGATCATTTATGACTCTATTTCCCTTTTTCCTATTCACTGATGGGTAGGGGTCAAACAGACTACAGTATTTATTCATTCCTGATTAGGTTTCATGCCTAAAAAGTTAAGTATTTACAGAAAACATGTCTGATTTTACCAGGTTTTAGTAAATCGAATGATTATAAATCCAAGACACTTGCAAATCTTCCTACATAATGGGGCAACGTACATGGAAATAACATTAAAGTTATATATTACTCTAAAGTCTATAGTAAATCCCAGAAAATGTTTCCTTCTTTAGAGAGTCCATTTTAAAGTGATGTTTGGCTAGCCATGCCCCATGTGATATTATACCACACCTCTTAGACCAGGATTTCCCAACCTTTTCACCCATGAACCACAATCAATTGTAAGAAGAGTTGGGGAGCAAAACCAGCATGAAAAATGTTCCTGAGGATGCCAAATAAGGGCTGTGATTGGGTATTTGGTTGCACCTATGTGAACTGAGAGCCTACAGAAGACTTTGTTTGGCAATACACTTGGTTTTTATTCAACCAAAACTTGCCTCCAAGCCAGGAATTCCAAAATAATCACCTGCATTCAAGTTGGAGTTGGAGAGCAACATGTTGCTCACTAGCTACTGGTTGAGGATTACTGCCTTTGACTGTTAGATGGTGCTCACTTTTTCACAGGTGATTATAAAACAAATAAAGATCTACGAGATGCAATAACCTGGCTTGGGTCAAGCTACCCTGAGACAATAGCTGCAAAGGCAAGACTAGCATTGCAATCAGTGCCTGTAACATCTTCATGGAAACTAGGGTTATAAAAGGAAGATAATTATATATTCAGACCTTAATATTTCCATTGGACAAATACAATGGGAATAATACACATGAAGGTTAAATACAGCACAGTGTGTTGGAATGATGGATATATCTGTGCAGCCTTGCGATTGTATGTATGTTAATGGCTTACGAAACAATGCTCATACATAGAACAGCAGCAAAAATCCAACATTGTACAGTAGCACACTGGTGGCTCACCTCTTCTTGCATAAACTGTCACCTATTTGGACCTCTCACTACAGATCCATAACATGAGGTTAAAAAGGTCATGGTTTCAGCATTTTGTTTATCCATCATTCTGCATTACACATTTGTCAGAGAACATGTTTATATATTCAGTGATCAGTATGTTAAATAATTGGTTGATATTGAAAACTATTTTTCCAGGTTATCTGTTATAACTCATCTAACTGCCATGAGTAGATTGTGCATGGTTCAAATGTATTTCCCTATCTATTTGCAATGCAGTTTTTTTTTAGAAATGCTCACTGCAATATATTAGGATATAAACCCATTATAGGGTCTATCTATTCACATGGGGTTAAAGTACCAGTACACCATCAGCCTTACACAAATCTATAGGCATAATTGTATATTGGAATGAATGAAAAGGATCTATTTATAGTAACAATAAAAATATGTTTTTATGGGGAAGAAATTCATATAAAAAGAGCCTTCAGTGTCACCTGAGGATATATTTCACACTCTTTAGCAGCATCAGTGTTTTTTTCTGCTTTATCATATTTTTGGAATTCTTTCTTTTTACTATGTTTGAAGGATTACACACTAATCAATAGTACCAATAAACATAAAACCCACACCATAAATTTAAAAAAATGAACATCCCTTTTGAACTTCTATAGATAATAGATTTAGATACTGAACATACATCAGTGAAGTACCGTAAGTACCATTCCACTTAATATTCTTGTGATAAAATATTAAATATTAAAAAAAAAACCAGTTATTACGTTATTTAGCTTTTTATTCAGCAGCTCTCCAGTTTGCAATTCCTGAAATCTGGTTTTATAGGGTCCGAATTACCCTAGCAACCAGGCATTGATTTGAATTAAAGACTGGAAGATGAATTGGAAATGGTGTGACTAGAAAGATAAGTAAGAAAAAGTAGCAACAGCAATACATGTGTAGCTTTACAGAGCATTTGTTTTTTTAGATGGGTCAGTGACCCCCATTTAAAAAATTGGAAATTGTCAGGAGAAGAAGGCAAATAATTAAAAAATTATAAAAAGAAAAAAATTAAAGCAAATTTAAAAGAATTGGCCATTCTGTAACATACTAAAATAACATAAAGATGAACTACCTCTTTAAAATGGCCCAAACATAATCAATTGCCCTGGGGCCCACAGATAGTCAGCTACATTTAGACTGTAAGCCCTACGGGGTAGGGTCCTCTAGCCTTTTGTTTCCTTGACACTGAGCACTTAATCTGCATTGTAATTATATTTTTTATATTTATGTGAATTGTATTTCTAATAATGCACTTATTGTTACTTTTTATTCCAATGACCCCTTGTTTGTTACTACTAATTTATTGTTTTGCTGTACAGTGCTTTGCCCTCAAGGAGCGCTTTACAAATAAAAATATACATACATACATACATACAGTTGTTGATAGGAAGAATTTATAGTTCAATAACATCCATTCTAGTAAGCATCGTATGAGGTGCAGTAGACATAAAACATGCTTTTGGGGAAAACAATTAAACCTCATCAAAGGACAAATTCAATGTTTTCCCCTAGAAATGTTGTGTGCTGTATGGCATCTCATTCAATTTATGGGATTACAAGAACAACTGTAGGGTTATAGGTTAAATAGTCTGCTTTTGTAACAATCTCTAAGAGTGCATTTACAACCCAAGGAGGAACAAGTGCAAGAGCACAAAGGGGAGCAAGTGCTGGCTCCTTAGTGCCCATTAAACTGAACTTGCGCCCCCAGGAGTTGTTGCTCTGTGCACGGAGTGGTGCTCCTTGGGCAGGTGGGAAGTACAAGTCCTCAATACGGATTGTGCCTCCTTTCATCCTTAGCTTGCCTGTGCAAAATATGTGCAAATTATGGATGGGTAGGGGGCTGGTGGGGAGGACACCTACAGTATATGCATCTACCTTCTTACCCATTTTGAATCTATAATGGTCTAATGCGGGCCATACTATAAATTCAAACAGCAGTCTGCAGGTCTGAAACGGAGCACCTGTGCCTATTTGCACTTTACCCCATCCAGTGGCCAAAGTGCAAAAAAAATGGCAGATTGTGGCCTTCTTTGTGCCATTTGCACCCTTTAAATGGCATTGTATATAACCCTTCTAGACTTTTTACTCTTAGAAATTCACAGAATTGCTTTGCATCCCAGCAAGCTTTGTTTACTACACATTGATTATCTAGCATCTCCGATAAGAGTAAAAAATCTATCTAAATAAATCCCTTTCCTAAAATGCGTCTCAACCCTGGCTAATACAGATGTCTTTGACATGAAGTCGGAGTTACAGACCTACCACTGGCAGACTGCCATACTGTTCATCTATCTGCACTCTGATAACATGAAGTGGTGTCATGAAAAGAAAAACAAGCCAGCAATATTCTTTACCATAGGGAACATTAGTTCCTTTTCAGTATTACAAATATATCTGAAAAAAAAAAACAGTTTTTTTTTGCACACACTAGATTTGGCATTGACTGGAATACAGAGCAGATAGGCTAAAAAACTGATTGTGCTACAATGTAGGAACCTGTTATGTTAAAATCGGCTCTTCTTTCGATGAGATGCTGTGGAGAATTGTAAATGAAAGTTTAATTTATTCCCTTGATATCTGGAAAGAAACATAGAAATGCCTAAAAAGATGCACCCAGAGGAATATTTTTCACCGTCAGTTGAAAGTGTACTGCAGAATTTCATTAAGGTTTTGATAAGTTAGAATGCTTGATAGCAGTTTGCTTTCATTTTAACAACCCCAAAGCCCAGTTTAAATGTATTCCAAGCGTGTGCCTTTAGGACTGGAGCAAGATGAATGAAGCACGTTATTATCTGAATACAATCAATGCATCCCGTTAACCATGTTGAAGCAGAAACTCACTCAACTCATTTTTTAACAAAGGGGATACTAACCAAGGGTTCTTATTAATAGCATATGATACATTTTAACATTGTTTTGAGTTGTAGAATTCCATAGGATTACTTGGTATGTAGTGCAATTCTGTATGGGCCAAAGCTCTGTTGTTGCAAATTACTTGCCCAGTGCAGAATTTAAAAAAAAAGAAAGAAGGGAGTTTCTCTGGAAAAAAAGGCTCTTGCGAGGGGGACATGATTACACTTTATATTAGAGGACATTATAGACAAATAGCAGGGGACCTTTTTACCCATATAGAGGATCACCGTAAAAAAAGAGCCTTTTTTGCCCTTTGCTTTTGTGTGGGACATTGTAGATAAGCTCTCATGTATTGTTATAAGGATTTTTTACCCCCCAAAAAAGGATTCTTTCGTTCAGTTGAAGGAGTTGTGAGCTTAAACATTTCCAGACTTGGAAGTCATGTGGGGCCAAAGGTTTGATGGTTGGTAGCTCTCTGTGTGCAAACTGTTTAATGCAAATACATTTTGTGGCCAGTTCCATTAAATCCAGAAAAAAGTGAGCAATGGTGGCTTGTCAGTAGGTTTGAGTAGTATAATCTTCTAATGTTGAGCTCTCTATACTTTACATTTATGATATATTGCCATTAGGGATGGGCGAATTTTACCCGTTTCGCTTCGCCAAAAATTCACCGCTGTCGAAATGGTGCCGACGCCCATCCCTAATTGCCATTACATGCTATATACAGGTCTGGACTGAGATTCAAAATAGGCCCTCTGGAATTTGCCAGAACTCAGATTGCCAGTCCTGTAGCAGGATCATTGCTCTAGTACAGGAGTCTCCAACCTTTTTTACTTGTGAGCAACATTCAGATGTAAAAAAGAGTTGGGGAGCAGCACAACCATGAAAATTGATCCAGGGTGGTACAACATAAGGGCTGTGATTGACTATTTGGTAGCCCTTATGCGGACTGGCAGCCTACAGGAGACTCTGTTTGGCAGTACATCTGTTTTTATGCAATTAAAACTTGACTGGAATTCAAAAATAAGTACCTTTGAGGCCACTGGGAGCAACATCCAAGGGTTTGGTGAGCAAAAGGTTGCTCATGGGCTGCTGGTTGGGGATCACTGCTCTAGTACATCCAGCGTACTAGTTGAGAACAAGCTATGGGGAAACCAGGAAAGGAGTAGGTAGTTCTTCTAATATAATATCCTGTTGTTATGGGCATAATTACAAAGGTGGCCCCTGCCACTGCTGGGGTCTCAAGTGGTATAGTGGACCTAATGGGACACAGACTGAAAAGCAGTTTCATTATATGTTTATAAAAACAATGTGTAACAATGTGTAATTTCCACAGTTTCGAGGGAGGATTCAAAAATTTTTTGCTGTTAGGCCCAGTACCTTCTCAGTACCCCACTTGCATATTTTTTATTGCTTTTAGAAACAGAAGAGGAAATGAAAACAGTTTGATATTGAAACGGTTAGTGGAGGGATATGTAATGGACAAAAAATAGCTTAAAGAATCTCATTAACAGCACTTAACAATTTATGAAAAATAAGTCCTCCAAATGAGCCCAAATCAAGTTTACACAACGTTTAACTAATCCCCTTGTTCAAGCCTACAAAGCTGATAAATAAAGAACAAACAGTAGTGACAGTGATGTTGCTAGGTGGGATTGCAGTGGGGGTATAAAGATGCACAATTTATTTTTTTTACTGCACAGGGTAAACTTTGGCTAAGGAAGGGTGAGTCAACATTCTCTAGCTCCCTAAGTAAATTGGTTGCTTAGGGTTGCTAGACTGCTTCCTAGCTCCCATGGTTTAGTATAGAAATTGCTAAACAAAAATAAGTCTTACATATTAGAGCATGTATAAATCCAAATGAAGTAAAAAAAAAATCTCTAATAAAATAGAGAATGTATCTATCCAAATGAAGTAAAAAAGAATCTCTAATAAAATGCATATTCTTGCCTAAGCCTTGCCATACTGGCATATCCAGATTTTAATGTGACAATATCCAGTGGAGAACATTTATTTATTACAGCACTTTACTAAAACCAAGGGATATCCAACATTACAACCAAATATCAAATTGCTACTGATTAAAATGGTTTATCTGGCATTAAAATGCTTGTGATTGCCGGCTGAACATAGAAAATATCGGTTGAGCCATATGACTGTATCAGAGATAGCAATGGAACCTAGTGATTCCCAGCTCCATCTCTCCAGGTCCCATAACAGAACAGGCAAGTTACAATACAAAGAAGCTGATTCCTTCTGACTGACAAGGCAAGTTCTCCGGCAGTGATAAACATATGAGCTTGGCTGTAGAATCCCTGGAAATGCGGAGCTGAGCACAAAACACATTATACAGAGCAGTACATTTGTATTTACTTGCTGCGGTGCGCTGTAAGGATGAAAAGAAACAGTTAATAACTGCTTTCTATTAAACACTTTCAGATATCTCTGGAAGACATATTTTTGCAATAAATTAAAAATAAAATAAAATAAGTTGCCATACAGTATTAAATGTCTTTCCATTACATCTCACAGTACATAGACCTCTGACAGAAATCCCAGTAGTCCCACTTCAGGAATAAAGCAGGGGGGTTTTATTAGCCTCTGCCATCTTTAGACATCTTTTCCTACAGTATATTTCTGGGCTTAACCTGTGATGGAATATGTAACCTAACCAGCCTCTCTAACCTGTATCTACTTGAAACCACCCATACCATGGGTGCTCTAACAACTTCCAGGACAACCTGCTCATCTCTAATGCAAATATCAGTCTTTCCATAATCCACAGCACAGTTATTGTGCAATCCCGGCTGAATTGCCTTCTCTGTGTGCAAAGTACTGTCAGAGACTTTAATCGGGTTATTTATCAAAGGTCAAATTTAGATTTATCAAAGGTCAAATTTAGAATTTTTTTGTGAATGAACTCACAACTCGAATGGTTTCTAATTTAAGAAAAAATTCAAATGGAAAACATTTGAATCAGCAAGTTCAGGGTTAACAACCTGAAAACCCTGATAAAATTTGCGGTGAAAAAAAAACTTGAATCGATCAAATTTTCAAGCAAAACCCTACTAAAAAAACTCGAACATCATGAAGGCTATTAACATCTTCCAATGGTTCAAGGGACCTCTGCCATTGACTTCTACATGACCTTGACAGGTTTTGGTGAATTTTTGGATTCTTACTGTTTCCAGGGTCGTGGTATAATAAATCTCAAGAAATGTGTTTTCTTTTAAAAAAACAAAATATATATATATTTTTTTTAAACCTGAAAAATTGATTTTTGACCTTGGAAACTCCTAAGATGTACACATTTAGAGGGCCATTAGTTTACCATACCATGGTTTTATACACAAATAGCAGGACCATACAAGTCTTCTGATTTGAGACCAATAACATAAATGTAGATTTAAGTAACCTTCTAATTGTACAAGCATAGAGCCATATGGTAAGGAAACAGTAGCATGTTCATTGAAAATTTGAATCTATAACAACAGTGTTATTTATAGAGGCTGAGCCTATTTACAGTGTTTGAGGAAGTATTATGAATAATATCGTCAGAATTTTTTAATAACCTTATTTATTCAAGTTGTGTTTCAATGTATGTTAAATATAGATGCAGCAACAATCTAAATGCACTTTTAGTTCAGCATTAGCATTACATACAGTATCCAGTACCAAATACGATCTCTTCGTATTGAAGTTTTTATGGATATACTTTCCTTCATTTGATTTGAAAGGCTTTCTGTACTAGTAAGAGCATAGATAAAGCCGTCAACGTGGGTTTCCATTTATAATGTGCTATATAATTATTATAACAAATAATAATAGAAGATGGCAATTTCTCCAAACAGATGGCATATTAGAAATACACCATATATTTAGTATGTCATTACTGCACAGTTATCAGTGCATGTATAGAAAGGTTTACGGTTAGAAATTTGATTGCTGTTTAGTATATTGTATATAAACCCCCAGTCATAAACCTTCAAAAACTCTATAAGACCAGAATCTGTGTTCGGATGATCATATGTGAATATATTATTTTATTTTCTTCTTAAACTATTTTCACTGTGCAGTTGGCATAAGTTACGGAATAACTTTAAGGGGCAGATTTACTAAGTTCGAGTACAAAAAGTTTGAATTTCGAAGTCATTTTTTGGATACTTCGACCATCAAATAGGATACTACGACTTTGAATTTACTTCGACTTCGAATTGACTTCAACTTCGAATATTTGTCTATTCGATAATCAAAGTACTGTTATATTCTAAGGAAAATCGTACGATAAAATCGATCGAATCGTACGATTCAATTTACGGTTGTACTATCGAACTACAATCGGAATATGATCGTACAATGAATAAAATCCTCCGACTTCGAATTCGAATGTCAGAGGATTCTATTCGATGGTCGAATTTCAAAGTATTTTCCAGTTCGAAATTCGAACCCTTGATAAATCTGCCCCTAAGAGTACAGCAATATTTTTTGGAAGTGCTGGTCGGCAATGGCAGATAGTCTTTGATACAGTTTGTTCTGGATTTCTGCAGCAAGTTATATTAATATTATTATTTTAAAAAGAACATTGTCTTTGTGATCATTGACCACATATTTGCACCTTTAAATTGCAGGTTATTTTTTATTAAATACAGTAAAAATGCCACAGATTGCTATATATGGAAAGCAAATAAGCTCTGTCCATCATGAATGTCTGCTCTGTGTGTATAATGGCAATTTCTATTTGATTTCACTAACTCCACTGGTATCCTTTCTCCTATGGATTAAAATGTTATGATAGAAACCGCAAATCTCAGTACGTGACAATACTGTATATAATATTTATGTAAAAAAAAAAGGAATTCCTTTTTCTTACTGC